>NC_134644.1:120199018-120506063 GCF_030463565.1 Pelecanus crispus
ACTATTTTTTAATTATCTTTATATGAAAGGTCGTTTCTGTCACTTAGAAAGATGGTGCCTGTGTTTGGGGATCGTGGTGTATAAATGGAGAAGATTGGCTGTATGTATCAAAACCAGCCAAAAACACTGGAAAACCCGAAAGAGGAGAATCGTTATTGTAAACTGTCTCTTGTTTGTGCTCCTTTTTTGTAGTACAACCACAAACAGAGGCCTGGCCTCTTCTCTGGCTTTATTAAGAAACCATATGAACAAAGCTACATTATTGAAAAATGTAATCCAGTCAGTCTGTCTTTGGTTACTGCTTCTGTAGTCAGCCCCTTAAAATGCAGAGAGAGGAATGATTTGCAGCCCTCTCTTTGGACGTCCATAGAAGCACTTAAAAACTGCTGTAGGTATCCATTTTCTGCTGTAGGAATTTTACTGAGTTATCTTTCTAATTTTTCAATTCTTGGGCTCCCAAGGGCCCATTCCTTGCACTGGTAGCATTTCAGACAACTTGTCTCTTTTACTACCTGACTTACATGCCACTATCCGTTTAATGGGGATTAGAGCTGAATTAATTCCATCCAAAAGCACCTATATTGACTACCTTGCTGTTGCCTGTGGCTGGCTCACAGAAGAGAAATAACATGAAAGGTATTGTTGATGGTTTCTATTAATATCTGCTTCAATAAAATGGGAAATGGCACAACAGCTAGGCAGACGTGAAGAAAGGGGAACGGTATCTCAGACTTATCTCCACTCAGGTGATATTTCAAATGCTTTTGTGGGAGACATAAGGGCAGTTATGATCTAAACTAGGGAAGTTATGATCTAAACTCCGGATTTAATATCCCCAAATGAGAGAGCTGTCCTCCTGCCCCAAAAACACCTCTGCCTGTTCAACCAAGCAAGGTTCCTTTTATCAACATTAGCAATTCCCTCAGGGACCTGGCTTTTCATTCACTAATGCACAAAGCTGTGGTCATACACTGATATTAGGAATTTCTTTGACTGCTGGAAGCCCAGGAAAATGCCAACTTGATGATGGTGGAAAAGACAAGAGAGCTGCCTGTCCACTGGATTCAAAATCATTCCTCCAGAGCAATGATCCACAGCTTTGCAGGGCATCTGGATAAAAAATATTAAGCAAGCGCTATGGACAAAAATCACACTTACCTCTGCTTGTTAGCCTATCCTATGGTGGATGCAGCCTCAGGTTTTAATTTCCTTTTGCCACATAGTGTTGGAGGTTTAGTTCTGAAATTAGGAATACGTGTCTACTGGCGTCGCTGTTCAGTTCCTGAGGATGTGCTCAATCTAACTATAAATCCAGTGCTAATGTGCTAGCAGTGGCACAGAGCTCAGCTACGGGTGACTGCCCAGCTGGTGGCCTCCGCAGCCTGCGCTGGTCTTAGTGCTATCACAGCAATGCTGTGGGGTGACTGCATCTGGCTGAAACCGAGCCAGAGTGTGAAAATGGGGCTGTAGGCACAAACCTGTTGTCATCAACAGGAGAAATGTTATGCTGTGAGCGGGGAGAAAAATCCTAACCTCACCAAAGTGAAGTTTCTGCATGTATCTGGGAGGTGAGTACTTTTTTCATGAGGCAGTCTTGTATGTGAAATTAATTTTTATCCTTGGTTTTAAATGAAGGATTTTGAAATGAAGAAGAGAAAATACAATCTTACCACTTCATATGGAAATAGAGACATTTGGGAAATAAGTGCCACGTCACAACTTCATCACCTTGAAAGCTAAGGAGTTGAAAAGGTCCATTCACCCTCGCATTTGCTTGCTCAGCATCGGTCAGACCCGCAGAGGCAGCTGCACCCTGCACCCCGCGGGGCCCGTCCCTGGGAGCCGGGCAGTGCAGGCTGGGAGCTACAGCAGCTCTGAAGTACTGGCATATGTTATACACCATAGCCTGCATTAAAAATTACCACCTGTGTCATTTGGTCTCTTCAGAGAAATTTAATGAGGTGTGAGTTATTAAATAATTTGATCCCAGGTCATTTGCAGATGCAACCATTGTAGCTGAAACTCTTCAGCCAACAGATTCAGTCACTAAATAGGTAACCTTTTAACAGTTTTAAAAGTCTGGAAATCATTTCAATGAGCTTAAAGAGTACAGTAATTAAGAAGCAAAGATATCTTAAAGCAGTCTAAAGAACGTCTTTCACCCACATTTCTTGTGTCTGTGTTTCTAAGCCATGCCTGTGCAGCCGTGCACATTCCTTTGCTGCAAACAAATCTTATGACATTGAGAGGGCTCAGGCATTAGCACATGTGGATACAAATATATAATTGAGATTGGATATGTTTAATTTGAAAATGACACCTCTGCAATGGAGCTGGAGCAATAACATCAGCAAAAACTCTGCACTAGATTGCAGTAAGTATTTTCTCAGTATCTAACCTCTGTGCAGTCAGGTAAACAGGAATATCAAAGTTATCTGCAGCAATGCCATCTGGCGATTCTCAGTAATATTACACTTCTGTTTAAAAGCAAAAAAGCACCCAAATCCCAAGGAAATCATGGTGTGTAGCCAGCAGGTTAGAGAAGGACTGAGAGTTATCACAGTATATGCTAATTATGGTGCTTCAGCTGAGCAAGCTGTTTTCCTTCCGTTCGCTGGAACATCTGAGCAAGAGGGGTCAGGCATTTTATGGAAAATCTCTAAGGGGCTGCCTAGCCAATTAAAAAAAAAAAAAAAAAGAAAAAGAAAAATGCAAACAACTTTAAAAATAGACTCATGCCAGGCAGAATTAAAAAATAAAATCAAATCCTGTGGAGAAGGAAGCTGTAACTGACTGTATGCCAGCTGTGTCCAAGCTCTTTTGGTCTCCTCAGATCTGTCCTTTCAGAGACTGTTCTGTCCAAAAAGAAACAAGGAATTAGGATTTCAAATTTGATTTCCAGTTGAAGCTTGGATTGGTTTCTGGATCTGTACCAAAATTAAGATATTTCCACAAAAGGTCTGAAGAAGTATAACTAAGTTAAGGCCTTCATGCAGATGTTGAACCTTAAAATAGATTTGAAGAGTGTAGAAAACTGTTTGACAAAGAATTTACATGGTTCATTTCCTCTGTTTCCTTGAGTAATCCTGAAATGCAGTCTGCCTTTGGATCTTGGATCTGCTATCGAATTGCTTAAACCAGCACTTAAAAATGTTTTCCTTTACTAATGAGGAGCTGACCTTGGAGGAGAACACTGTTTCCAATTTCAGAGGCATCTGACTGTAGCTGGAGCAAGTTTCATCTTTATCCCAGAAGTCAGCTTTATGAATGTTAAGCTCCACATCACACCAAAAAAACCCCCATGTTTATAAAGCCAGTGGAAGTTTTTAATGAGAGAAACTCAGAACAGAGCTCTTGCTGGAACATTTCTAACTGACTTAAAGCATGATGCAAGGCACTCGTGGAAATTGTTCTGCTAATAAGTGCCTGAGGAGGAGCAGGACTGAGTCGTGAGAGAGTCAGCCATGGAAAGGCTAGCCAAACATTTGGCAGGTTGCACCAGTTGGTTTACATGTGGTGTAGTTTATGCCAATTGAGAACAGGAATTGAAATAAGCTTGATAAATTCCATTTTACCTTTTGGATGTAAAGTCTGTATGTCCTGAAGACACACGGAACTTTGTGGGCTGAAAGACAGGGATTACTGGAATAAATATTATACTTTAAGAATACTTGGCAGTTACAACTGGTTTGCAATTTAAGTGATGTCAGGTAGTGGAATGTATTACATCAATTTTTCATCATCCTCCCTGGTTCTGCCTCTTTGTGTGATTATGAATATTGAATTTAAACTGCTTGGTTCTACCTGAGACACTGCCCAGATCCAGAGAGGGACAACTTGTGGCATTCACCCTGGAGCCTGGTGATTTTGGTTTCTTTATGACAAGTCCACTTTCCCTCACAGCACTTCAGGAAAGTGCTCAGTCCTTGAAGTTTCAGGTAAGGCTTGAGGCAACTTGCTAAGCATAAGGGCACAACAAAAACTCAGAACTTCCTTAAGAGAAAGGGTGAGAGGAGGACTTTGTTTTGTAGGACATGGCCTATTTATTTTTTCCACCTCTGAGAACGTAAAGCTTAGAGGAGTTAAAAGTGGTCTCCAAAGTTATAAATGTGTTTCAAATGCGGGAAATGAAAGAGTTGTAATACCCTTTGGAATTCAATCTTTGCTTGCTATTCTTACTCTTCATTTGCTTGCTATGCTTCTAAACTGTTGGGCTAAGGCTCTTAGTGAGGTAAGAATATAAGAAAGATCTTAATCGTTCAAAACTGTGATCTTAAAATGTCTTGAAGGAATGTGTTGTCTTACTTCGTAAACATTTCCAGAAGCACAGAACGCTGCTATTTTGTTCCAGTAGCACTTGTGTGGTTGACTTCTCCAGTTGTCGAAACAACTTGGACATCTCCAATGGGTACATCACACTCCAGCCCCACTACCTCTGTCAATGTCCATGTGTCGCTCATGCTGGGGAGCGCCACGCCAGGCACAGACTTGAGGTGTGGTCTCACCAGCACCACACCTCCCTCCAGCTGCCAGCCGTGCTTTGGCAAAGACTGCGGGGCATGCAGTCAGCCGTCCTCAGTGCAAGGGCACGCTGCTGACTGCTGCTCAGCCTGCTGCTCTGCAGGACCCCGCGGGCCTTTTCTGGTGCTAGGAGTAGGATGGCCGTCAGTCCTGTAGATTTGACGGTCTCAAATGAAACAGGAAAAAACATGATTTTTCAGGAGAAGGAGATCTTTAACAGAAATCCATACCGTTCTATGGAACGAACTTCTAAGGAGATTGTTCATCTAGTGGCAGCGCAAATAAAGAGGGCACAGTTACATAAAATGTAATGTTTCCTTATTTGTTAGTCTCTTCTTAATTTCTTTACGGAGATGAAAAATTATATGAAAGCCCTTTGCGTACGTCTATACGAAATGTGCCTACATGTATTCTGCCATTAATTCATTTCCTTTGATTATACTGCACACACTAAAGTGATAATCATTTCAGGTGATCGGATTTATATAGTTCTCCCTAAAGGAGTACAGATCATGTTTGGATTTGAGCTATGCTTTTGCTTCAGACTAGGTATGTGTGTTATGAAATGCACCGCTATCTGGAGGTTGTTGTAGGAGTGTCCAGAGCCCCAGTTAGATGGAGGCCCCTTGGTGTACTAATGCACATAGAAGTCATAGAATGCTTTGGGTTGGAAGGGACCTTAAGAGATCATCTAGCCCAACCCCTCTGCAGTGAGCAGGGATTGAACCCGTGACCTACTGCAGTGAGACAACCCCGGTCCCACAGTTGTGCACCCCACTCCTGCTGGCGTGCGTGTACTTTGTATAAGCACCCCTGATGGAGCCTGCAGCCGTGCTTGTCTGACTATATTAAAGCACCTGAATGTCCAACCCCTACCTGAGACAAAATACCGCTTGATTGACTGTAACAAATGTACAGGAGGGTATTACAAGCAAAACAGTAATTTGAAGGTTGCTGTGTTGACTGAGTACTGCATGCCTCAAGTCTCAGTAGCTGAGAATTGACTGTTTTCTAAGCTTATAAACAAACACGAAACCTCGGTGATCTTGCCACAGTCCAAGAAGCGGTGGCTAAATCAACCATCTCTTCTGCTCATTGCTGCAAGGCAAGTCTACCCTGTGCCATCAAGCTTGGGCTAGCTGACAGGTCTGCCTCAGGTAGAGGCAGCAGTTTAGCTCAGGTCTGGTGTCCTAACGGTGGGCTCAGGTGCAACGCCAGGCTGATGGGACTTCATCAGCTCTGACTCAGCAGCCTTGTGTGTCTGCGTTTTTGGGGACAATGCTTTCTGATTTGCAAGCAGGAGTAGGAACCAACCCCCTTTAAAATACGCCTGGAATTGCATTGCAAGGAAGCAGGTTTCCTGTAGCAGTGCTGGCTTAATCACAAACTAATGGGTAGAATGTGCAGCAGAATATAAAAAAACACAGTCCATTTCCACTTACATATTGTGGGAGGACAGCAAAACCTTGTGCTGGTTTTGACTGGAATAGAGTTAATTTTTTCCGTAGTAGCTTGTATGAGACTATGTTTTGGATTTGTGCTGAAAGCAGTGTTAGTAACACAGGGATGCTTTCATTATTGCTGAGCAGTGCTTACACACAGTCAGGGCTTTTTCTGCTTCTCACCACACACCACCAGCGAGTAGGCTGGGGGTGCACAAGAAGTTGGGAGGGGACACAGCTGGGACAGCTGACCCCAAGTAACCAAAGGGATTTTCTCATACCATATGACGTCATGCTCAGCATATAAAGCCGGGGGAAGAAGAAGGAAGAGGGGGAAGATTGGAGTGATGGCGTTTGTCTTCCCAGGTAACCATTACGCGTGATGGAGCCCTGCTTTCCTGGAGATGGCTGAACACCTGCCTGCCAATGGGAAGTAGGGAATGAATTCCTTGTTCTGCTTTGCTTGCGTGCACAGCTTTTGCTTTGCCTATTAAACTGTCTTTATCTCAACCCACGAGTTTTCTCACTTTTACCCTTCTGATTGTCTCCCCCATCCTACCAGGGGGGAGTGAGCGAGCAGCTGTGTGGTGCTTAGCTGCCAGCGGGGGTTAAACCATGACAAACCTTTATCCAAAATGTTGTTCCCAGGGACTGGTCATTGCTCTAAAGCAACAGAACTCTGAGCATTAAGGACGCATTGTCCCTTAGCTGAGATGCCAATAACAAATGAAGGGCAAATAATTCAGTTTTCACTTTATGAAGAAATACAACAAAGACCTGAATCTTTTCTTTGTTCTGGCTTATTTTCAATGCAGTGTCTTTGTGATGGCAGTGACAGAAATGAGCTGAATCAGTAAGCTGAAGACATGCCCCAATTTATATAATGCGATCACATTTTCAGTAATAATTCCTGCCATTTTCCTAAAATAGACTAATGTGGTTGCTTTTAACTGCTGCTGTCTTTTGGGAAGCAAGACTTAGCCCTCTTTCCTGAAGGGGCTATGCTTAATTAATACATCCAGTATGTAAAAATAACTCAGGTTGTTCTTTTTAGTGTGTGCTACTGTCCAGTCTTCAGTGATGTGTTGCCACCACCTGCAGTAAGTTCCACGTCATTCCTTTGAGACAAACCTGAGTATTTTCGTTGTCCTCAAATACAATAATTACAAAACTGTCTTGAGCCATAGCATATTCCAAGAAGTTACAGACAGGACATTTGGTGATGATGGGCTTTTTAAAGTGACTGAGTGATTCTGAATTTTCAAAAAACTAAGTAAGAATTTTTAATAAGTAGGTTTAATGAGTACAGCTCTGCAGGGCTCCTCTTATACTACAGCAATTCATTTGGAGCCATTATATTTCATCATGTCAATAATTCCCATTTCAGAGCTCAGATATGATGCATTAGGTACTGGATCCAGTAAATAATTACACATTTTCATGCTTCCTAAATATGCATTTATGCAACAGTCTAACAGTAATTGGCTCTTTGAAGCTATGGTGGACTATGAGGTGCATATATTATTAACCACTTTTTGAAACAGAGACTGCCTTTTTCCTTTTAGTAATACCACAGATAAACCCAAAGGAAATGTGGCAGCAAAGAAATCTGTACATTAAAAAAAAATTACAGAAGCTCTGAAGTATACACAGAGATGCGATTTACTCTTTATTTCTTGCTATTACATGGATCTTACCTCACTGCTTCTTATAATGCTCAATAACAAAGCACAATGCAACTCAGATACTGGGATCTGGAAAATGCCTAATGTTATTTTGCAAAGAGGGACAGTCTAGCTGTCATTACAGTCTAATAGTCCCTTTTATCAAAGGCACACTGTAGGCAGATGCTGGTAATCTGTTCTAATGCCACAACCTTTGTCTGGCCTCTCAAGGGGGAAATGGATGTGTTGGTCTTTGAAAATTGTTTTCCCTTACTGAATTTGGCTTTGGTCAGATGGGAGAGTGCTAAATTGCATTCCACTTAAAATGCAGTAAGCCTTCTGAGCAGAACAATTCCTAGTTGCTCTGATCAAGGATTTGAGCTAAGCTATCAGAGGAGAAAAAAAAACAATAAATAATATCACAGAACACTCTACTGTGACAGATCTCTTGCTTGTTCTGTTGAGAAAGACACCTACTTTTGTCTCTGCACAGTCAAGACGATGGTGGCTTGATAACCATTCTTTTTGCTGTAATGATTTTTCAAAGTAATTCTGTCTTCCGCTAAAGTAAAATGTAGATCTGTATACCTCTGGGAAGGTTTAGATGGAAGTCAGAACATTGTAATAGTATAACAAAATAAATGCTGGCAGACTCTTTGTTTAAACAAAGCAGGCTATTTCTGTTTTGCAATTCCTTGCTCTCAGTTTCCTTTAACTCTCTTCTCCTGAACTTTGCTAAGAGTCAAATGTAATGATGTACATCTGTGGCGGAAAAAAGGCAGAGTCTTAGTAGACCAAAAATAAACAGGCTGTGAATAAAACCCAACCTATCCATGAACTACTAGCCCCAATCTGCCTGCCTCAGGAAGTCCTGAGAAAATGTGTTGCTTTCCATTTTGTATGAAGGGTAATTTACACCGAAGTGACAGAATTAGCTGTCACCTGGTGCCATGGCCTTACGCTGTCTTATCTCACACAGCTCCCTGAACTCTCATGTGACATTTTACCATTTGCCTCTGTAAAAACAAAAAAGGGAGGAAGCGGGCAAAGAAGGTATTCCGAGTGATGGAGGTGGGGTGAGGGGAAGTATTGTGCCTGTATTGGAAGCTCTGATAGTGTGGTTTACAAGGCTGCATGCTCTGTTCTAGGTGAAGTCAGTTATTGTCTTGTTACGTACTTCCAAGGGAGCTGGCTCTGTCCTTTTACGTATCACTTTATGCTGCCTCTTTCCCTCTTTGGGATGTTGCTATGGGGAAGTTAGATCATGTTAAAAGTGATAGTAAGGCACAGCTAGGGCCAAAATGCTTATTCTCTTTTCAGAAAAAGGGAGACAAATAAGGGCAAGAAGTCATTAGTTAAGATTTCCAATACCAACATTCACCCTTCCCAAATCTTCCTCTAGGGCTTTATCCCCAGCTGAAAAGCTGCATCACGTTCACCAAAAAATGTGGAGTGTCATTTCATGTAAATGGGCAGTTATGTTTAACCTCACATCAGCTCCCTGCAGGGTAGTCCTTGTCTACGCCAACTCTGCAGCCTGCAGCACATCAACATCTGTTCTGGTGTCATATGTTTCCACAGATTACACATGGCATTATGAATGAGAACACCCTCCCATAATCCGATTTACCTTTCCAGTCATCCCCCTTTCTGGACTTCAGATATGTGCTGCAGTCCTGACAGTCTTTTCCTGTTTCTGTCAATGCTTACTGAGAATGTAAATACGTATCTCCCTTATGGAGAGCATGTACAACTAAGTTAGTTGAGAAGACTCACACTGACTACAAAGACTGGTCTTATGTCCTCTGAGCTCAGGTGGGATGGTTGAGTAATAGCTGTAGGGTGAAGGGGTGCTGAGCCTGAAAGCATGTGGGTGGGTTTTTTTATTTCATAAAATATAACAGCCTACCCTACAGGCAACACACACCAATGGAGAAAACACGTACCTGTAAATAAGGAGGAGTTAAAGCCGTTTTTACTCTTAATATTATACTTTTTTTCCTAGTTCAACATAACTCCTTTCATTGAAAGGCAAAGAGTTTGATAGTTAAGGAAAAAAGGTGAGAAGTGGTGACAAAAGGGGAGGGAAAAGGACAAGGAAGAAACTGATTTTGAGTAGCGAAGTGGTCCAGAATAGTTTCATAAAACAGAAATGAGTCCTGCACTTCAAAAATCATTCATTTCAACAAAATGTAGAATCAGTAACACCTTTTCCTGTGTGACTAGTTGGTGGTGAGAACTAGATGCATAGAGCTTTTAACCTGAGTTTTTCCAAAATGCCTTGGCTTCCCTTTATTCCTTCATCACATATGATTCGGCCTATAGACTAGATGGAGATGGCATGCTATCTAGCTTTATTGATGCTGTTTGATCCCCCAGTGTAGCCAGTTTTTGGCACTTATTTTAGAACATGTATTCTGGTTGTGATGAGTCTCCAGTTCCCCTGCAGGCAGGTGATATAGAGGGATATGAGATGGTCATCAAATTAATGGCATCCAGAATGCCTTCAAAAGGTTGGCAAAACTAGTGAATGGGAAATAACATGACAGATAAGAGTAGGCACTGGATAGAAAGCTTAAGTAGCTTTTCACTTAAATAGTGGGAATTTGTGGGACCACAGCAGCAGTGTTGGAATTTCATGAAGAGAAGGGTAACTCTTTCCCCCATCTGTTCTGCAGATACATTTTTTAATATTTTAAGTACAATATTGCAGATCAGAGGAGTGTGTTAAGCTGCCAAAGGGAGACAGATCTTTCTTTCCCTGCAACCTTTGCTATTGAGGGTCTAACTAAAAGGTGCTGAGTGTCCTCAGCTGCCAGCATCATAGAATGAGCTCATAATTTCCATATGCCTGGTGTCACAGAAACACATGGCTCCTCTATTTCACTGCAGGTGCCTCTACAACCAGAAGAGTCTGGGTCAGGAGTCTGTTGGAATCCAGTTTATGATATTTTTTAGAAGATACAAATGTAAGCATTTCTAGGCCTTTTTCTGTCAAAATCTTAAATCCTGCAGCCAGATCCTGGGGAATAATACAGAAATGGTTTGAAAAACATAATTTCTGGCAATCTTTTCAAATGCTGTGGGTTTTTTCCATTATGCTGCTACAAAAGATGAGATCCTGGGAAATGTCAGTGAGGTAAATATTTACACTTTCCCTATACTGTAGTAGCAGACAAATTTGCAGCACAAGAAAAACTGATTTTTACCCAATGTCAAGACTGTTTCTGTCACATTCATAAATGGAAGAGACAGAAGGGGTGGCTGTATCTTTCTTCCCACCCCCACAATTAGCAGGGAGATCATGCTCAGCAGAATGAGATGGAGCAATCCCGAGTGCCTTGCATCTGTGGTCCATAACATCACATTGTGAATTGACCGCTGCCACCGTATTTCATATACATGTGCTAAACGATATTAAAAAAAGACCACCCATTGCAAAACTGGCATGTCTCCATTAAAGAGATTATTTCTATTTGCACTGCAGCCATATGCACTTCCCGCAAAACATCTGTGTTTTCTCCTCCTCAACACGTTAAGTTTGGTACATGCATGTCCTTTGTGTCACATTTGAAGAACTGGCAAAAAAACTAACTTTGCCAGCTACTGCTGATGAGGAGGGGAAACCTTACTCGAGCCAGCTGCCTCTCCAGCACGCATGGAGAGGAGTCAGGGACTCTAAAAGAGCGGCATTCCGGCCAAAGCCTATGCAGAAGCACATGGAAGAAGGTCTTTTTCTCCCAGGCCAGAATCTGTGTAATTGCAAAATGTTGCAATTACTATCATTAATCTCCAAAATTAAACAGTGTGGTTATCGAACAGCATCACTGTGGTAACTCAGGACATGTGACATTAATCCTGGGTGCAGGATTAGGCATACCCACCTGGTCTAGGCTTCCCATTTCAAAACCACTTTTCTTTTTCTCACTTTCAACATGATACTAACTTTTGGGGGGCTTAAGGCATTGTCAGGTTCTGATACTGAAGTGCACTGGCTGCATTGGCATCATCTTTTACATCTAATTTTTTTCTCCTGAAAAATCTGTTACTGTTATTGGAGCATGATATTATGCTTCTTAGGAGAGAGAAACAAGCCCAAGGAAGTTATTAATTCAAGCTGTCAGCAATACCTAGCTCATTCATACTGCTATGAAAAACTTTTCACTTGTAAAATAAAACTGGTGCGTGTTTGCTTTTTGATAATGTAGCAGGAAGAAGTGGGTATCTTTCTACTGGGGCAATTTGTAGAAATTTTGCAAAATCCAAATTAACATATATCTTCCTCAAAGTGCAGTAAGTGATAAAGTCACGGCTTTTCATCAAATTGGAGGAAAGTGTTGCACTTCTCAAATATGCTTAAGTGAAAAGAAGCTTACATTGCAAAAGTGGTAATATCATTAAATAATTTTGAGGAACAAGGCCTGCAAATGCTTCATGTGCTGCTGCTGATGCACAAGTCACCTACCAGTCAGCTTTCCACTACTCACTTTAGCTGCCTTGCTGATTCTTATCAGTCTGTCTGCTTAAAATGTGTTTTTGTAAAGAACTTTGAATTTCATGCACTTTGAATCATCTTTATTCTCACTGCAGATTTCTGATTCTATCTCTATTGAACCTGTATTTTAATACTTCGCCGATGTTGAAGGCAACTGGCATGTCTTCTCCTAAACTTGTGTTTACACTGTGATTTCTCTGGCTCAGTCCCTGATAACTCCCACAATAATCAAGCCTGAGCTGTTTGCCATGCTTGGCAGAAGTGGTTAGTTAATGAAGATTTGTTTGGGGACAAGTTGAAGCTAATGGGATAGCTCATTTACTCAATAAAAACTGCTGCTTAGTAAACTATATCTGATAGCTTCATGACACTCATGTCAATCACCATTTTTCCTAGGCCATTTATTCTGATTTTTACAGGTAACGGCTTTCCAATCATTCTATAATACTGCTTTGGTGGAAACCAATGAAGTCTCCATACTTATTTTTGTCACGTAGACTTTTATCTTTCACCTTTTCCTGCCTATGAAAAATGCAGGTGTCTTTCAGTTTGTCAGCCAGCAACACCTCCAGCAAACAGTCAAACAGACTTTTTCTTGAACCAACACTATGCAATTGACATTTTCACAAAAACTGCGGGACTACCATCCAGTAGTGCATAACTATATATTCTGAGACAAACTCTAACGTGCTGCTAATCTGCCTCCATCTTAAAGATGCGAATTAAAATTACATGACATAAAAGTATTTGCTGCATTTGGTCCAGTGGTATGTACAGAATAAATAAAGGCTTTTCTAGGGAAGAACTCCCAGACAGTGTCCCAGATGCCCTTTGCCCATCAGTTATGGCATCCAGACAGAGCTGTTGTTGTTACAAGGCCTTTAATTGAACTTCCACATCTACAGCCACCTCTTGAATACAGCTGCTTTGTCTGGAATCATATGTATTAAAGTCATATTTTATATGTGCTAAATGCATTATTGTATCATAATGTGACTGGTCTGCAACTCTCCCTGCTGTGCACATATGGCTGTAACAGTCATTTCCTCTTGGTTTTGCCTATATGTTAAATTTCTGGTTTCTCCCAGTTGCACCCTTCTGGTTAGCATGAAGGGGATCTCTGTGCATTCTGAGTCAAATGTGCTCTTGGACAAACTGGGCAGCTCCAGCAGACAAGTGCCATTCCTGGCTGGAGAAAGGGAATGGGTTACATGGGAGGCTCCAGGAAGCAGAAAGGAGCCGACAGTGTTACAGCTCTGACAACTTGAGAGATTTTTCTGGGCCCCTACTAGTAAATCAGATTTTCTTTTTCCTTCTTTTCCTTTTTATGTTTTAATTAGTGATTATTTCAGCGGTTAGAATTACAGTGAGGCCATCTCAGCAGACTGGATATGGGTGGCTTGTAGTAGTATTGCAGCTAAGATCACCCACCCAGTCATGAACTATAAAATCATCATGTTTGCAACATCTATAATAAAAGAAAGGGGGAGAATTAGCAGAGCAGACTGCGTTTAAGGAAGGAGCATTGCTAATCTAGATGCATACTAAACACAGTGCTTTTTTTTCTTACTCTTTTTAACTGTATATAATTATCTTTCAGACAAGCTGTCCCTTTTCATAGCGTCTTGCTTTTGTTTCCTTTTCCTTCGATTCTGTTTCATGTTGCTAATTTGAATAATTATGTAATAGTTTCTGATTTTTGGAAAGGAGAAGCACTGAGAAGTTTTCCACTCCGTGGTTCCTCTGTTACCTAACTCAGCTTTTGGCCCATGGGCCAGGAATGCCAACCTATCACAATTTCATTGTTGCTATTTCACTGCACTTGGTAACGTTAAAGGGCAATCCCCCCTTCTCGTTAGGCTATGTAGCCTATTCCTTGTGTGTGTTAATAAGTCATTTGTATCTTCTCAGAATTACTATTTCATCTTATTAGTACTGTCTCCACTTGAATTAGGTAGCAATGAGAAAGCTGTACTCCAAGACATGAATTCCTTGCATAAACAGAAGCTTGCAATCAGAGAAGTCCTGTTTTGTTAGTAAAAAGACAAGAATTGATTCACAGCCACATGATTGCTGTTGTGACAGGGCAGAGTTCAGGTCATACTAGCAATGAACCATTGCAAAGAGGCTGCCTTACAAGAATAGCATTTGAGATTTAGAGGCTTTTTTGCATTGCAACTTGCCAGGGATGAATGCATGTGTGAAATTCAATCATTTTACTTCTTGAAATGGAAAATTCTGTTAAACAGAAGCTACTGGGCTATTGGAGAAGTGCTGGTAAGGCAATCCCAATACATCCCTCCACTGTCTAACTTTTAGGGAGAAAAATTACCAGGTTTATAGAACCTGATCAGCCACATCTCCATTTTTCTTAACAGAATCTTCATTTTGCATAGACTAGATCAAAAAAGCAGATTATGCAAGAGTGTTCTTTCTGGCCACTTGAGGAATTTAACAGTAGAATAATAGCTAATTCCTCATCCTGCATATAATTATGGCAAATTCTGCTGAGAGGATCCATTTTCTCCAGTCTCCGTTTTCCCTTTATCTAATCATATTCAGCAGGAAGCTTTGCCAGTAATCTGACTGGCTCAATTCCATTTCATGATTGTTCTTTTACAAAAATCTCTTTTTGAATAAGTTGTTACAAATACAGTACAATTACAGTATATTGTGTTCTTTCAACTTATAGATTAAAAAATGTAAAATGTATGGGCAAAAGTAAGGCCTGTATTTCATTCAGATGCATGGACTGTGTGGCGCAGGGTCAAGTTTTTTAATAACTCCATATGCGTGTGCTGATTTGTCTCATTTGATGCCTTCAGGGAGCCCTCATCTCATTAATGGGTCAGAATTAGCCATAAGGATCTACTCCAGCACAAGACACAAAACGGTTAGCTGGGTTTAAGCTAAATACAATTTTCTTTACAAAAATTAGGTTGATAATAACAGCAGTAGTATGAATTAAGCCTAGTTCTGATATCTGAAAAGTTAGGAGCTTTTTCTTTTTATGTATTCTAACTGAAATGTTAAAAATTCTTATTGAACACTGAAGGCAACACTGTTTCCATAGCCAAAGTGAATTTTGCCCTGAAATAAATACATCCTAGATTATCCTCTTTGGATATCAGAAGTAAATCCATTATTTCATGTCTTTTGAAGTTGAGCAGCTGAGCGTATCTGTGAAATCACAACAAAATCATGCAGGTGTGCTTAGCGCTAGTTCCTTTATAGCCTGAGTACTTGACGGGCTGTGATGTGTGACCGTGCCATGCTGTAGCTAGCAGCAGCCAAGCCGCAGCTCCAAATTTCACAGCTGCAGCAAGTACTGAGGACAGACAGTTCCAAGGAGTGAAGTTCATCTGAGTGTGAACTGCAGCACAGCATGAACCCCGTCAGCGTGCCCTTTGTCTTTCACTTTTCTGGAAACTGTGCAACTGCCGTGATACCATCATTCCCTTCATTTGCAAAAATGAAAACTGTTCTCGCAACATTTAGAAAAAACAGAAAGACGTGCTTGGAAAGTAACAACTAGCAAGCACTGCTGAAAGCGTAACAGAGGGCATTATCTGCTGCACCTCCTGCTTACAAGGAGACTGACATCTGATCCTGAAAACAAAGACTGTGAAATGATGGTTTTGATTTGGAAGGCTAATAAAATACTTCAACAGGTGCTCTACTTGAAACGTTCCCTCTCTATTGCAGAGGTTTGCAAATTTATTACTAAACAATATTTATTTTCTTGAAAGCTGCTGTTGTGCCTCAGTTTTGTTAATTTGTAGTTTGTCAGTTTTATTCAGTCTTGAAGGATTTTTTCATGGATCTTCCTCTTTACATTACTCACATCAATCAATTCCATTGGTTCTACCCCTAATTTAGGGTACAAATTGGTTCCAGGCAGAAAGTTCCAGTATGAATTCACATTCCCCTGAAGTATACATGCTTGTGGTTTTGACAAAAGATCATTTCAAACTAAAAATGAATAAATGAGAACTTTTTTAGAGGTAACTGCAACTCTGGGTCATAACTTTCCTAAAGACCAATGACCAAAATGAGATGTGGCTGCTTCCTCCTCCTCCATGACTGTTCTTCATTAGCACCAGCAGTAAGCCCTACCAAGCAGTGATGCAGCTCTCTGGCCTTTCCCATTGACACAGATGGACATCACTTTTGCAAGACCTGAGAACAACTGGTTTTACTTATGCATATCATGTTGGAACAATGGGGATCACATAAAGCAAATAGCTAATGATTTCTTCCAGAGATCTTCACTTAATGTATGGATGTCTGGTTCCCTGAAAGTAATTCTGCAGCAAGCATTGCTTCCTAGTGTAGAGACCAAAGCAGAATGCAAATACTTACTGTCTTCCATGGTCATCTTTAAAAAAGAAAGATAATGCATAACATATTCAGCAAGATGGTTTTCTTTCTCAAGCTAAAGATTTTCACATGCTAAGAAAAAAAGACTCTTAAACACCATGCCGTGCCTATGTACTTTGTTTAAGGAAAAAAAGCCAGTGTTGAGATTTTCATGTGAAACCTTGGAATACAGATGTTCAAACCAAGGGCCAAGGTTTTACCTAAGCAAACTGAGCTGCAAGAGCGACGTGTCAGGAAGACAAAACGGTCACCTCATAGGATACCTATAAACTGCTGATGACTCTGAGATGGACGAGGAGCCAGAATGGCACTGTGGTAAGCCTGGGACTAAAAGTTAGGAGGGTGGTGACTGGCAAGGCAAGACGACTGTTGATGTTTTGAGGTAGATCAGCCTCAGCCTATTCCTCATAGTGAGCCCAAAAAGACCCAGAAAAGCTTTAAACTGAAAAATATAAGTTTTTCCAGACTACAACCTGAAGTAGTTAGTTTTTAAAATACAGAAAACTCAAAATGACTCAACAAGACAGCACAGAAATTTAAAAAGACAGCATAAATAGACAGAGAAACAAAAAATGCTGTTGAATGTTTTGCAGCTGTTGTCCTCTGAGGCCAATGTTCATTTGTTGCAGAAGCAAGGTGTGTACCAAATAAGACCAGGGAACTGAAGTGATAAAAAGAATGCTCTCACAGTTAAACCCATGGAAAGCTCCCCTGGAGAGCTGGATTCTGCCCCGCTTCTGACACAAAGCTCCTGTGTGATGTTAAACAAGTCATTTCCTGCAGATGTCATAGAATCACAGAATGGTTTGGGTTGGAAGGGACCTTTAAAGATCATCTGGTCCAACCCCCCTGCCATGGGCAGGGACATGTCTGCCTGCTTTGAGATCCTTTTCTCATATGTCTCTGGCTGGAGATGCAGACTTGATTTGTGGAAGTGCTGAGAACTGAAGTCACAGGGAGCTCTCCTTTGCATGTAGGAGATGTAATCCGGAAAATTAGATAACAACTCAGACTGGGCACTAAAAACTGTAGATAATCTTAAATTTGACTGTTCTGCTTTTCATTTCCCCACCTCTGAAATGGGAGTAATTGACCTCCCTTTTCCTCAGAAGGGTCCTTACTTTAAAATACAGTAATTTTTCTGAAAGAAAAGGTTATCCACCAAGAATATAGTCATTCTGTCTTTTGGGTGTGGTATGAACTGTTTTTAGTAGATCTATGTTGGGTCTGCACATTGAACAAGAAGGAAAACTCCATGAATGACAAAGTTGCTGATCAGATGAGCACTGCTTTTCCTGTGTACTGAATTAATAGCCATTTTGTGAAGAAATAGCCAAGGGGACTAAGTTAAGATTTATAAGGGCTGTTACTTTTTACATTTAGAGTACAGGCCTTTTATTGTTCTTCCAGGATCCTCTAGGAAGGCTTATGTATTATGTGCACATGTATGGCTATATTGATTATATAGAAAAACACATAATATACATTTTATATCTAATCTTCTGTCCTCTCATTTCTCCCTACCTCGAATTTAGTTTAAAATTTTAGTTTTAGTTTTTAGCTTATGCCCCTGTGTGTGTGTTGTCCCCTGGGATCTCCAATACATGGGTTTTGTAACCACTAATGTTCGTAACTGAGGGTTGCTGTTTTCACTCTAAATAGTTTCAAGTATCACATGGAGTTCTTCTATAAGCAGAAGATGCAAATGGAGCTAAGCACTGCTGGGGATCCTATAGTACCTGGCTAGCTCTGAGAGAGGTCCCCCCAGTTCTTGAACACTTGCAGAATTCAATGTCGGTATATGTAAAGCACTTTTACATGTTCTCTGTGCAGTTTTTAAGGGTCTACAGGTCTGATGAATCATAATAATATTACAAATATAAAAAAACTATTACTAAAAAGAAATTGGCAGAGACTGAAAAATGCTGGAACAAAGTGATCCTACAGGCTGTTACCATTTGGCCTTTGGGTTGTAAGAGTTATCGCACACAAATGCACTAGAACACATTGTAAACAAGGCTAAAAATCAAGTATTTCAGAAAATGTAAATGTAGTGATAATGTTTAAAAGGAAGACTTATACTATGCTGTTTCAAATGTTTGCCATTTCAAAGAGTTTCCAGCTTTAGCATTAATACACCCCCAAAATGTTTCCTCTTTAAATTTGGCTTTACCCCCAGAAATAATTTCCCTTCTTGAAACCAAAAACAGCAGTGACAGCTCTTCCGCATGTTAAGACGTCACTACTTAAAATCTGATATCTCATATCCCTGCAGGCTCAGAAACTGGAGCTTTATATCACTGCAGAGGGTTGATCTCCAGCTGCCTAATTGTTCTGTGCAGCTGCTTCTTTCAAATCCTGTAAGGACCTGATATATCAAAGTTGAAATTATCAATTTCTGGCATGAAAAGCTTTCATAAGTTTTGTACGTATATTTGGTTTTATGCGTTCAAACCTTGAGCTACATAGAGTTGGGCACATAATAACTATACAAGAAATCACTCTTTGAAAACTGAAACTCTAAAATATTTTTTAGTTGTTATCATAATATGTCTTCATTCAGGAAGGATGCAGCTACAGAAGACGGGCCGGTGAAAGCTTACACCATCTGACATTCATTGTGTGCTTTTGGTAGTATAACGTAATACGATATGGTGTTGGCTACAAAATATGTTTCTTGCACAGCTGCCCTTTGCATTCAGTTACTTGATTTCAATAATAACAAAAAATACCCCGTCCAAAGTAGTGTTTCATAACACCCTGTAAGCAATATAATTTGATCTCAGAAGCATTAAGATGGTCAATTAAACAGAAAGTCAAGCAACCAGCCACCTGTTAAATCTCTTCACTGTCCCTCTGTCATCGAGAAAGCTCACCCTGCGCTCAGGCTTGCCCAGGGTCTTTTAGAGAAGGTGAAAGCCCAGAAGGTCACCCCAGGGGGCTGCCAGGAGCATCCCGACCCGGTCTTGCAGCAGGCACCGCTAGAGCCGACCAGGTGCTGGCAACCAAGTCGCTGCTACTGCATTTAGTATCTGCCGAAGTTGTTGAGTTTTGACAGATCTGACAACACTAATCATGTGTTTGGTGTTAAAAGCTTGGGATTTGACATAATGATAGACCTGCATGTCTTAACTGAAGGGTTTAAAGCTACTTTGAAATGACAAAAGATGACATCTTCATGGATTTTATGACAGCCAAATGGTATCATATGTTCTTCCTTGTTTTTCTGTGGAAATTTAATATCTAGACCAATGCCTATCATTAAAATATTTTTCTTCAGATAACTGTCATATTAACCGTGAATGCGATTAATAAAGGATTCACTTTCTGCAGAAAAACAAAAATGCTTATGGTATCATAGCATTGTACTTTTGATGTCATGTTGGTTCATTTTAAAATTATTCCAGATTTTAATCAGACAGGACAGAACGGTGTAGCACCACACAAATAAGTGTGTCAGCATGCAAAATCTGACAGTTTTACAGTCTCTTTTCAAATTCTGCCGTTTTGATCTTATCCTCATGTTACATAGTATACAGACGGATCCTCAGGTCATAAAAAGCATTGACATGTCTCCATAGCAAAAAACAACGTGCAAAGGTAGACCTTTGCATACATTTGCCATAGGTTATCCATGTTGTGTCCCTGATTCAGTTAATTGCTCCTGAAGCATTTTTAGAAAGGTATATAAGATGACTCTGATTTTGCCTTTGAAAGAATAACTAAATCAGTTCCATATCCTACAACCCAAACAAATTAATTTATGCTGAAAATCCCATTGGGGTTTAAGCCTTCATATTGATTTAGAAATGCCTAGAATTGTGAAGTGGATTGGAATTTCTGTGTATCAGTCATAAATGTAAATGTAAGATTTGGGTTTTGACTGTCTTTTCTGAGATGAAACCCACCAATGGCCACTAAGTGACATTGTTTTGAATGATAAGCAGATGCTTGTTGGTGTGAAGTTTTGCTAAGATTAGGAGTAAAAAAATTAAAGGGCCAAATTTTCCAAAGCATTTCACTCCCGTGTTTATCAATGGAGTGAGTCCTGAAAGTCCACTGTAGAGAAGAGGTAACTAGGTGATGTCCATGATGTGAAAAAGGGAGTTGGACCATTACCTGGTATATAGCAACACACTTTTTAAGGCAATATAGCTAAACTAGTTTACAAGCAACTGATAAATTGCTGTAACTTGTAAGGTTTATCATTGATCTTGTTCTACTGATGGCTTGGAAAAATAATGAGCCGATTATGCTTGTCATATGTTATCTTAAATTGTGATGGATGATGTTTGCTGGCATTAATATTTTAAGGAGATTTTTTTTTCTTTCTGTAGTTAGTTACACCATCATGCCATTTATGTTCTTCATGAATTCTCTAAGTGGGAGAATTAAGCGGTTAGGTAATTAAATAGGGCTTTGCAGTTTCTTTTATATGTATCGCTAGGTGTTTTGAAACCCATTTAATTACAACATTTTACTAGTTCCCTACTCCTGTTCTTTTTCTGTACAACCACTCTACTATAAAGCGAAAATCTTAGACTCTACCCATATGTACATCAAAAGATAGTTGCACCTGTAATAGGTTTAAGTCTAAAAAATTACTCCATAAACCTGTTCAGAATGGACCTCTTCAGAGGGAAATACGTGAAAAAAAGGTCAGATAGTGATTTCTGAAATTTTGTTTCCTTGCCACTGAAGAAAAAAAGATTAATTTCTTTTCCTCATCAGACTGTTATTATTTCCTGATGAATTCAGTGTTGTGCATTTATAGTTTTAAATCACCTATTTCTTTACTTTTATGATACATCTTCATTATTTCATTCATACTTTTTAAACTAATTATGGTAATACTCAACTGTACATTGTATATTGTACTGTACATTGTATATTTCATCCTTGAAACAATCCATGGATGAGAAAAGTAAGGATTATTAGCCCTGTATCATTGATGAGAAAGCTGAGATAAAAAGGGAATTAGAGCCTGAATTTTAATCTGGACATTCTGATTCCAGTCTTGTAAGTGCTGATAACATTAAGCTTCTCATCTTAATACTAAAGTTTTCTTCTCCTCATAGTAATAACATATACGCAGTGGGTTTACATTGGCTTCTATTTTAATCCTTGTTTACTTAATCTCATTTCAGTTAAGTATTAGGATGAAAGAGATAGTATTAATTATAAATATTAGCTCTTACCTCAATAATTTGTTTTTCAATCAACAAACATTAAAGCAGTGATTTAGGAGTGATTATGCTGATTTTAAAAGTTCAGAAATGGAATGGGGCAACATATTTCATAATTTAAAAGTTGTGTTTTTCGAATCAATACACTGCTAACGAAGTTTGGCAAAGTGATTACTTAATGAAGCTTTGGCAAACTAGAGTTGCTTGTCATCATCTAGCTGAGGACTAAAAAGAGCAAACATGCTTCCTGTGACTTCTGGACTTCAAATCCTCCTTAGAGAGAGGAATGAAGGAGATGAGGTTACTTCTTTTTTATATGCATTGATGCATCTACATGAAAAAATTTGTTTAGCGTCTTCCTAGCAGTCTTGCTTGTAACCTTGGTGTTTTACCTCACTTTTTTCTACTGACCAAATTAAAACTGGTTCCTTTTGACTGGCATTTGCCTTCAATGTTCAGAATCTAAAACTTTGTGCAAACAGTCAAGTTACCCAAGTGTTTTTTATCTGTCTGGAGTTTCTGGACTTTCATATGAGATGGGAAGATTAGCACTTATAGTTGATAAGTTAACTTTATTTCCTAAAAATGGATTAAATACTTGAGTTTCTTATTTTTTGCAACACAAATGTTTGCACTCATGAGAAAATTCAGCTGACTTAATTTTGGCAAATCAAGGAAATAAATGGTGAAAACAGCTGTAAGGAAATTAATATTTGGCTAGTTTGCTTGGAGTACAGTGAATTTCTCAGTGAGAGTAGAGTTTCTCTCTGCTAGAACGATTAATTTTGCTGATTTACTGTAAACATTTGGAATGGCATAAGAGAGCCTAATTTCCTGCCTTTCTTTTAGAAATAGTACTGCCTGATTCCCACGTGCAGCCCACTTCAGCTTGGAGTGTTTATCAGTACTATTTATTGTTCGTGCTATGCCTGGGTGGCAGTCTTTGAGCTACGACACATGTGCTACCGCAGTTCACTGCAAAGAAGTACCTACAGGTCTGCAAGGCATCCCTAAACCTCCAACAAAGTTCAAAGCTGCTTAGGCTGAGAGACCACCAAGACCCCATCCCTCAAACTCTTGAACATGGGGAGTTTGCATTCAGGTTTGTGACTCACGAGGAATACATTATAATCTGAGTGAAGTAAGTGCAAGGTAATTTTTATTTTGTACGAGGATAAGAGTTTCACAGAACTTCAGGAGAAACTTCAAGCCTCTTGTGGTCACAAGATTAAGTGATGAACACTATGAAATGTTAACTCAGGATGCCAGAGAGCTGTGCTGTTTAGCTCAGGCACATTTATCCATCATCCCCAGGGCAGCTGCCACGAGTCAGCAGCTGGCCCAGAGCCCATGGCTGATCCCTCACTCTGCATGCTGGCCCAGGAGAGGGGAGGACAATGTGGCTGTGTAGGACAGACCAACACAGAGGGGTTGCAGATGGGTGATCCTCGTGCCCAAGGACAGTGGGGACCACCTCCCAACAAGGGCAAAAGGGATAAAATGCCCCTAGACCTCAGCAGTACAAGCAGGATCTGTCCTGCTGGCAGCAGACCCTGCCCTCCATAAAAAAAAAACCTGGAGAAATTTCTCTGCTTGGTCTTTCAGAGAGTGAGCAAGGCAAGCTGGCTGCGCTTGGACAGACAAGATGCGATCATATGATCTGCAGTTTGTGCTGTTGTATCATTGGAAGCTGTACCTCAGCACCCCTCCTAGCTCGCTACAAATTCGTTATGGTAATGTGCACATTTGTCAGCAAATAAAAAGATTTTTTTTAACTCTTAGGCTAATATTCATCATGTCCTGCAATTAATGCACTTTATGTCATTTAGGATCTTATATTTGACCTGATGAGACTCGCATTGTAGTCATCACCTATTGTCACGATTAGGTCATTTAAATAAACATGCTGATCTGATGAAGTAATTCTATTCTCTACCTAATGGTGTAACCTCTACCTCTGACTTAAGGTGGCAATATCTAAAAAAAGTTTAATCTTGCAATAATGGAACTTTGAGTAGCCAGTAGTATGCTTGTAAATGTCCAGGTGCCAGTGCTAGGGGTCTTGATTATTACTGCCAAGGTGGGAATTTTTCTTTTACTAGCTTGTTTTAGTAGTCCAGGAGGACATATATTTAAATCATTCTAGACAGCTAGATCTTTCTTTTCTAATACTCTGTTCTACAACCCAAATAGAAAATGTTGCTTCACTTGTTTCCTGTTAACCCTCCCAGAAATAGTGTGCCTCTGTCTTGACCAAACAAAAAGTAGGCACGCCACTGTTCTGCTGGACAACTAGAAGCTGTTTACTCATTTTGTTGACTGACTTCCAGCCAAGCAGTGAATCTGGAATATGAAAAAAAATCAGACTGTCTTGGTCAAAAACAGAAGAATCAGGTTTTCTGTAATATTTAGTTGCCAGTGCCCAGAAAATGGATACGAATAATTTCCAAAAGAAAAGCTTTCAAAAGCACATGTGATTTTGAGGATTACCATATGCAAGAGGATTATTATCTGAGACACAAAGGGGATAAGAGATTACAGCACATTAAAGGGCAGTTGTTTTACATCAAAGGTGTAGTATGGTTACACACTGTATAATACAAGGCCTTGGCCAGAGCGCCTTCTGCCACAGGGCTATTTGTAACAAGGATGAGGATTTAGTATGAGCTTTCAAGCTCTTTTAACTTTCCTGATTTCAGCTCTATACACCAGTGTTTGAAATATGCGAAGATGTTTGCATTCAGAAGTGAATTAACAGCAACAATAATCAGCTTACAGATTCTTGTTCTGTAATATACTGAAGGAAAAAAAGGGGGAAAAAAAAAAACCTCCAGACATTTAGGTCAAATATAAAAAGTCTGTGGGCTGGTTGGAGAGAGCATCCAGCTGAATGATCACATGATTCTTTGGAAGGAATTTCTATTAAACTGCCCAGAAACATAGCCTCTTCTCTTTGGCAAAAGGCATATCTCACACATTTAGTTTCCTTCATCTTGTCTTGTCTTGCAGATTTTTTTCATCAACTGATTACAGCAAAAATCTGGAAAAGAAAATTGTATTGGGTGTTTATTTCTAAATTATTGTGTGATGCATTTTTAACATAAAAAGTTTATACATTCTTGTAAATTTTGCTTTAAAAAATTGGCAATCAGCACTACTGTGGCAATAGGTAAGTAAGGTCTAGCCCTAAGGACAGGAACTTAATTCCCTTGCATCCCATTTTGTTTCCTCTGCCTGCAGATATAGCTTGAAACTCACTTGTAGGTCAGATTTGAGCCTTAAAGCTGTGACAGCATGCCTATAAATAAGTTTGCAGCTGAGTGGCAGTTCCACATTGTCTGTCCCAAGAGCAGAACACAGCAATTCATTAACTCTGAACTACCATCCAGCCACTTGACATATCCCTGTATGTATCCTGACCCTCTCGGGACTGGGTCGGTAAGTTCCAGTGTTCATCAAATAAAGCATCCAGACACATTGCAATAAGCCTACTGTTTGCGTAATTAAATAAACGCAGGGAGCATGTTAATGAGGCTTTGGCACCGTGAGCTGCTCGGCAGCGGCAGAGTTTGGCAATCCGCTTGTCGGGATGTGGTGATGTTCACCTGCAGACCTGAGTGCCCCTGGGGGTGTGCCTGATGGGCACACACTGTCCTTTCTGCCCAAGCGTAAAATACCATCGACCAAGGAAAGAGGGTTTATGCATCATCTGGCAGGGTTTCCCTGGGCTGCGGCTGAGGCAGTAACAATAGCAGGCAAACACCAGAGGGAGTTATTGTTCTACTGGAGAGCTAGGAAAGGACAGCCTCGGGATATGGTACTTGTAAATAGCGTGACTGAGGTTTCCAACCAAAGAAAAAAGTTCAGATGACATGACACTACAAAAATGTAAACCGTGAAACCATTCATTCTAGTGATGTTTGAAAGAGCTTGCGTTCATCATCATTCTTCAGTGCTGACTCCAGTGTACTGATTCTTTGTACCAAGGAGTTGCTGCATAACACCCCCTTATGGTCCAGTAGCTTTTTAAGATCTGTTTGCAATACTAGAGGCTTACAGTTCAATGTCCAGAGCCGGATGAGCAGGAAATAAGAAATAACCCTTTTCACTTGTTTATTAAATGAGTCTTTTCTCCTGGTCCATCCACACATGCCCTCCCTCTGTCAGAGTGCCTGCGTCTGCACTGGTGAGTCCTCAGACCCTGAGAGTCCTGGTCGCGAGGTGTGCTGCATGCTGGAAAGGGACCAGGGTGCAACCATCTCCCCAGGTGCCCTGGTATTCCATGGAAGCAAATCTGGGTACACTGATAGGAAAGAAGCGAGCGGTTATCTACGCACTGGAAATGAGCTGCCCTTTCAGCAGCTGTACCTATATTTTGCACCTGATAAAAGCCTGTCCTCCTTCTGCCCATGAAGTCTCAGCTGGCCTGGACCAGGAAAAGTGAATCCCCTGGGCTTTCCATGTAGAGGCTCTTGCAACTGCTCGATTCTCAGTAACTGATTGAAAGAAAACAAGCAGACAGCCCCAAGGTGAATCTATGCCAGTATTTTTTAGAAAAACATTTCAATGAATAAACTGACCCACCTCCATTACAGTTCACACAATGCTGAAGCAGGTGGGAAGCCTTCTCCTGTTCACCACTGAACTTCCAAGACAATGAACTAAAACAGAGACTCACTCTCTGCTTTTTTCCCCACATGTAATTAATGCTTCTGCACCGACTGCTTTTAGTTTCTATTATTTACCTGGTACTTAACTTCCCACAGCCACTACACTGAGGCTCACCTGTGGAATATGAAGCAAAGATCAGCTCATACACAATCCAGCTGTCTCTTCAGCAGAAAAGACTTCAAAGTTCTGTTCTGGTCTCAAAGGGGTATTCTTTAAAAATCATCCTTTCATTGACGAATATTAAAGTAAATCCAGGCTGAGCCCAATGTTAAATTGTATACCCCAGCTTTCACAATGCTGCCAAGGTGAAGGATTCTGCAACAAAACTATTTATTTTACAGTTTTATTGCAGGTGTGTAAGATCTAATGGAGATGAGTCTATTCTCTTCTTAGATGTGTCGGCTTTATAGAGCTCACCAGCACAAAAAGAGGATCTTGACATTGTTATAATGGTGAGCACAGAAGATGCTTCATACATTCAGGTGGATGACTTGTATTGTAGAGATCTTTTAAAAGATCTGGGTGTTATTAGAGGTGGGTGTTTAATTGTTGATTCATTAAATCAGAACCATACACAAATTATCCAGGCAGTAAATCTTTTTCCTCCAATAGGTAAAAAAGAACCCTAAGAGAGCTAGAATCAAATTCTCATCTTAATTACACCAACATAAATGTAGAGGAGGAGAAATGTATTTAGGTATTTAATGATGTTGATAGGTGCATGGTAAAATTCACAGAAACATCTATGCAGACCAAAGGTTTAAGTAGGTTTGGTTTTGTAAATCAGTTTAAATGTCAGTATCTCTGTGACTTCAGGTCTGATTCCTTGGTTGTAAGGTAATACACTGCTCCTGTTTTTGAAGGTAAAAAACAGCGTACAGATTTGAATCTTCCTACAATATAGAGAGAAGTAAAGGTTATATAAAAAGGCCAAGCTCAGCCTAGGAAAATAAATCTCCGTGGGCTGCTCTCATCATCAGTGTAAAGACAGGGGCTCCTCCATGCACTTAAAGTGAGGCTGTAGTGACAGCGCTCTGTCTTCAGAAGTGATACTGTTGTATGGTATCTCTATCCCTTCTTCACAGTTCATTGCTCCCTCCAACTCTGCTAATACGGCTATTTTCTGGAGCTGTGCTGTGAATCTGGCTTTTTTTAAAAAAAAAAAAAAGAAAGAAAGAAAAAAGAAGAGGGGAAAAAAAAAAACCTGAATGTAAAAGCAGTGATGTGTATCAAGTACCTGATCTGTTTGACAGCACCATCCAACTGATGTGTTTTAGTACAGGTAGGGATGTGGCGATGCAGAAGTGGCAGGAAATGGCTAAGGTATCTGCATCAGTTCTACCACTGAAGACAACTACCATCAAACCTTGTCCTTGTCCTCTGAAAGGAGCTGACATAATCCTTTGTGAGCAGCCCGTTCACTGGGGACGTTTTCATTACAGACTTTTAAACATTTCTGTGTGACCTTTCTATGTGAGGCTAAAACATTTCTTTGTGACTTGCCCACAAGTCCTGAGTAGTGCAGGTGTTTCTTCTGCAACAGTACTGTAACACTGTGGTAAAGGGAAATAATATTTTTTGTAAAGTAGTTTTTATGATTAATTCTGCTGATTGGCCCAGAGAACGTTGAATTGCTGAGGAATGGGGAGAATCTGCACAGGAGCTTGTGGGTTTAACAACTGTCCTCCATTGAGTACAGATATCCAAAACAAGCTGTTTTACAGACCTGAAGCAATATGTTGTCGTCACTCAAAACATAAAAACATGGTGAATATTTCTTAAGACCAAAGCGCAATAGCAAACACAGGAGCTGGGGCACTGATTTGTTGAGCTGTACCTGTCTATCAGTGCATGACAGAAACAACAGAAACTCACACGGGTACATCAAAAATACCAGATATAGCAGAGAAAACTTCAGGGCATGACACTGAGGGTCGGTGGGAATATGGAGTGACAATTTTTGGTTAAAGTATGTGCTGATAGCAGCTTAGATTTGCAAGACAGAAATCTTTGTCTCTGATTCTTCCAGAGTTGAAGGAAGTCAGACTCCTTTTATTCTTTGTTAAAAAAAATTCAAAGATTGATGCTTACTCCATCACCACAGTCCTTTCCTAGGAATAGCAACCATCTAATCCAAAATTGACTAGCATCTCGAGTCAAAAAGGAACAGCAAGGTCACATGCTTATGAATGTTAAATTTATTCATCAGATAAGCATGCCTGTGGAAAGGACAAGTCCTCTAAACTGTTGGAGCAACCACATTTATGTAAAACCAGGCACTACAGTTAAAATTTGCAATGCCAAGCATGACTGACATTCAAAAGTAATCATTGTTATGTTACCTTAAAGCTCAGAGGGTTTTGCCAGGCAGCATGTACAGACAGCAGAGGAGGCATTTGTAACATGAAGAATCATTTCTCACTACAATCTTTCAGGATCTGTGTCTGTGAAAAGAAATCCCACACCTCAGGGATAAGAACAAGGAAAAAAGGTCAGCTTGCCCTTGGGAAAACATGGTTTGCAAAGCTCATATAGTTCCTCTTTAATAATACATTTTTAGAAACCTGTGCTTCTGAGTGCCTACTTTGAACAACACCCACCCTTTGGGACCCTTTCATGAGGACTTTTAACCTACAATAAATGAATCTTAGTCACAGCAGTGGGTGCCTGCATCTGTCAGACTGCAAACAGGGAAGGGAAGCACCGGACAGTAGTCCCAGTGACAACACAGGGACTGGTTTCCAAGGCTGAAACTCTTGAGTCACATGTGTCTTTCTCTACAGACAACTTTTGCATTTCCTTCATTTCTAGCTTATCTTTTTACATCAAGGTATTAGGACACTTAATTTGATGTTTGTGGTCTTCTGAAACTATAGCCCTTCCAGAAATACACTTCATCTACCTAAAATACAGTGTCTCCTACACCGTATTTTCCCTAGTTCAGCTAGGTTCACCTGCATTTACCAAGTTAGCATAATGTCTTTTTCCAAAGGGTTTACGTATTAATAAATATTCAGTACTCCTTTGAGTCCCCTGACCAGTTTATTCCTCTAATTTTAATAAAGAATGCTTGTTTAGAAAGTTTACTGGATGTCTTTAGAGTCTGATGTAATTTTATCACTGGTAGCCTGTCAGGATTAGTAGGCAAAGTGTTTAATCAATACTTACTGATGCTGAGCTGTTAGCATGCTCTCATCCCCCTTCCTACAACACCTTCATTTCATTTATGCAGCAGAATTTGCTTCAGAAAAGTTGCGTAGGCATCAGCCCAGGATTTGCCCGAGGCTACTAACTGCAAACGTGTTCAGGTTAGCCGGGAGCGGCCCCAGAGGCGGTTCTGCTTTGCCTCTGCTGTGTCCAGCCTAATCTGTCACTCACTGGAACCTGAATGCATGGTGAGTCCTCTTGGGAACTCAAAATATGTCTAGCTTATTTTGCCAAATTGGAGAAGCAAAGGTCTAAGCAGTCCATCCTGAATCCAGTCTTACTTCCACGCTCTGGGATTGCTAGGGAGCTTATTTCTCACCCTAGCTCTGGTGTGGGCTAGAGAAGAGACAAAATGTAAGCAGAATACACTTTTGTAAATAAGTTTGAGGGACCTTTTCATAGTCCCATAATGATGGGATAGTGCAGTAACAATCTCAGATTCAGTCAGTCTGTATTCCTTCATCCCTAAAATGACATACAAAATATCCACGTTCCAGAAAGTAGCATGATTCATATTAAAGCCTGTACTTGGCCAAGCCTGTACTTGACAGTTCTTGTGCTTTGCAGAGGATTGTTTCAGGGGGCAGTCGGGGAGAGAACAACCAAAGACTGAAGCTATTTGTATACACACAGATGTGTATTCCTGGGCTAGCATTTCCCTGCCTGACCTCAGGAAGACGTGATGAAACACAGCACTAGCTGCTGAGCCAGTGAGGCTCTTTGAACTGATAACCGTGGCATGTTCTGTGATGTGGTTTGCCTGGAAACCTATTTGTTTCTTTTTGAAAATCCAAAATACCAAAATGACATCAGTTGTAGTGTGCACTGAAAAACCTAGGCTGAGATGGCAGACTGTTTTATTCCATAAATGATTGCAGATGTTTGGGTGAAGGCTGCAAAACATGAGGCTTCTCAAATGTGTGCATGTGGGGAAGGAAACTAGGGACATATATAAACATGAACATATTTGTTATATGTTACAGCCAGTCAGCTGATCCCATTTCAGAATGGCAATTATTAAAGATGTGCAAAAATAAGTGGAAACTATGATAGCTGCAATACATCTGGTTTAGTGAGTGTTTTTTATTTTTGACTCTATAGGCTTACCTCACTTTGTCTGATGCCAGTTACATACTAGACACATAGAACTGTCAGCAGTCTGAAGAAGAGGCTTAGGAGATATGCTGCTCGTTTTTATTACCACCAGATTGCAAAAGCATATAGCCTGAGCTGTGTTTCCAACAGGCTTAGTCCCAGCTCTACATCCCTGGAGCCTGCTGTGCTAAGTAAGATCTAGCTGGTACCAATTTAGGAAGCTCCCTAAGTATGTGATGCCCTTTAAGTGACTGAGTCATTTGCCAGAGTCACAGGCATGGGAAAAAGATAGGAAGAAGAGCTACTAGCTGAAGAATTGCTGGCATTAGGTCTCCCTCCCAGTCTCCAAATTTGGGCTGTTTGGTGTTGAATTCCAGAAGGAAGGGCCTAATAGTTCTTGCTGACGCTGCATCAAGAAGGTGAATGACAGGGGCTGTTGGAGGCCACGGCCACTTGCTTCCCAGCCATAGGAAAAACCAAGTCATTGTGGGCCTTTAGCTTCAAAAAGCCGATGGCAGGGAAAATCTGTCACGGCAAAATGGTTTTTGTGTCATCTCTTTGGGCCAAATTCCAGCTTATTAATACATTGCCATATAATAATTCTGACAAGTCCTTCAGCTGACTTGTCACAGCTTAACCCTCTATACAGCTGTGGACAGAGAGTGAAGAGGGCTTTGCTGCTGTACGCTTCCAGTTGTTCTGCAGAGTTATCTCTAGTTATATTTGTGTTAAGTTCCTATAAACCCAACTGACATTTCTACAGCTTGTGTGTTTATTACTGATGACAGATTAAAAATGAAGTTCCAAGCATTTACGCAGCAGAAAATCTCATCGTTCAGTTCTCGTAAAAATTAAAGTGTCAACTACTTTTTTCAAGGCCATCCTTTTTTAATGAACTTTGCATCTTTTGCAATGCGCGCAGTTGGAAGATGGAAAACATAATTACTTTCCTGATCACTGTTGTTCTTTTCCATTTGACAGATATTTTATTTTAAAGTGTTTCCACATCTGCAGATGTCCCCTTTCTGTTTACACCTCTGTCTTTGCATCAGCCAATGTTGTCAGCAGTAAGGTGAACAATTTTAGGTAGAAGAAAGCAACGAGGCAATCGCACACATGGCATATTGATGTGAGTGTGCCAAAAAAGATGAAATCGAATTGCACACAGGTAGGGAAGAAAATTCACTGTTTTTATGAATTGTGCAAAACTATTTAGATGTTTCATTGTTAATATATGGGTTCAAGAAGCAACCATACAAATAAATGAAAGAAAATCCACTAAGGGCTACAACTGCAAAGGATGCCACATCAGACTAGGGAAATTGCTGAACTGCAAGTCGCTGGAGCTGGGAGAGTGGCTGGGAAAGAGAACATACTTTGCCTTGTTCTTGTCTTGAGCAGCCTGCCTTAGCCACTGTCCGAGACAGCTGTAACAACGTGGAAGTTTGGCTGCTCTTGCAGTGTTGCAGTGAACAAAAGAGCTTCTTAAAATTCATAGAAATCCTAATTGTCAGTGCGGGTTTACTCCAGCTAAGAGTTCCACCAATGTGTATTGCCTTATTTTCAAGTAATTGCACACAATTGAGACAGCATCTCAGGTGAAAAAAGATTAGGTTTCAGGTGCATATGTTCAAAAAGAACTCTACAAAAGTTGATTGTGTGTGCTAGAAGGCAAAATTTAGCCATGATTTCAAAACTCATTGCTTGTGTTCTGTGGTTTGTTCTTTTCTCAGTACACCCAACTTCATAAATGAGTTTGTGTTTAAAATGTCTTCTCATGTGTAGCAACATCTGATAGGTTCAGTAAAATTTAGCAACTGGGGGGAAAAAAACCCACAAAATCTTTGCAGGTTCTGTCCACGTGAAAAGTAGCAGCCATCATCACAGATTGAAACTGGTGCCCCAAGTGGCAGTAGGGGCTAAGGGTTTAATCAAGAGTAAGTTGAAGTCAGTATGGTAATGTCTGGAGACAGAACCTGATGCAAATATCAAGGCTCCAGCTGAGTTCAGCAGAGCCAAACATGGTGAAAACAGCACACCTGGTGCAATTGTTATTGCATCCCACAGTGTTAAGCTATGACCTGGTGTCCTGGTTTCGGCTGGGATAGAGTTAATTTTCTTCCTAGCAGCAGGCATAGTGCTGTGTTTTGGATTTAGTAGGAGAAGAATGTTGATAACATGCTGGTGTTTTTAGTTGTTGCTGAGTACTGCTTATGCTAGTCAAGGACTTTTTGAGCTTCCCCTGCTCTGCCAGGCGCACAAGAAACTGGGAGGGGGCACAGCCAGAATAGTTGATCCAAACTGACCAAAGGGCTATTCCATACCATATGACGTCATGCTCAGTATATAAACTGGGGGGGGGGTGGCCAGGGAGCAGCGATCGCTGCTCGGGAACTGTCTGGGTATCAGTGGGCGGGTGGTGAGCAATTGCATTGTGCATCACTTGCTTCGTGTATCATTGTTATTATTATCATTATTATACTGTTACTATTAGCATTACTATTTTACTTTATTTCAATTATTAAACTGTTCTTATCTGAACCCAGGAGTGTTTCTCACTCTTACTCCTCCGATTCTCTCCCCCATCCCATCGGGGTAGGGGGAGTGAGCGAGCGGCTGCGTGGTGCTGAGTTGCTGGCTGGGGCTAAACCACGACAGTCCTTTTTGGCGCCCAACATGGGGCTCGAAGGGTTTGAGATAACAACAGATTAACCAGAGTGTATTAAGGAGTCTGTTAACAGTTGCTGGTCACGATATTAGTTCTTCTGATCTGCACCATGTTCTTTTTTTTGCAGCACGCGTTAAAGCTTGCTGTCAGTTTGTGTAGTGTGCTATGCTCTGCAGTGATTCATGATCTTTTGCTTGGGAGGCTCCTTATCAAAACCCTGACCTTGAGCATTCTTTGGTATTTGGGTTTCATACAGAAGTCACTACTGTACTTCGGGTACTACCTCATAGAGAGAGTTAGCAATTATACTTCTTACTCTGAGAGGATTGTTGTGGAGGAAATACAGAATGGCACCTTTGCTGCTTTCTTCTATGATGTTTCCTCCTTCATTACAACAACTTTCCTGTATCTTGAACACCCCTGGGCAGTTAAGATACTTCTATTGATAATTCTTGGGAATGTTGTTTCCGTTTTGATAAAGGTCAGTAAGCAGTTTAAAAATACCATCCAGAGATCTACCCCAAGGCTGGATAGTTATGAGTGGCAGGGTGTGTGGGAACGTATGCGCAAGTACCTAGGGCAGTGGGGACCTCCAGTGTTTTGGAACTTCACCCCTGAACAAGTGCAGAATCCTGAAGAATTAGTAAAGTATTTGGAAGAAGTATGTTGTCACCCTGGTAGCTCCAGAGAGACACAAATCATTGCAACATGCTGGGGACTGGCCCATGCCTATCGAGCCGTGGTCAATGCTAATCAGTACCCTCAAAAGAAAGAGAAGGTCTCTGGATCTGATGACAAAACAACAAGCACTGTGGCTACTCAAACCCCCACTACAGGCCCTGCGGCTACTCCAACCCCCACTACAGGCCTTGCAGCTACTCAAACCCCTGCCCCAGGCACTGTGGCTACTCCAGCCACAGCCATGAGCACTGCGGCTACTCAAACCACAGCCATGGGCACTGCGGCTACTCAAACCCCAGTGACAAACACTGCGGCTAAACCAGAGAACCAACCTGCGCTGGTATCAGTTGCCCCTATACAGAAGAAAAAATACACGAGCAAATCAATTCGTTTAGTAAGGGATGAAGATGAACCAGGGCCATCACGAGAACCAGAGGAGGAAGAACCCATAAATGAGATGGTGACCACCCGATCCCTATCCCTGAGTGAGCTGCGAGATATGCGAAAAGATTTCGGTCGTCATCCAGGCGAGCACATCATCACCTGGCTGCTCCGATGCTGGGATAACGGGGCCAGTAGCCTGGATTTAGAGGGTAGGGAAGCCAAGCAGCTGGGATCCCTTTCCAGGGAAGGGGGCATTGACAAAGCAATTGGAAAAGGGGCAAAACCGCTCAGCCTCTGGAGGCGACTTCTGTCAAGCATGAAGGAAAGGTATCCCTTCAAGGAGGATGTTTTATACCGCCCAAGCAAATGGACCACCGTAGAGAAAGGTATCCAGTACCTGAGGGAATTAGGCGTGCTGGAGGTGATTTACAGTGACCTGAATGATGAGCAGTTAACCAAAGATCCAGATGAAGTCAGGTGCACACAATCCATGTGGCGGAAGGTGGTACAGAGCGCACCAGCATCGTATTCCAACTCATTGGCAATACTAGCCTGGAAAGATGACGAGGCACCAATGGTGGATGAAGTGGCTAGACAACTCCGGGACTACAAAGAAAAGCTCTCTTCCTCCCTACGGGCCTGTGTCTCGGCTGTGGAAAAACTGTGCCAAGAGTTCCAACAACTCAGAGAGGACCTGTCCTACTCCCCACCTGCACAGACCAGTGTCTCAGCCATTAGGAGTCAACGTCCCTATGCTCAAGAGAGAGGATATAGAGGATACACACCACAGGGCACCCTGTGGTTTTACCTGCGTGATTATGGAGAGGACATGAGAAAGTGGGATGGAAAACCCACCTCAACCTTAGAGGCACGGGTGCGTGAGTTGCAAGGAAAAACTATTAGAAAAGGCGGTTCTCCCAGGAAAATTGCAGCTCCAGTTTCCAGTGAGCAGTTCCCGAGACAGAGTAAGAGGGCTAATTTTACTTCCGACCTTGATCAGGGGACTTTTGATTCACATTTACAGGAAGTGAACAGCGAATACTGTGACCAGTGTTAGAGGGGCCCTGCCTCCAGCCAGGTGGAGGAAAGGGACAACCGGGTTTACTGGACTGTGTGGATTCGATGGCCTGGAACGTCAGACCCACAGGAGTATAAGGCTCTAGTGGACACTGGTGCACAGTGCACGCTAATGCCATCAAACTATAGAGGGGCAGAACCCATTTGTATTTCTGGAGTGACAGGGGGATCCCAACAGCTAACTGTACTGGAAGCTGAAGTGAGCCTAACTGGGAATGAGTGGCAAAAGCACCCCATTGTGACTGGCCCAGACGCTCCGTGCATCCTTGGCATAGACTACCTCAGGAGAGGGTATTTCAAGGACCCAAAAGGGTACCGGTGGGCTTTTGGTATAGCTGCTTTGGAGACAGAGGAAATTAAACAGTTGTCCACCTTGCCCGGTCTCTCAGAGGACCCTTCGATTGTAGGGTTGCTGAAGGTTGAGGAACAACAGGTGCCGATTGCTACCACAACTGTGCACAGGCGGCAATATCGCACCAACCGAGACTCCCTGATTCCCATCCATAACCTGATTCGTCGACTGGAGAGCCAGGGAGTGATCAGCAAGACTCGCTCACCCTTTAACAGTCCCATATGGCCAGTGCGAAAGTCTAATGGGGAGTGGAGACTAACAGTGGACTATCGTGGCCTGAACGAAGTTACACCGCCGCTGAGTGCTGCCGTGCCAGACATGCTAGAACTTCAATATGAACTGGAGTCAAAGGCAGCTAAGTGGTATGCCACAATTGATATTGCTAATGCATTTTTCTCCATCCCTTTGGCAGCAGAGTGCAGGCCCCAGTTTGCTTTTACCTGGAGGGGTGTTCAGTACACCTGGAACCGACTGCCCCAGGGGTGGAAGCACAGCCCCACCATTTGCCATGGACTGATCCAGACAGCACTGGAACAGGGTGAAGCTCCAGAACATCTGCAGTACATTGATGACATCATTGTGTGGGGCAACACAGCAGAAGACGTTTTTGAGAAGGGAAAGAAAATAGTCCAAATCCTTCTGAAGGCTGGTTTTGCCATAAAACAGAGTGAGGTCAAGGGACCTGGACAGGAGATCCAGTTTTTAGGAATAAGATGGCAAGATGGACGTCGTCAGATCCCAATGGATGTGATCAACAAAATAACAGCTATGTCCCCACCAACTAGCAAAAAGGAAACACAAGCTTTCTTAGGCGTTGTGGGTTTTTGGAGAATGCATATTCCAAATTACAGCCAGATCGTAAGCCCTCTCTATCAAGTGACCCGGAAGAAGAACGAATTCAAATGGGGCCCTGAGCAACAACAAGCCTTTGAACAAATTAAACGTGAGATAGTTCATGCAGTAGCCCTTGGGCCAGTCCGGGCAGGGCAGGATATTAAAAATGTGCTCTACACTGCAGCCGGGGAGAATGGCCCTACCTGGAGCCTCTGGCAGAAAGCACCAGGGGAGACCCGAGGTCGACCCCTAGGGTTTTGGAGTCGGGGATACAGAGGATCCGAAGCCCGCTATACTCCAGCTGAGAAGGAGTTACTGGCAGCATATGAAGGGGTTCGAGCTGCTTCAGAAGTGGTTGGTACTGAAGCACAGCTCCTGCTGGCACCCCGACTGCCGGTGTTGGGCTGGATGTTCAAAGGGAGGGTCCCCTCTACACATCATGCAACTGATGCTACATGGAGTAAGTGGGTTGCATTGATCACACAACAGGCTCGAATAGGAAACCCCAGTCGCCCAGGAATCTTGGAAGTGATCATGGACTGGCCAGAAGGCAAAGATTTCAGAATATCACCAGAGGAGGAGGTGACACGTGCTGAAGAGGCCCCACTGTATAATAAATTGCCAGAAAATGAAAAGCAATATGCCCTGTTCACTGATGGGTCCTGTCGTCTCGTGGGAAAGCATCGGAGGTGGAAAGCTGCTGTATGGAGTCCTATACGACAAGTCGCAGAAACTGCTGAAGGAGAAGGGGAGTCGAGTCAGTTTGCAGAGGTGAAAGCCATCCAGCTGGCTTTAGATATTGCTGAAAGAGAAAAGTGGCCAGTCCTTTATCTCTATACTGACTCATGGATGGTGGCAAATGCCCTGTGGGGGTGGCTGCAGCAATGGAAGCAGAGCAACTGGCAGCGCAGAGGCAAACCAATCTGGGCTACTGCATTGTGGCAAGATATTGCTGCCCGCGTAGAGAACCTGGTTGTAAAAGTTCGTCATGTAGATGCTCATGTACCTAAGAGTCGGGCCACTGAAGAACATCAAAACAACCAGCAAGTAGATCAGGCTGCTAAGATTGAAGTGGCTCAGGTGGATTTGGACTGGCAACATAAGGGTGAATTATTTATAGCTCGGTGGGCCCATGACGCCTCAGGCCATCAAGGAAGGGATGCAACGTATAAATGGGCTCGTGATCGAGGGGTGGACTTAACTATGGACAGTATTGCACAGGTTATTCATGAGTGTGAAACATGCGCTGCAATCAAGCAAGCCAAGCAGTTCAAGCCCCTTGGGTATAGTGAACGATGGCTGAAATATAAATATGGGGAGGCCTGGCAGATTGATTACATCACGCTCCCACAGACCCGCCAAGGCAAGCGCTATGTGCTCACCATGGTGGAAGCAACCACTGGGTGGTTGGAAACATATCCCATGCCCCATGCCACCGCCCGGAACACCATCCTGGGCCTTGAAAAGCAAGTCCTGTGGCGACATGGCACCCCAGAAAGAATTGAGTCAGACAACGGGACTCATTTCCGAAACAACCTCATAGACACCTGGGCCAAAGAGCACGGCATTGAGTGGGTGTATCACATCCCTTACCATGCACCAGCCTCCGGGAAAATTGAGCGATACAATGGATTGTTAAAGACTACCCTGAGAGCAATGGGTGGTGGGACGTTTAAACATTGGGATACGCATTTAGCAAAGCCACCTGGTTAGTCAACACCAGGGGATCTGCCAATCGAGCTGGCCCTGCCCAATCAAAACTTTTACGTACTGTAGAAGGAGATAAAGTTCCTGTAGTGCACATGAAAAATATGCTGGGGAAGACAGTCTGGGTTACTTCCCCCTCTGGCAAAGGCAAACCCATTCGTGGGATTGCTTTTGCTCAAGGACCTGGGTGCACTTGGTGGGTGATGCGAAAGGATGGGGAAGCCCAATGTGTACCTCAAGGGAATTTGATTTTGGGTGAAAATAGCCAATGAACTGAATTGTATAATATTAATTGCTTTGTAATACTGTATGTTATCTCTTAACTGCATGTTAATATAATAATATAGTAGGTTAATATTAAGTATATAATACTATATATTATGATTGCTATATGCCGCATCAATGGTATTGCAGTAAGAATTGCCCAGCTTAATGAAAATGAACTTTGATGAAACCATGTTGGAATGAGAACTGACTTCAGCATGCAACAGTCCAACACTGCACACCACCTCTCCTGCTCTGAAAGACTGTGATGACAGATGGAACCCAAAGTCATGGGCTAAATGAACTCAATGGACATTTTAGAGAGATGGGCCATAGACGAAGGGAATGATATCTGTGTGTATATCAAGATAGGGAAAGCGGTGGTGATTAATTAGAACACATTGGAAAGGGGAGGGCCTGTGCATGACGTAGATGGTATAGAATAAGGGGTGGATACTGTCCTGGTTTCGGCTGGGATAGAGTTAATTTTCTTCCTAGCAGCAGGCATAGTGCTGTGTTTTGGATTTAGTAGGAGAAGAATGTTGATAACATGCTGGTGTTTTTAGTTGTTGCTGAGTACTGCTTATGCTAGTCAAGGACTTTTTGAGCTTCCCATGCTCTGCCAGGCGCACAAGAAACTGGGAGGGGGCACAGCCAGAATAGTTGATCCAAACTGACCAAAGGGCTATTCCATACCATATGACGTCATGCTCAGTATATAAACTGGGGGAGGGGGGGGTGGCCAGGGAGCAGCAATCGCTGCTCGGGAACTGTCTGGGTATCGGTGGGCGGGTGGTGAGCAATTGCATTGTGCATCACTTGCTTCGTGTATCATTGTTATTATTATCATTATTATACTGTTACTATTAGCATTACTATTTTACTTTATTTCAATTATTAAACTGTTCTTATCTGAACCCAGGAGTGTTTCTCACTCTTACTCCTCCGATTCTCTCCCCCATCCCATCGGGGTAGGGGGAGTGAGCGAGCGGCTGCGTGGTGCTGAGTTGCTGGCTGGGGCTAAACCACGACACCTGGGAAAGAGAACTAATAAAGAGCCACCCAGTGCATCTTGCAGGGGACCCTGCCTGAGAGAAGCTGCCACTGCCATGCAAGTAACATTAATACAGAACAGCAAGTACCTGACAGCAAGATGGAAGCATTATTGAGAGAATAGAAGTGCTTGGTTGAGTTAACTTTATGGGACCATCCAAACTCCTGAGCCAGTACTCCGTGCATCTTGCAAGGTTGCATTCTCAGTAGTGATGGTGAGCATCAAAAGGAAGGGGAGGCAGTGGTGCAAAAGCTGTTGTGCTGCAAAAAAGATAAAGCCAATTTTTGGTTGTGTAATGCAAAAACGTATGATTCAGCTTCATTAGAAATAGAACGTAGCATGTTTCTGTGCTTCAAGTGATGAGACTTTTAGACCCTGGCTGGTTCTGGGGTAAGGTGTAAGCCTGGATTGCATCCAAGCAGAATTTACCTGCAGTGATGGCGATAGCGTGTTATGCTGGTAGGTACTAAAGGCGTGCTGGTGCTGGAGGAAATTCTGTGTGCTCTGGTTGTTCTGGTCTGAGAGCTGAGGAACACAGCTGCCTTCATGTTCCCCTTTCTTGGGCAACACCACAAATCAAGCAGGCTGGTCTTCACATCGCTCTATACTGAAAATTGTTGGCAATTATTTTGAAACAGCTCATTCTTTAGTAAGTACTATATTGATGACATCATTTGAGGTATAGGTCTGGAAGCCATATTCTTGTTTGAATCTCCCAGTCACAACAGGTAAGAGCACATTAAAATTTGGGGGAGGGCTTGCTTGGCCAAGGTGTTATGCAGACGTGGTAGTTCAGCTGTAGAACCAATGGGTTTGTTTAATTCACCAGTACACTAGAGGGATTTTTATGAGGCTTTGCAAGACGTAATCCAGAGGACCTCATTCTTTTTCTTTTTTTTTTTTTTTTTTTCTGCCTTGGACAAGAAGATAATTTCAGATTGAGGCATCTGTAACGTATGTTTTCTGCAGAGCTGGTGATAATAGAAACATTTCGGTGAGGTCCGTATATGAGTTACGTCACTTGTTTTTTGACTCGGCAATCGGAGAGGAACTAGCGAGGAAGCCTGCTGTCACTGCTGGAGAAAGGATATAGGTCCTGGCGGCAAGCCCAGGCCTGCTCAGTAGATCAAAGGCTCTTCCCTTGGCTCCCAGAGCAGCCGGAAAAGCAGCTGCCCAGTACCCTTTCTGCATCCTTCGTTCCTTTCCCCCGTGCCAGCATATAACAACTTCTTTTTGCTCCCCACCTCGGCGATAGTCTCATTTTTTTCCCTCGGTATCCTGCCAAGCAAGGTCCTTTTAGGGAGAGCAGTTGTGTTTACTACCCGCAGATCCCCGGGCCAGCCAGTGGAAACGCGCTGGGGATGCTGTGTTGCTTCCACGCTCCTCCCTCCTCCCAGAGATGCTCCCAGCTGCTGACTTTAACCTGGAAGAGGAGGCAAAGCTGAAAGGAACAAGCCGTGGTTATAAACCACATGCCGTTTTCCAAGCCAGCCCGATGGAAGATTTCAATTTGGAAAAGTACTTTTTGTGCCAAAACAGCATAACAGCCACGCTTTGAAAGTCTTCCCACTCACCTCCCAGAAAAATAAATAGCGTGGCTTTTTTGTGGGCTCCTTGGTGGTGGTTTTTCCTTTTTAAATACATGACTGCCTTCCTCCAGAGCTGCTGCTTGTTGGTGCTGCTCATCATCCCTGTTAACCGGCTCCTGCCAGGAGGTTTGTCCGCTATGAAAGGAGTCAAGCAGACGTGCCAGAGAACTGTAGACTCTGCAAGAAGAATATTATGTTTGCTATTACAGTGCCGTTTCTTCTTAAGTTACACAATGGGCTGGTTGATGGGAGCCTTTAAAAATAACTTCACTGTGCTTCAAAGGCACATGCAGCCCTTAGGTACCAAATTACGGCTAAAAAGGGGGCGAGCGCCTGACCCTTGACTGCCCCGCAGGCAGTGTCTGCATCACCAGCACCTTTTCTCCTCCCTGCTTTTGCAAGTCGATCAGCCAAGTAGTGGTAGGTGAATAAACTGTCCTGCCTGGGTCTGCTAAGGGTCTTGAAAATACTTGTGTAATTGCTTTTGTTAGCACTGCGAGGCACTCACAGCTGCAGCTGTGGATATGAGGTTTTCCTTGCTCAATAAGCAGTCCCTGAGCATGGGTTTGCTGACTAATGATCTGCCATAATTAGAATTACTATGGGAGCAATGTTTTAAAAGATCTTTGTTCCCAATGTGAGCTTCTATGGGCTATTAAAGCTGCAAGCCTTCCAGAAGCTCCTCTGGGGAGCAGAAGCTCTTCTTGCTGTGTTCGCACACTGCTAATAAGGCCTTCATATGGGTATGCCTACTACAAATTGCCAGTAATTAATAATGTTCTATATATAAGCATCAGAAATAGTTAAAGCATGCAACTGCGGACTGGCCTGGTGCCTAGCCCAGGTGCTTGGTAGGTCTGTATCTGTAAGCACGTTATTCTGTGCCTCAGTTTCTCTTTCAGTAAAATTAAGAGAATACGAGACTTTTGAGAATATGAGATGCTTGTAAAATGTTTAATGTCTGTGGGTGGGTGGTGGAAACCACTGGAAATGACAGGTATAGAAGCAGTAAAGGAAGAGAGAGGTTATTTTTCATAGCTTTGCTTATTATACCTGATGCTATTATAATGGAATCTAATTTTGTAACTCATCTTTCGTATAAATATCCTGTATCAGACAGCAGTGGCAGGTAGGGGGAATTAGAATAAGCGGAGAGAGTGAGCTGCAGGATCATTATCACCAGGAATACATATCATTGTTTATTATCATAAAGTACCTCTAACGAGGCACAATTATGCCCGTAATTTTTTTTCTCATTGTTCTTAATTGTTCTTCTCCATGTGTCTCCTACTACCATTTCTTTATTATGTGTATTGTGAAACTCTTCAGGTGCCCAGCGAGGCAGCAGCATTGTGGAAAGGCAGGAGAGCCCCCCGAGTACGTGCAGTCATTTCTTTCTATCTCCCTTATCTCTCTTCCCTGCCTTTATTGGCATCTTCCCACTTGCCTCTTCCTTCCTCCCTGCGAGTCTGGTTTTGTCTTTACTACGCCTGAAACAAATTGTTTTGACAAAATGAATGTAAAAAGGGAGGGCAAAACACTCTCTTGTGTTTTGTTTAGTAGAAAAACGTGCGGCCTTATAAAATAGCAAAACTGTAATGACTCTGTAGGAAAATTCAGGTAACGAGCAAAACAAATGGATCCCCAAAACAAATGTATGGATGCACTGAACAGGATTCAATCCAAGACCACACCATATCTTTATCCCAGGAGAGATACGCGGTAGTTATGGGCCCTGCTCTTCACCAGATTGTAGAATTCTGGAAAATTAATCATTACAAGAAGTTTTTAAAGGATTTCAAGGAGTGGGTGAAGAAAGTAATTTGTCTTGAGAGGCCAGCTCAGCGCTTTCTTGATCTTTTTACTGTCCCGGTAAATCATTTATTGGGGCAAACTTTCAAAAAACTCCCACACAAACTATGCTAGGCAGAGTATCCCAAAAGTAATATTAGTCTCTGTTTATGCTTTCTGGACCTGAAAAAAAGAGGTTGTAATTCCAGGGTGGTACAGGCCCCTGCCTGATAGGGTGGGGGCTTGAAAGCTTCCCTTTTCTGAAAAAATATTTAGTTAATTGTTTGGGACTATGAGGCTGTTCATTTCTCATTTAACTTTGCTTTTATGTGTTTTATTTCCATGATACCTGATACAAAATTCCAAGTAGCACCACAGTGCAAGATCATAAACTGCCACATCTTTTCTCTTCTGAGTGAGTAAAATGAAATATAAGATTTTTTTTTCCTGTAAATTGTTCTGGTTGACTTCGCTGGCGTAGAGCAGAGGTGTGGTTTGAAAGGTTCAGATTTTAAAATATGCAGGGGAAAGAAGGAGAGAATTGTGTAAGTTCTATTCTCCCTGCCCATAAGAGGCTCCCAGAAAATCTGGGAGCACCATACATGACTTCTGGAAGTCACATAACTTCTGAAAGAACACACATAACTTGCATTCATCAGTTAGGAGGTTTTCCCTGGTCTAAAATATCCCAAACCATTCATTGTCATTTGTAAGCAGCATCAACTCCAAATCTGGAAGTATGATGAGTACCTAAAAATAATGAGATGTAAAAAGTGATTTCTTTCTGCTTATATTCTGATTTTCAAACCGTTCAGGTGCAACTGATTTATTACAGAATTATTAACCTAATCCAAGGACGAGAGCTTTGAGAAAGGTGTTTTAACAAAATACCTTCCGATAAAATGTCAAGATTTGGCAATACTTACTAGAAATGGGACTACTTGGAAACTTGAGTAATTTCTATTATTGCTTTCTACAAGGCTGTAACCATTTTCCCATCATATATGTTAGCACATGGTGAAAGGGAATAGTGTAAGAGGCACAAGGAATAACTTTGTGTTATTTTTCAGCAAGAAAAAGAAAAACAAGTGTTGAAAAAGTTTTGTGTAAATTAAAATATATGCACAGAAAAACTAGCTCTACATGCAAGTGGAATATACCTTTTTTTTTTTTATTTGCACATAGTATGAACTGATGGATTTTAATAAAGCTCCTACATCCAACATGTATAATCAGCCACATTTTGCTGCAAGATCCAAGTGGCAGCAAATGGTGATATTTGCTAATGTTTGTTAAAACATAAACCTCAGGTGACAGATGCTATTCCTCATGATAGCTCCTAGCACTGAGTTTTGCTCTAAAAGCAGGAATACGTCCTCGTTCTCTCACGAATGACAAGGTGTGTGTCCTGATTGACATTACAAACCTTACTGCTTCAACAGAGAAGGAGTTTCTTGCAACACAAAAGTGAAGACAGCTCAGGAGTTCAGGGATGACAGTTCATTAGGAGCAGGTACTTCCAGACCTGCCTGTGTCCAGCATTTCTGTCACAAGCAGCATTAATGACAGAGTGCTACAGATGTTTCAAGCTTCCTCATTATTGTCATCTCACAGCAAAATTATGAATTGGCTACTTCTGAATAAAGTTCTTCCTTTTTTTTAAAAAAAAAAAAAAAAAAAAATAGCTGGTTTTAGTGTGGTTTCCTAAACCCGTATTCTCCCACTGCCTGACATGCAAGCAAAGGCCAAGCAAAGGTTATTACCCATGCTCGTTTGAATAATTTTTTAACGCGTTGATCCATTTCAACCAAACTTAAGTGAGGAAAAGCTCTCGGGAGTGCTTATGTTCTGCTGGGCTTTGTGAAAACCAGGGACAGGGTAGGAAAGTGCAACTCGGGTTTGCATCCTCGCTAGCAAGCCCAGCAGCTCCCACCCTGGCAGCCCCGAAATGGGAGAGCGGGTGGGTGCTGCTCACCCCACCTGGCCCTGGTGAGCTGGTGGGACCAGGGGCCTGGAGTGAGGGACCTGGAGATACCGAAAAGGGGTGAAGCAACAGGGCATTGCCAGCCTTGAAACTTGGAGGTTGCAATTGTGGCCTCAAAATAAGAAGTTTGTAGGTTTTTTATTGAGACGAACTCCCCCTGCCTACCCACAACATCTGTGGAGCAACTATAGTGTTTTAAGCTCTCCCAAACTTACCATTTTAGGGCTAATTTTCTGGAAAAGCTAATTGAAATCATGTGACAAGGGTCTATATTAAATGCTGTCTAAACATGTAACCTCACAAGTGTAAAATGTGATATTAAATACTCCCCCATATCTATCCGTCCTCCAGTTCATCATGAAAATTTGATTCCCCTTGCACCAGATAGTATTTACCTGGTACATAGACCTACTTCTTGCGCTCTTGCTCATCTCTGCTCCCGCCACTGCTGCTCCAGGGCTCCGTCTGCCTCTTTTATCTCCTTCGTGTCTCACAAAGACGGTGTTAGCTGTTTGTCAGCATTAAAACAAATGTGGCTGCAAAAGCACTTGCACGCAGCAGTTATTCTGAACAAGTTGCTGTGAAGGAATTTCTGTGAAAAACTGAAGAGAAAAAAAAAAAACAAGCTGGTATCTCGAAATACTTTCCTCACTGCAGCAATCAGCTGAGGAGGAAGGTCAGGAAAGAACAGTCTAATGTTGTTCACAGATAACGTGGGGGTAAAGGGAAGAGGGCAGAAGGCACTGAAATTTGTTCATAAAAGAGTGAAGGAAACCTCTGGAAGCACAAGGAAGAGGAGAAGCTAATGTGCCTTTAAAGTACATTTAACGTGGGATTGCTGACATGTCATCACAAGCACCAGCATAGAGCTATTACATGGGTCACTGCAGGGACAGGGTTACGGTGCCCTTCTATAATCTCGTTGGATTTATTTTATATTTAACTTTGCTGCTGAATTCCACCTTGTATAATGTTTGGTTTAGGAATAAGTACTACAGCACTCCATTTTTTTAATTCTGACCTGGCAATAGGGACTTTTAACCCCAACTCCGCTATATAGTTTTTTGTCTGAAAAGTAATGCGGAGTCTCTTTGGATATTCTTCACTCTTTCCAGATATTTTTCATGGAGCACTTTTCATTTCTCAGATACTCAGATTGTTTTTGCAGGCATTTTGAAGTTGCCGATCTCTCTGTCCTTTACAAAAGTTTCCATTAACGAACAGAGAACAGCAACAGTCAGGTGTGATGAAAATTGCTCAGCCACACACCATAAACACTGAATATGCCAAGATATAGTTGAAGAGAGCTGTTTATAAACAAGTGCTAAAACCTAACCTAGATCCATAAGAGGTGTTATAGAATGATGTTCCGTAACAAAAAATGTCAAAAAACTTCTTGCAAGCTTTGTGAATAGAAAAAGGGGTGGCTGCATTCATTATGATTATAAACACTTTAGCCCAGGCTTCTTCTTAATATAGTTTCGCTGGCACAATCACAGCCTTCTATGTTCCAAAATACAGAGCCATCCTCATTCTTCCTTACCACAAAAACGTGTTTTTAAGAGCAAGCAAAAAGGAAAAAGCAGCAGCACCTCAAACATGTTACTGATGTCTGAAAACTCGTGGCAAAAAAAACAGCACACCTTTAAACTGCGAGTTCTCATAGTTGGGTTTTGGCGTGCAGGTGGAGGGAGGGTATTGAGACAGGGTGAGATTCCAAATTGTACGTGCTCCAAGCATCTGCATGGAAGCTGGCAAGACCCAGCTTGCCTTGGGTCATGGGAAGCAAGACTTGCTAGGGATGCTGCCCTTGAAGGAAGAGGCAGCATCGGCAGGCTGATAGCCCTGTTTGTTGAGAACACCTGACCAGCAGCAGTCACCAGGTCCCATCCATTTTGTCCCCTTTGGGGGCAGTAGGAAGAACATCCCACAGATACCTGTGGCTGAGCTCTGCCTCTTCTGTCTGGGTCCCTCATGCGTGAGGTCACAACGCTGACCTGTACAGGTGGTTGTTGGAAAGACAGAGTTATCAATAGAACGTACGCCCTGGTTGAGACAAACCACACGCATCATGGTCCTGAGCACTTCATCTATTGGATGGCGGTGGCCTTGACAACTCCTTGCATTGACTCAGAGTTTATATACTTCTTCAGAAATAGTCTCTTACTAATTTTGAAATGAGTAATAAGTAGTGGATATTGCTTACTGCTTATTGCTTATTGATAAATATATTGAAAATTGTGGACAAAATGCAGACAAAATGCGTATGGTGGTTGGAGCAGAATCTATTACATTTGCAGTAGTCCTTGGCATCTTCTGGAACAGGAAGTAGCTTGCTATTTTCCTCGTTTTATTTTTAATGTATCAGAGCCATGAAAGCAGGGATTTATTTACAAACCTATCTGAACAAATAGTTCCAAAGACAAAAGGTAATTGCCTAATGCTCACCACTGTGGTAGCAACAAAAATTTAATTATTAATGGGAAGACTTAATCTCCACCATTTTTGCAGACTATTATGCCTTGTGGGATAGGGAATGTGCTTCATTAGGGACTTCTCTTAGAAAAGAAATACAAACCATATGCACATTCAGCTCAAGGTCTTTACCTCAGAAATAATTATGTCCATCGCTACACACAGCCTGTTAGCTAAATGTCATTCAAGGTCTTCCTTGAAATATTAGAAGCATAAGTAATACCAGATTAACCAAGTTCCTGAAAAGTATTTTGAGGGTTATTCTTTAAAGCAAATAAGATTCTGGGACATGGTTCAGGCCAGAGAAGACACTGGAAACCTAAAGGGATAAAGCAATCCCCTCTTTACATTTACTGCCAGTTTGTCTGTGAGTTGTTATGCACAGGGCTTTTACATGTGACTAAGAGCCACAGGTACATGCAGAGAGTGAAAAAATGAAATGTATTTGGGGAAATTAGTTCAAATGGTGCCTACACATTTGGGATCTCTAAGGTTGAGGGTAGCAAGTGCACAGGCTAATGTCCAAATTCCCAATGAGACATACACATGGATCACAATATCCAGAAATTCAGTCTTATTTGACAGAAAATAAAATACAGGAGCATGAATGTACAAGCATACGTACTGCATTATAGGGTTCCTTAAAGATAGTTGCTGGTAAAACAGGGTTTCTGCTGCAAAGAACCATATCTTTAGTCAGTCCTTTGGCAATTTAGCTACTCTCCCTTTGGTCAAATAGGGGCGATATCCCCAGGAATCCCTCTGACAAGGGGTTCCCCCAGAGCCAGGGACATTATCCAATTGCAATTTAAAGACACTTAGAGCAAGGATGACTGAGTAAAGACAGAAGTCTCTGAGAGCATTAGGAAAAGAGAAATAGTGTGAGGGAGCAGTGTGTGAGAGAGCGAGCTTCACTTTCTCATATGAGTAAAGCTAGGAGAATTATACCTGTCCTTGGGTTTTGTGGTGAGTGGAGCCCAGGTCCCTGGTATCAGGTCTGGACCTGCTTGCTTTCCTTTCTTTCTTCTGTTCTTCTACTTCTCTCTCCTGTCATGTGCAGGCTTCATATTTAGATTAAAAACTTGCATTGATTCTTATGGAGGCTTGTTAGATTTACATCTGTTAAAAGGAACTCTTAACTCAAAGGCTCTGTTTGGGTCAGTAGCAAGAGAGAATAAAAGACTGCTGTTAATCTGGGCTGAGCCAGGGGAGTGGTAGGTGGCTCCTTCTCCCAGGAATGCGAGGGAGGTGCCTGAGAGCCATGGCGTTGGAAATCCACCCAGAGCAGGCGCATCAAGATCTACCGACTCTTGCTACCTCTCTCTTGGTACTGCAGTTGTCCACAGAAGGAGACAGTATTGTCATGCCTGGAAGGAGAACTGCGTGACGATGCATATCCATCCCGTGCCCGTCACAGGCAGTGCCATCCCAGAGGTGGCCCAGGAGAGTGTGCAGTTGATTCAGAAGCATCTGGGATTGATTATGTTCAGTCCATTTACTCTTCTTTATTGCTAACGGCTCCCACCCAGGCCCGGCTCACCCTTAGGCACGGCTGGGCAAACCTTACTGTTTAACCCTTGCAGCTTTAGCTCTGAACTGTCTGCTGCTGCCAGCGTGGCTGTGAGTCAGTGGAGTGGCAGAAGCTAGCAGCTCTGCCTCGTGGTGTAGCGCAGTCCCGTGTTAGATCACCCTACATACAGGGCAACGCTTTCCAGAGGCCTTGCTGTTTGTAAATTAAATGTTAAGTGATGTTATATGGGACTATCATTTTATGAGAGCTCTAGGATTCTTTGGGCAGGCTGCCTGTTTGATTGAAAAATCTATATTTGAGTTGTCCTCAGTTAAGCTAGGTGAGTTATCTGTCAGGAGATGCCTGCTGTCTTTCCACAGTGACCTCGCATTCCCAGCAGAGCACCTGCACACAGCGGGTTGGTGTGGCCACCATTCCCTACGGATGTGCACTCTGTTCTTACTACACATTATCCATGTACACAAAGCCAGATCTGGGTCTATTTCTTTTCGATTTATACCTGTGCAGTTCTGTTGACCTTGGTGGATTTATCCAGGTGTATGTCAGACCAGAATCAAAGCCGCTGCTCTGTTGGTGAAATGGAAGTCAGGAGCTGGGCTGGTGTGCTAAACAAAACACATGATTACCAGGAGAAATGACTTGGCAGGAGTTGAAGCACCAGACATACACAAAAATGTTTGCTTTGAAATTCCAGAGACTTGACTGTCCCTTTGGTTTTTTGGAATGCTTTGATTTAGTCATGCGGGGTGGGAGCAGGCTGTAACCTCGCAAGGGCACTGGGAATAGTACCTCTTGTGCAGCTACAGGAGATGTGAAGGGAATTAACTGTCAGCAAGCTTCAGGGAGACAGCAGATGTATACGTGGTTAGGAGAAGTTTGGCTGGCTTATAAAATTTATTTCCACCACAGGATCAAAAGCAATTATGTGTGTAAAATACGTAATGCTTGGATGTGTAATGTATAACAGGGCATAGCAACTTAAGTGAGGGAACAGCAAATTCATTGCTTGCAAATAGCTGAACAGTTTCACTTTTAATTACTTGAGAGCAGAAGAAAAGAAGGCTTCTACAGTTTCTGCGAGTGCAAATTATACATGCCCATAAGGAAATCAAGATTTGGTGCATTTGAAATAACCCATTTTATTATTCATTTTTAGAAGTAAACATTCCAAGCCAACTCTGCTTGCTTTTGGGTGCAACTTACAGGACAACCCTTGCATCAGCAGAATGAACTGTTGACACAAATCTGCTTGCTGTACTTGAGTATCTTTCCAATTTGCTTATGCAGTCAGCAGTTAAAGGCAGCTTGCTTACATTTTCTGCCTCTACTTATGTTACTAGCTCAAGCGTGTGTGTAGTTTGTACCCCTCAAATCTCTGAGTCTCAGAAAATCAGCAGTGAGGCTGGATGCTGTTCCCATGTTGTTGGGGAGCTCCTCCTAGACTCCTACCCTAGAACACATCCAGGACCATGCATGCATTGTTAATGTACACACTGTACATTGTTAATGGGGCTTGCACAAGAGGAGAGAGAAAAAAACCACCTAGTTCAAATTTCCTCATAATAACTTTAGTAATTCAGTCCTCTTCTATGGCTTTTATATATTTTTAATGTGTTAATAAGTGTTTCCATTTCTTTTTCATTGTTATGTTGGCATTTTGTTTCTAGGATGAGAACAAAAATAGGATGAGAGAAAAACACTGATTAGAAGCTTTAAAACTGAATGTTACAAAAGGAAGGAAAATTTAATAATGCCATAAAAATGTGCTCCTGTTCCAACTTCTTAACAACCCAACTACGGGGAAATGTTCTGATTAGAATTTTCCCAAAAATATGTTTTCCCACTGATTTTCTAGTGGCTGCAAAACTTGTAGAGCTATAAGAAGATAGCCCAAATTCCACCTTAGTCCCTGAGACTGGTCACATGGATAAAACTCGCAGAAGGTCTCTGATGATTGAACCGGAAAGCACAAGAAATGTGCTGAGCAGGGAACCAGCACAAGCCACGTTACACGTGAAAGTCAGGTTTTCTCTATATGGGACCTGTTATCTGAGATCACTCATTCCATGCAGTCTACGAGATCTTTACTGAAGCAAGTTGTGCTGCATGGAAAAAAGAATAAGTAGGCTATAATAATTGATTTCTTGACTCCAGGCTTGCCAGTGAGGCATCTGCCCATATTTTGAATCTCACTTGGTTTGGGGTTTTTTGGAACAGGCTTCCTAGGGAGGTGGTTGATGCCCCATCCCTCTCAGTGTTTAAGAGGGATTTGGATAATGCCCTTAATAACATGCTTTAAATTTTGGTCAGCCCTAAACTGGTCAGGCAGTTGGACTAGATGATCATTGTAGTTCCCTTCCAAGTGAAATAGTCTAGTCCATTCCATTCCATTCCATTCCATTCCATTTATTTAACATTGCACTTTATGTTTAAGCACATGTTGAACCCTTGGGAGAATATAAAACGTGCTTTTAAAAGGTCTTAAACTGTGTTAGGAGGTGGGACAGCAGCTACAACAACCTGTTTGCTTGGAGGATTTTAAGAAACTAAAAAGGTTTTTTTTAAATTGAAAATGAACAGCTTATTTTTGGTGAGTTGGGTTGCATCAGCTGTGTCTCTGAGAATACTGCAAGCCCACTGACCATGGGTACTGCAAACAGCACAGTCAAACTTGTCCACAGCAGACAGGGAAATTGCATTTCATACATAATTCACAATGTGCTACAGTGATTCCATAAGGTCAATATCTGTCATTAACTCAGAGGAAATCAGAGAGGAAAGAAAGGAGTGTTTGTTCTCAGTGATCTTTGAATAAGATGTCTACAAACTGCTGATTTCCATTGCGCAGCACTACACAAACAGCAAAGCAGAGCCCTTCTGCACATTTACAAGCACTGTATCTGAGACAGATAAACTCTGCTGCTAGAATAGTATCTCTTTTGTCTCCATATTTTCATCTCAGAGCTCAACAAAAATGGAGAAAAGGGACCAAATACAAATAGGGGCAACTTAGTGCAGCAACGTGCTGGAGTTGTTTAGCGTTGGGATTCCTCGTGCGTAGTTGGCCATCCAAAATTATTCATCTGGGCCTGCCGTTTAGTACAGGGAGGGAGGCAGACACTGCCAAAGGGCAGCTCATCCCCTCCAAATATAGCTGTCTTAAGGAAGGTGGGATAAGTTACTTGCCCAGAGTGCCTGTGTTTTCTAGGCATTTATAGCCATTTATACGTGTTCTTCCATATTTTTCCTCTTTTTGTTTTCTGGAAAGATTTGCTAAGTGTATTGTGACTGTGCTTTGTATTTGTTTCAGATTTCTTTTCGCAGCAAGGAACTGAAATTAGACAGGTTGAAATTACCCAGCATGCAGGAGTCAGGGCATAACTGGGATTTTCAGAAAGACAGCACTGCAATAGGGCATAAACAGCATGTCGGAAAACTGCAGGCATTTTGTGCAGACGCTATGCAGGGAGGGGGCTTCACCCTTCTGGATAACGAGTGTGACATTTACTGCATTGTTATAGAAAGCAAAACAGCACATGCACAAGTGGCCAGCGATGGCATTGAACTACGAGGCAGAAATATGGTGTCCTGAGAGTCCGTAAGGAAGGAGGAATTTGGCTGTAATCACACCGGGTTGCGGGAAGCAGTGAGACTCAGGAAGAGCATCCAAAAGGCTGCAATGTGAGGCAGGGCTGAGGAGGGGGTGGAAAGCTTGGGGAGAGGCCACAGCAGAAAACACAGTGAATGTCTTATGGAGAGACATGGACACCCTGAGGTAAAGGGCTTCTTTTTCCTACAGGCGGCATGTTTTTGTTTGCCTAGATGCTTGTTTGAATGGAAGACCATTCAGGAATGGTCAGGACAAAGTCAAGAGAATGATGTGTGTGTCTGTGTGTGAGCGAGAGAGAAGGGAGTAGTATTTCTGTGAGCAGTGCTCACATGGCCACATGTGGGCTAACAAACACTGAAAAGGCAGCTATTCTCTCTCTGGATGTAATTTACAAACCATCATTAATTAAATAAAGCTGTCCTTTTTTCTTTCCAGGCTAGCTTAAGCTTTAACAGAGTGTAATCTGTTGAATAATAAATATTCTTGTGTTTCACTGAATGCTCTTTTACTACGTAATGATGCATGTCAAGAAGAAATCTGTGGTTCTCCTTGAACATCTCCAAAGTTGTTTAGATTTGCCTTTGTAACAAGCTTTTAATGTAATAACTACAGAGCAGTATCATAAGGCAATGTTTCCCAAACTGTGTGAGCTGCCAGGCCCCGTAGGTGGTTTGCAGATGGTCTGGAGACCATATTAAAATACTAAAATCATAAACTGGAGAATTAAAACATGGGCGATAAGAATGCTGAGCAGGCCACAAATGTGTAGCGGGAATTTCATTTACAAACGTAAGGGATGCGCCACAAAGGCTGTGCGCTGTTGGAAGGACCTACGAGTTTTCACCGACTTCTCCAGCGTTCTGCATGGGTCAGCCTTCACATCCACCAAAAACCTTTTGTAAGATGCGAATGGCTGGGAAGGCAATTTGTGGGGCTGTCTGCTTTATGCCATTGTGTAGAGCAAGGATGTGAATGCATTTGAGCAAAACCAGCTTTCCGTCAATGGTGGGCGAGTGGAGCCGGTGACCCACTGAGGCTGCTTCTGACCTGCATCACCACGTGTGGTATATCAGCTTCCACATAAAAAAGCCAACCTATATACTTGAATGGACAGTAGAGCGGACTCACCTGCCTGCCTTGCCTGCAGTTCTGGCAGCACAAGGGAGCTGTGAATCTGATAGGCACTGCCCATTAGGCTGGGGTTGCGGCTGCTTGGTAGCACTGGAGCATGTGTTACTGGCATACTGGCGGTCTGAGTATTTCTGAACATACACAGTTAAATTTTCACACTGTAAATAGCCTGCAAATAACAAATATCCTCAAATGCTGGTTCTTATTTCAAATTCAAACCTGTTATGTTTTCGTGAATTCCAAAGGGAAATATTTACTCTGTGCAAATTACCTTTTTAACCCATAAATGACTAATAAAATATTTATAATCTTTATATTCTATTCAATAGCACATCAAAAATGACATGGATATGTGTGTTTTTCCTTTCCAAGGCTGTGCACTAAAATGAACACAAAATGGCTACTTTCCATTATGCTCTAGCCTCCTCAGTGACTAATGCATTCGGTCTACAACAGAAAACAGGTCTGTATCTGCATTCTGCAAACAACAGCTCTCTTCTGAGCAGCCAGACAAAACCCCCAAATCTGCATACCTTCAAATGCTGGGATAGAAAAACTAGGGCTTTAATTTTGTTTTCTAAGAGAAGCTAACCTGCAAAGAATTTCTCTTCTTTTTACCCTGTGTTAGACACAGATGATTAGTCTGAAAGGTAAAGAAAATTCTGTTCAAGTAAATGAATCTATTCATACTTAGATGAGCTATTCTTCTGCTTTGGCAACCTGTGGAAATGGTAATCTAATCATGCCACAGTACTAGTATCCAATATGCTGAAAGCTTGTAATTCACAGCTCAAGGGGAATGTGGAAGATAGTTGAGAATGCAGTAATTATAGGGCTGGTGCTCGAATGAGCAGTGAAATAATGTCTATTATTTTGCTCATAAGCAAAATTTTTTTTTAGCCCATAGCAAGCAGGTTGTGCGAGCAACCGAGCTGCAGGTTTTTTGTCTTTGACACAAAGCCGTAGGACATCTGGTGCTATTAACTATAATTCCCTCCGTGTCCCAGTAACACCTTTATACAAATATATGCACATGCATGTACACTTACCTTAAAGCTGAAGAAAACTGTTTCCAGAAAAACAATTTCTGAGTATCTCTTCATATGCTGTTCTGTGAAGTGAAGAACTTGCAGGGAACTAAGTTGTATTTGGATTCAAACCAGTTAATGCTGCGGACACCAACCTCTTAACTCCAATCTGTGGTGTCAAATAAGCTAGTTTACCTGTAGGAAAGGATCACCTGGGCAGCTTCACCCTCATCTAGAAGGGCCTATGACACTGGTTAAACCCTTGAAGCGATTCTGCTCTCTTCCCATAGCATTTCACTTTTGCAGTTTCAGCCTTTTTTACTTTTTTATAAGTTCTGTGTGTATTCATTTAGTTTTGAGGTGTGTTGTGGTTTGAGTCAGAATGGTTAGTGTTACAAGACACTTTGGGACTTAGTATTATTGTGTGGAAGCTACAGATAGACCAAATAATCCCTCCCAGTGTCATATGCCAAGGAAGCTGAGAATGCCATCCAAAAGGAGCATCCTGTAAGAAACCAAAGATACAAATCGAAGCTTAGAAGAGCATGCCTTGAAATTTGTTGCATCATATAAGATGAGAATGAAAGCAAAACTCAGAGGCAGAGTTCAAAATTAACATAGTTTTCTATGTGTATGCATGGGTGGCTATATTTGTGTATTCAGACAAGCATATGCACACAAGTATTTGTTGTACTTGTGGACTCCTCTTTCTTACTCCACATACACTTCCAGTGCCTCACCTACCTGTCACCCTAATGCATATAATACAATGTAGAGTAAGATTTTCCGAATGCATTTCCAAGAATAATAATGCCCATATTGTTTTTATTAGAAAATTGCATGTGCACAGTAACAATTCATCTAGCCTCTGCCTCATCTGGCAAAGTGCAAAAAAACATTGTGCAGACAGGAACATGTGTTAATGATGCAACTGATGTTAAAATTGTCACGTAGGATGGATTTCACACATGGCAGGCTCTGGAAGCTCCCGGGAAGCTCAGTTCTCGACCAAGTGGCATGCAGCAGTCTGAAGAATGTGAAAAGTAGGCTTTTTAACCCCTTTTTTCTTTCGACAACATCTAATTTAGAGGGGAGGAGGAAGTACTGTTGCCTCCATTCTCCTTAGTGAGGCTAATGCAATGATCTAGGAGGTCTTACTTTTAACTTGTACCAGTGGAAGTGAGGAAAACAAAGCTCTGAAACATTTCAGAGCAGCTTAGAATACTTTTAAAACTGAATGCTCTTTGACTGTAATAGTAACTTAAATTACAGTGAATAGTGCCTTCCACCCTGAAGGACTCTAACATGCTCAACAGAGCTCGAGTCCAATCTGTTGTGTGAGCATGGCAAGGTTTGAAATTATTGTCTTCTCATTTCTGTCATGACAGGTTTTGCACTTTTCCCTTTATCATTATAGGGTTGTTCATAAATGCAGACATTTATTTTCCCTTTTAAGAGTCTAAATTCCACTGCATGTGCTTAAAAATAGACACAAAGAGGTTCCACACAGACATATATAAAAAACATGAAGGGTATGGTTTTCTAACTTCACAATTTAAACTTTTATACAAAGAAAAATGTTTCTGTATTTTTTCTTGAATGATGTATAAATATTAGAAAAGAAGAAAAAGAAAAAGAAAATCCTCTAGACCAGTCACTGTTTACTTGGCTCTATGGGGTTAAAAAGAAATTGCTCACAAGAGGAAAATAAGGAGGAAAAATATGAAACAATCTTGTCCTGTTGAGATGACACTTTTCTCTTGATAAATAGGTCAAATCAGCAGGTTCCCAATCTCAAAAGAACTGCTGTGGTGGCCTACTTAGCTGTTAATGCATAGCATGTTCAAGACATATAGAAAAGTCAACTGAATGGGATAACAAGGAAAATATGACTCATCCACAGCCCTAAGCGCTAAATTCAGGAAAACCCTTAAGAAAGTTCCTTTCTATTTTATGAGTAGATTTCATTCCTGATGTACATGGATTAAACAGCAATTTTATACACACACACAAAAAAAAAAGACATTGTGGATGTAATAAGCTGCCTTTGAAATTATTAAAAACCAATTGTTTATTCTTTTTCTAATCATTCTGCAGGTAGGGAAGTCTGTGCCCTGAGAAATTTCAGATAGAGGCAAGTTCATGCACACACTTCATTGCTGTTTTCTTCACCCAAGTCATCCAGCCAAAATACCTTGAATATTGCCCTTTTTACTCTTTAAAAACTGAAGGGAATCAGACCTGCCAGCGCTTTGACAGACTCCGAAGAAAACAGAGGTCACCGGAGGAGGCTGCTGGCTCAGTGTGCTGCACTCGTCTCTGCAGCAAAGTCTCCCTAACTCTCGAAATCCTCCAAAGTATGGTGGTTATGCCAGAGTAACTCTTTGTCTGGACACCCTTAATCCCAAATAAAAAGTGGGAGTGAAGTGATTCAGTTTAAACCACTTGCAAAATGCATAATTACTCCAGAGTAATAGCTCTTCTGGAAAACATCCAAAGGTAAACATACCTTTAAACCATTCTCCCAGCTGGGTGCAGTGCAGCCGTGGATGATGCTGCTGTGACCTACAGCTACGCACAGTCCGCATATCCTCTTAGATCCCTTATGATAAAAAGTAAATTATATTAATATTGTTGGTAACAAGAACTGACTGATTCGCTCACTGGAACTGATATTAATCTTGAATTTATAATTTTTCCCAGTTCCCAAGTTGTTCGTGAACAGTCCTCATTATTACACATGTATTTGTTTATCATTTGTTAACAGAAAATTTATGAAAAGCAAGCCCTGGCCTCTGGATTATTCATCAACTGTCCATTTTAATTGTTTGCTTTTTGTGTTGGGTGATTGGCATTTGACAGTGATACTGCTCAGACTCTGTAATTTGATGAGAATAACAAATAATGAGTAACCACATGTTCTCAGCAGTGTTAACCAGGCAGATAAAGGTGCTGGTATTAAGACAGACATTCTTCAAACATCCATGCAAACAGAAATTGGGGTCATGTAAAGGTTTTCAGGCAAAGCAGAGCCAAACTGAATAGCCTGAGTTGAACCAGGTTGCCTGTTGCTCTGCTGAGCATCTTTGTTTTCGTAGAACATTCACTGCTATTTCTATTAGTTTATATATTTTTTTTCTTTTTAACTGACCAATTTGGACAACAGGATCCAGACCTGATTCTTCGCCTTTCTTTCACATCCCATATGCCTGTGGGAGCATCTTCAGTCAGATGTTTGGGTTACCTTCTGATTCACAGTGAGCTAGCAAAGTCTCAGAGACAGATTTTTATTCCAAAAGAAACACCAAGTTTGTAGGAGGAATAGGTGTGTGCAATAAATGGGTCTCATTAGAGGGATGATTAAAGAAGAGGAAATTCCAGGCTGGGGCAGAAGATGGTAGGGTGAAAGCTCAAAAATTGGAGCTTTGGTTAAAAATTTGATCTTTCCTTCATCTCATGCACTCAGAGGTGTGAAGGATTTGCTATGTGCGTGTGAAATTATATGGATTTGTAGGATTCACTTTGCTGGTGTTTGCAAAGATTTTGTGTTGGCCTTGTGATCTTCAGAAAGCATTTCTGTAGTCTAGAGAGTCAAAAAGTCTAAATGGTTTGAAGTGTCAAAATCTATTTGGGCATGTTTGCTTTCTCTTTTTACATATTAAATAGATGGCCTGGGTTTACCTTTTAACCTAGCCAGCACAAAATGTCTGGGTTTACTTTTTAACTAAGCCAGCACAAAATGCATCATTCATTTTTTACAATTATGTAAATGTAAGAGATGCTAATATTATTTTGCTGTCTAGGGGTTAGGGAAAAGGAGAGTTTATCCCAGGGTGAGACCATGAGCACTAATTCCAAAATCTCTGGCTGAAGGAAATTGTGATTGAAAGATAAATCTTGTGTGTGCTTGGGAGAGAAAAGTTTGCTCACATTTGTTCTTTACTGTGGCAATGCTTCTTTGTCCTTGTGGAAATTATGTAAAATAAACCTCTGTTTTTTGCCACTGGAATGATATCAGAAGTATTCAGCCATCATGGTTTCAGGATCATGTTGACAAGTTTTAAAATTTCCAACTCTACTAAACTGATGGGTTTTTTAAATAAAAAAGAAACAAAACAAAAAAATAGAAAAAAAACGCCCGCTGTTGGATTAATATCAGACATGCAGCTGATGTCTCCAAGGAAGTTATGGGAGTTTGTGTCTGACGTCTCCTACAAATTGTGAATCTGAATTTCTTCAAGGCTTGTTTTACAGGCATTTCTTTAAGAAATTGAGTAATATGTCAAAAGAAATGAGAATGACTTTCACTCAAATGTTGCTTAAAGGTAACACAAGACTGGTCTGTCCTCCTTCATGTGTGCCAGCGCCACTGTCTTTCTTTGTCTACCTGTCTTCTGAGAACTTGTGCTGTCCTCTTGCTAGTTCAGGATCCCAACAAGAAGTGATTTTTGTGCTCACATTTATTGAAATGCTCTTATCTGTCCACTATGGTGACTGTAAAAGAGCACTATGTTGACTGTAAATGAGATGTCAATATTTTTTGTGCTCAGGACATTCAGGCTGATCATTAGGAATTTCTCACACCAAGCCAGTATTTTCAGCTGATTTGCTGAATTATTAACTAGGACTCTTGTCATAAAAACAAGCAAATAGATAAAAGGATGAGGTCACTCACAGTGACCTCAATCCTGTCACTAAGCAAGGATGTAACTTGTTAATTTGAATGTAAAATGGGAAGATAGAAATCAGGTTTTGGTGTAGATTTTAATTCCTTTCAACACAGAATACATATTTCATACACATTCTCCATGTGTCTTGTTCACCAAACAATTCCATTTTTTCTAGGTTTTGAAAAATGTTAATGTCCTCGGGCTTGAGTCAATTTTGATATTTTACCTGAAATTAGGCCAAAGATGAGTATAATTTCTTGTGTAAACCCCTTGCCTACATTTCCTCCTCATTTGAGAAGGGATTGGATTTTCCCCCACGGCGCTAGAGGATCTGCCCTGACAGGTGACTTTTAGCAGGTCATCTGATAACCTTATCAGGACCACAGGGGAGGCAGAACTTTTGAGTTGGGTCATAATTCTCTCTCTCAGGTGACAAGTCACTGTTCAGCCCGGAGTATGGATTTAGTCATAATTTTCCCTCTTCCCTTCCTTCCTCCTGCTACAAGCAGCTCTTGGTTTGGGTTTGGAGGGGGATTTTTAGGAAATACAAGGGCATAACTTGCTTGTTTTAGACATTCCTGCTTGGACTGGAACACTCCAAAAGAGATAAGTGTGCTGAAAAATGTAGTACTGGCTGTGTAAAAACAAGTCATTACTTCCCTGGCTGAACAGATGTTCTTGCTCAATACCCACATGATGCTTTCCTTCCCGAATGCTGGTTTTCTGCATTTATGTTTATTAGTAATACTCTATGAGAATGACAGTGTGGTGTTATACCTGCATAGCTCTTTTCAGTTATAGTGAACTACATCAAAAGAGATAATAAAATTATATAAATCAATTCTTGTGGTGCTTCATGGCAATTTATAGTGGCTAAAAAGTTGTTCATGTTGCTGTTATCAATCATATTCTTCTTTTAGTTTGTACTGACTTTTATTTTCTTGTCTTTGGCATTTGGACAGTTTCTTCCCAACTTATATCTGATTAAAACACAGCAGCCCTTCACCATTGCTGTCATTTGAATAACTTTTAACTCTTAGCCAAACTATTTAATATAATCTTAGATATCGAGTAGCATAAAATAAGATTCTCAAAACAAATTGAAAAGTAGACTCTTAAGATGATGTGAAAGCAGTAAAGCCTTGATGCCATTGGGGACTGAGCAAAAAAATTTAAGCATATACTTTCTTTTAAGAGTTTAAAGACATTTGAGACCTTTGCTGGATCGGGTGACAAAGTGCTTTCTGCTGTGAGGAATCTCAAGCTATACTTATCAGCATCATGGGGTAGTTTGTTTAATAAAGTAGGTGGCTACTGTACCAAAAATAGTAAATTCCATCCCATATAGGTTGTATTAAACACATTTGAATAGTCTATGTCAGAGCAATGACTTTCTTGATTGCTTAGAAGTTACTGAACAGCCTTAGGGTTGAATAACATGCAAAACTGGTGTACCTGCATTTCTGTACTTGCTGCATATACCAGTCCCCTAATGACTGGAGGAATATAACTGTCTTATATGTACATATATACCTGTCTCATAATGCAGAACTTCCCCAGTGCGGATCAGCTTTGAAAAGTTCAGTAGTAACAATGCTGCTCACTGTGTGCTGTGTTTTATTGTATCTTTTAAAAAATCCCAGATAGAAAGTAACCAAACCATGAACTCACAAATGAACTCAAACAGAGCAACCCTGAGAACTGATTCTGACTCAGAAAATTAAAGAGGGCTCTTAAATGCCACCAGTTGTCATCAGGTCAATTATACCTATACAGTTTTCAGTGGATTCAACTGGATGTAACTGATAACAATGTACAGCTTGTTTGCACACCATGGTATAAAAGGAAATGAGTTTAAAATCAGTGAACTGATAACAGTTAATTGGGATAAACTCTCTGAATGAATCACGCGTATTTCCACTGCATTTTAACTTAACTTAAGAAAAGACCTTATGAGTTATATCAACTTCTAAATGTGTCCACATCGGGGTGGGTTTGCAGCAATTTAAACTAATTGATTCCTAAGCCAATTTAGATGCATCACTAATCAAATTCTGTGAGACCAGCTTGATGCCAATGTGTGCAATCATACAGAATTCTGCTTACCCTACCTTAAGTTTATTAAGTATTCAGAAAACCACTGGGAGTAAAAACCAGCAGAAGCTTGTTTTCTTGCTAACATCAGCAGCACACAAAGAAGGTACATTTCCAGATTGGGGAAGAGGGAACAACTCTTACAGTCATTTCTTTCTTATACAGGAGTCACGCTTTGAAGTGTCAATACCCCAGCCAAATATTGCCTTTTGAAAGTTAGTTGCAGTGAAGAGCTTAAAAAGAAAATCCTTGAAGTAATGTTGAAAACAGTGATGTCCAACTACATAAATATCTAGCTAGCTTAAATGCTACATGATCAGATTACTCAGAGATAATTGGCTTGCTTAAGTCTCCTCAAAGTTCACAGGTTAGTATCTGGGATTCACAGGTTTAGAAGAGGAGAATCCTAATTATTCTCTAGTCCGACCTCCTACATGACAAAAGCTGTGCAATTTCAACCTGCGCTTTCTCCATCAAATTCGTGACAAGCTCATCTTACAATGACTGACTGCTAAACTTGCTTTATCATCGGTCATCTCCATTGTCACTGTGGGAGGATGAGAGATTGGCAGCAGAGGCTCAGGAAGGACAAAATGCAGTGCTTCTTAATGAACTGCGAAGGAGGGCACAACCCACAGTACTTGCTTCATGAGTAATATGTGGGCTTGGTTCTGACCACACATCTGCCCCGATATATCTCCAGGTTTGGCAGGATTCAAGTCTCCTATGCATTGGCTGCTCAAATATTAAATACTCCATTTGCAACTGAGGGGAAATCATATCTACAAGAGTATTTTAATATGTCCAAAACCAGTAGTTACAAACTTACATGATAATTTCGAGAACTAGCACCTACAGTAATATGCTCAAACAGAGTGGCAAATGTGGACTCCACTTTGGCATGCTTGCTGCACAGCTTTATGTTGAAAGAGCTACTGATACAGTCGCAAAATTAGGTTGGTATTCATAGTTCAGTTCAGGTTTTCAAGAATCCAGATCCAATTTAGAAATGTAAATAAGAGACAAGTTTTCAAGTGATTAGCCCCAAGAACTTGCAATGTGCACTTGCAGCTCAAGTCTTTACATTCAACCATTCCTCAGTAGTCAAAAAAAAAAAAAAAAAGAAAAAAAAGTTATTAGTTTTTCACAGTGTGCTTGGATTTGAAACTTTTAAAATAAATCTTCCTTTCTCAGGTGGCTAGATACTTGCAAAAAGTTCAACCCCCTGTGTTTCTGAAAATCCCAGGTTTTTGGTTCTTGCAGTGTGCTTTTACTTAAATAGCTGCCTACATACATGTGTCTGTATTTGGTTAGTACAACTCCACATTAAAAAAAAAATTGCCCATTTTGTTTTATTAACAATATTGCCAGAGGGAAAAAGATGCAAATTCTGGAATTTGAGAGTGCTGCAGTAACACATAACAAAGTATTATATCAAAGTGCCAGTGAAGTTGCTTCCTGGAAAATATATGGGAAAAGGATCTGATTTCATCAAGCTGCATATTATTACATTTATTTACTGTTACACATTCTTGGTCTAAGTGGGATAAACTACCGTATTTGACAAAGTTTCCTCTGTTTTCCATAAATGCCTTTTTTAAGACGAATGCATTGATATTCAGAAAGCTTATGAATTATTTACCATGGTGATTTTATGACATGTAAGTTTGCAAACATAAAATATTTTAAGTATCCTTTGTTTATCTAAAATTCTAATGTTTCTTGTTTTCCATGAGTGCTCTGAAAGGGGAGAAGCATGAAGAATTTGGTTAAGTACTTAAGTGCAGAAAGCATTTGAATTGTTTGTTAGACTTAGTTTAAGCTATAGATCAGTGTTCCTCTGATTTTCTCAAAACAAAAAAATGCTGTACAGATGAAAAGAGATGGTAAATAACTCATATGCTGACTAAAAAAGACCACGCTGCTGTATTGTTTTTCATTTTTCTTTTCACTCTTCTCCAACATGCTTCATTGAATGTAGAGGTTGATGTTCTGTATCAGATACCTTGTACCATGACTGTTTTAAAGCAGTCTGAATCTTCAAAGCTCTCAGAGAGCATCTGTCTGGAACAGACTCACACCATCACCCCTGCAGATCTTAGCGGTGTTTTTCCAGATGCTTTGCTGGTAGCCAGAGTTTAAGCACAAGGGCAAAATAGTTTCACTTCTGTCTTCCTCCTCAGCCAGACTGAATTTCAGTTTGAGCAGCTATTCATATGTCATGTCGTCCATGGGAATGTAACTTCATCACGTCACATGGGCCAATGGCCAGGATTGAAGCCGTCCGTAAAGCACCATCTCCACAGGTACGGTGCACTTTGATCTCATGGAGACAGCTGCTGGCAAGGGAACGGCAGAAGCAACTGCGACTGCTGTCCCCTCCAGCTGCTCACTCCACCTAAGAAGGCAAGGCAGTTCACATGCATTAAGCAAAATTAAATCTAGGGTTTGCACGTGGTTGTATTCTTACCTATTTTATCTCTGTCTTCAGAAAAGATAAAGCTGAGTCCTAATTGCTTGACACCAGTAAAGATCACAGGTTTTAGGAGTAAAGTATTATAAGCCATCCTAGCAATGACCCACTTTGGGTAATGACTCTCAGTTCATGTGAAATCTTCTTTCCAGAGTTTCAGTTGTTTATAGACTTCTTGGCTTTGAGGCTAAGTGAGTGGAACTGCTTAAGTTGTGTGCTGTTAATGTGCTGGTAATTTTTATGTATAGAGAAGTTCAGCTATGGCTATATAGTACAAGGAGTAAATTAGGTCTCATAGGAAGCCTACATGCACTGAATTTTGTCTGTGCATCCATAATTTGTGGTGATATCATAGTGATAAACTGCATTTAGCAGACACCTTTGCCTGTCTCACCTGTTCTCTGTACACTAATTCAGCTTCCCTGGGATAGCAATTAAACTTCTGACTGGCATTAGCAGCTTCCAGCAGCAGACATTAAACAAACAAAAAAAAATCTGCTGGAGAAATATTCACCTGTCATCCACTGGCTATGCGTGTGCAGATTTTCTAACTCAATCTATTTGAGATGCAGGATGAGCCATATTTAGTCTTGCCCCTCTCTTAGGTTTCAGGAGGTCCTTTACTGTACCAAGCTAGGAAACTGGAGGCACCCTACTTGTGAACAAAAATGTCCAGATTTATGAAAAGATCGGCAGCACCGTCTTTTAGACCTCAGGATACGCGGGATACTAAATCTTAACACTGTGGTGCTATTGTGTGCAGTAAAGATAGTTTAGATACTTTGTATAGATTTCTGCAGGATGTTATTTATCAGTTATGCCTGTTTCCAAATCCAGTGTATCTTAGGCTTTTGTCGGATAAGATATCTGGCTTTGCGGTGGTGGAGGTACAGAAAAAGCATGGTCTTGGCAGAACCATGATGTGGTACGAAGATTTCAGTAGTTCTCATTTCAAATAATGACATCCATAACTCACTCTGGTATTATTCCCTTGGGCAGTTTAGAACTTCTTATGAAAATCTTTATTTCAGTTTTTAAATAGTAAATCTCTGCATCCTCAGAAGCCATCTGCTATATGAAAATAGTTTTTTATTAAGAAAATGCACGCTCTGTTTTCATACCAATTTTTTGCATGTAAAAATAACAATACAAGATCTGAAACCCCATTTCCAAGCATTCCCCCCAAAACCTCAACAAAGCAAGGAAATAAGTGCATAGTAAAGAGAATAACAGCTCTGTCTAACAAGCCAAATCAAGCACTGCACCTTTGTGTGGGGAGCTCGGGGGCTGCAGCTGTGAGGTTCAGGCCTGCTTGTTTTGTGTTGCAGTTGTGTGAAATGCGAGGGCACTGCTGTTAACACCCCTGTTTAACAGGCAGTAAATCAGAAGACCCTCTGTGCGGAGTGGAAGAACTCCTGCCTTGTACCTCAATGCTCAGTTGTGCACAAGTTGTGTCCTTCGCTGCTCCTTTCAAACTGTGGAATTAGTCCTTTTTCTCAAGAGAAACACTACTATTTTAATTAACTTTAAATTTGCACTTTCATTTATTCCTGTATTTGTTAACCAAGCTTCTATGAGACTGCCAAATTAGAAAGATATTGCTTACATATCTCATCACTTGAACTGTTCAAAGTACTGCATGAATTTGATCTCTTCACAAATATTAATCTGCCTTGGGGTTCTCCTGAGCACCCATTCACTGAGCTTAAAATCTGTGTTTGCGTGCTGATGTTTGTTCCCGAGGGCTCATCTCCCCAGTGAACATGTTTAAACAACTGAAGTGCTCTTACAATGAAACATTCAAATTCAAGCCCTTATTATTATGCAATCTGGGATTATTTTTTTTATCATTAGACTTCCTTCTGAACTGGGTGGTTGACACTCCCTGTTCCAAATTCCTGTCCCATGAGCTAGTTGTTTGGAAATACTGGCTAGGAAGACAAACACCAGGACTTCTTTTTTTTAATCTGGAGAAAGTGCTTTTTCACTAGGTAAATTGTAACCCGAAGGCAGGCCACAGAAATAGGATAAAGATCAAAACAAAAAGGAGAGCATTGCTCAGTGGATTGATACAGCTGAAAACGGTGGGCCTGATCCAAGGTGCTTTGGGAATCAGAGGATTCTTGCACATGACTTAACTAGTTTCTGGATTAAACCTTGCATATGCCCTAGGAGAGGAATGTCTACCTGCTCCAGCAGCATGTGTGCTCTGGAAAATAATATGAAAAGCTTCTCTATATTCTGACAAACTGAGGGTTCATATATGTGTTTGCTATTCAGAAAACAATATTCCTGATTAACTACATGTCTAAATGATTTTAATGAAAAACAAGACTACTTTGACTTGACCCTCCAGTCAGATCAGTTTCCGTACAGAACTTCGCTCCTTGATCCATGTCCAAGAACCTATTTATCAGGGAATTTATACAGCCCTTTAAATTAACTTCCTGATGTGAATTAAACTAACTTTCATGTGCAAAACCCTTTGAAAGTCCCCTGTGTGTGAAGTGAGGGTTTTTCCATCTTTTTCACGCATCCCATGGTCCTGTGATCTTCTCCCTCGGAGTCCTCCTGCCAGGCAGTCCATCTCTGCTGCAGGAGAGCTGGATGGATGAGCTTCTCCTTTGCCTGTGGGGACAGAAAGCAAGGTGATGTGCTCTTCCCACACCGACTGAACGCTCAGACTCTCTTGGCTGAACAAGGAGAGCGCCAGGGTTTTGTCATTTTTCTTGGGAAGTACTCATTTTGTCTTTCAAGCAGCTTAGCATTTAAAATACTGTAGCCACTTGAAAAGCCAGCGGATCCTTCAGGTTGCCATGTCACAAGTTGCCCGGTTCTTGAAAGTGCCCAGAGAAAAACTGATGCGCCGAGTCCCTTTCGTTGTTGTGCTTCAGCCGTTTGGAGGGCTCAGCGAGCTACGACATTTAGAGCACAGCTGCCTCCGACGGCGGCGGTGGCCCAAGCATTGTTTTGCTGTCGTTTCTGCAGAGGAGTGGTGGGAACTTACATCATTTCCAGTAATGAAGTGCCTGGGGTTCTTTTATGACTTGCACACTCCACTTCTCCGGAGCTGTACAGTATGTGCTGTGTGACTCCAGGAAACTGAGGATTTGTTTTGACTTGCTAAAAGAACGTTCGCTGTTTCTCTTTACAATTTCACCGTATGACTTGTCAATTCTCTCCCCCTCTTAAGAATAACTTCAGATTTAATTAGCTGAGTGCAAACATCTTTCATTGCAGTGTGGATTAGACTCCTCATTGAGTACATTTACCAACAGAACGAAAGACATCTTAATCAGGCGTTTCTGTATTTGTACTGCTGTGTCCAGAGTGCCTGGTAGCTGTAGGTAGACAGTTGCTATTGACTCTCTTTCTAGGGGGCGTGACCAGTGATGTGGGGACCAGCCTTGTTAAGGCTTGCTTTTTATCTTCTAAAGTGCTGTCTCCTACCTAAGAGCACTTTTCAGGTGTGTTTCATTATCATTTCCCTACCTGCTATGTAGGAAAAATGATACTTATGTGCCTTGCTGGGATGTCCTGAAGGTTCTGGCATCTCCCCAGGAGTTCCACAATGACCCCACCTAGCATATTTTAAATGGTGCAATTTATACTTTGCTGAATTGCAAAGTAGCATTGCACACAAGCCTCTATTAGACAAGTTTGGCACCGGCTTCCCAAAGCATTACCTGGATATATGTGTGTGTGTGTGCGCTTTGGGTTCTTCAGTGGTGAATTTCAGTTTGCATTTCCACCACTCGGAGAACATTCTCCTGACCATGAACCACCTGGGTCATTTCTGGGATATCATCACCCAAGCAGCAGCCTCCACAAATCTTCCTAAGTCCCGGAGTAAATGTTTGTGTTGCAGCAACAGCAGCTGATTTACCTGAACATGCACAGTTGCAACAAATACTTTTTGGCAGTATCAAAACCAATGAAGAATGGCACAAAATTCACAATCCCCTTTGTAAAATTGTCATCCTTTCTGATAGTTCCAGATATTGGTCTTGTCATAAGCACTTCAAAAAACACCTTTAACCCCTATCAACTCTTCACTTCCCTGGAGTTAAAATTTGACAAGTTCATTTTTAGCCATCTCTTCTCTCAAAGATGCTGTGGTTTCTGTTTTGATTCTTTAGAAGTGAATCATAGTTTCAAAACCCTCACTACCTTAGTGAAACACTCTTTTTCCATTAGTATTCAGCGTGTTTAACATGGGTTCAGACATGTTATCAGAAACTTATACTAGAGTCCTTAAAAAAAAATCCTGTGTGATTTCATGCCCTGGAAACACCTTTTATGCTATAACTGTTCCTACAGCTATCGGCAGATATGAGGCATATGGATCTGAGCTAGTCAAATTAATACCGTAATGGCTTCTGGCTCGACAAGCACGTACAGTGCAAACAGAGAGCAGAACAGCTGTAGTAGAGTTACTTTTTATGTGGGTGGCATAGACGTCTGCCAATTAAAATGATCTGATGAATAGTTTCTTGCCATATGATTACTGTTAATAAGAATCTATGTTAACATGTTTGTGTCTGAACTTTGCACAGGTTCGTGCCTGCATTTATTTTCTTAAAAAATAGAGTATATCATGATTGTTTTTTGTTCTTAATGGACTTTCTTTCCTCATTTGAAAGCATTCCAGGACTTCGGTAATGCAGAGCTGCCAGCTATCCCTTAAAGGAAGATGTTTGTATCTCCATGTAGTGCTTTCTGCATGTAATTCTGTAAACATAGGCCAATAGTTTTTAACCTGGGAACCTCAAGCTAATCTCCTCAATCCATATAGAAGCACTTACAAAGAGAGCATGGCCTTCAAAATATGAAAAGAGGAGTCCTCATAAATTTTTAATAAAGCCTTTGTTGTTGCACACATTTATACTTACACTTTCCTTTAAGTAGTCCCACTGAGTGACAGGCTTTAGCCATTGACTTCATTACGCTAACTCCCTGTGTGTAAAATTAAGCATTTTTATTCCAGAACTGATATATTTATGATAAGAAATTTAGGCGTGGCAAAATGTTGTTTTAAATATGTCCTCAGCAGCTTACAAAGCATTTCAAAGTATTCGAGAAGTCTCTGCAACAAGTGAGATGTTTTATAGTAAGAAATACACAAGTCCAGGCATGGTGAGTGTTAACAGGCTTTGACCTAGGATGGTTTGGGGATCTCCCTCTGATCAGAAAAATGTAGTTTAAAATTCTACATAAGCTTGGTAAATATAGTAGGACAAGGTAGAGAGACAGAAAACAATTGCAATAAAACCGCATGAAGTACAGTTTAGCTAGGTTAAGTGGTTGGAGACTCATCATCCTTGTGAATCTTGTTTGGAAGCCATGAGCAGAACAAACGTTTTGGTGGTAGGACTTGTTCCCGTGGGAATTAGAACAGTTAGTAGAAGATATATGGGAGAAAACAATCCTAAAAAAACTAAGGAGGAACTTGGCAAATAGTTAATTTCTTTCCCTCTACTGGCACTTCTGCCACTCACATCAGTAGGAACAGATGACCCTGATAACCAAGGTATTTCCATGGCACTTACATTGGAGCTTTCGGGGGCTCTTTGGCTAACAGTGTCCTCCTTATGTCTGCTCCGTCCATGCTCACTGATGCTTTGAGAACATATTTGCATCCATTTTCCCTGCAGCATCAATAAGTCAAGAACTCTCGTATGTTCTTTCCAGTGTCATCTTGCATTACCACCTATAAGAAGACACCGCCTCCAGTCCCACCAAGAACTACCACCAAACCGTTTATTTCCATCACAGCCCAGAGCAGCACAGAGTCTGCCCAAGATGCATATATGGATGGGCATGGACAGAGGGGAGATATCATCAGTCAGTCTGGACTTAGCAACTCCACGGAGAGCTTGGACAGTATGAAGGCGCTAACAGCTGCTATTGAAGCTGCCAATGCACAGATCCATGGCCCTGCAAGTCAACATGTAGGGAACAATACTGCCACCGTCACCACCACCACAACCATTGCCACTGTTGCAGTAGAAGATAGAAAGAAGGACCACTTCAAGAAAAACAGATGCTTATCTATTGGAATACAGGTATGGTACGGGATGTGGATTATATGCCTGCCATTGTTTTGGATGTCTACATTTGTTTTACTGCTCATTATGCAATGTTTCGTGTATTTGTCTTCTTTTCCTGACAGGTACCTGTGTAGAAATTGCAGCAGTGTAATCATTCCGCGTGGTACTAATGATGTTTTACTAATTTATCATAAAAACATCAGATGCAAGGATTTGTTTAAGTCTCCTTGCTGCTTGTTATTCAGCTCTGTTAAATTACACACATGAGCACTAATCTATGAATCATAACACAGCGGGGGTCAGAAAGGCATGAATTAAATCATTGAAAGGGAATGTGTAAAACAATGATTTACATTACACTATCACCCAAAAAATGTTTTCGTCCAGCCTCACTGAATTGTCACTGCTTATTCATGCATTTCATAATGACTGGTAGCCGCTTGAATGAGGCAGCATTGTTCCTATCCCAGCCTCAAGAGCAGAGGGTTAAGTTCCTTCTGATTTGCCCTTGTTAAAGAAAATTACATTTTGTTACCTCTAGTGGAATGAAACAAGAAAACTAACCCTGCCAAAGTTCACTCCTATTTACAGAAAGGAGAAGAGCAAATAAACTAGACCAATTTAATCTGCTTGCTTAATTAATCTTTCCCATACCCCCCCAAAAGAATGTGCCTAAGACTCCAACTATCTGCTTGCAGGATTAGCTTTTGCAACAAAGCACTTGAACTTACAATCAACTGAGATTCAACACAGGTTTTGATGGGAGATGAATCCCAAGCAAATAGAATAGCAATCCCCAGCTTATCAGCCTTCACAAGAAGACAGGATTTTTTTTCTTGCAGATGGAGGTTGTAAGCACAGCACTATGTGCCTGGACAGGCTTATCTGATTAGCAAAGCCTAAGAATTTACCGTGAATCTCTGCATCAGTCTGATGAGACGAGAGGTGCTGTGTAGAAGTATGCCATCTCAGGGGCAGCTCCTGGAGAAGCTGTGACTTTTCTCTGACTTCTTCTTGGAAGGGCAATAATTACTATTGCCTGTGGGTTTAGTTTACTGCCTTTGTTGTAGCCTTTTTCTGCTTCACAGACGTTTGTTTTGGATGTATTCTGAAAGAAGGGCTGATGTTCTGTGTTAAACACAGGAGCAAGATCCAGGTGAGACAGGGATAGAGGAAAGCTTATTCCCATAGCCAGCCAAGCCTAAGGTGCCATTTTATTCTTGTAATCCCTCATTTCACTGAGCAAAGCAACAAAGACTCCTTAGCAGGCAAACACCCTGCAAAGTAATGGGTAGGAAGAAATAATTTCCACGTTTGCAGAAGCCAGAACGAACAATGGTAATGTGAATCGAGGCTCTTGAGACACCATCTGCCTGCTGTCTCGTCTCAAGGTGGTGTTACTGCAAGTAACAAATGCTGCTTTTGAGAGGTATAGGGGCCTCCGTTTCCTGAGATCTGAGGAAACCAGAGCCTCACATGCTGTTCAAGCCTTTGAAAGTCTCCCTCTAAAATTTTGCAATTTACTGATGACCAGCATAATCATATGTGGAAGCTGCCTGGGGATGGTACGTGAGGAGCTGCCAGGGTAGTTTTTGTGTACAAGCCAATGGAGAAGCCTAAAGAAGGGATTACACGAAGCAAAACCTTCAGCAGTGATACAGCCTTACAGGATTCCTGCCCGTGCACCATGCCACCCTCCCAGTTGTGGCCAAGGAGATTTTTTGAGTCAGGTAGGCTTCACAAATAAAAGAAAACTACCTTGCCAGTCAGCTGTCTGGCCCATTTTGCAGCATCATTGCACAAGCAGTCATGCTGGTACAGCTGAAGGGGTAGTGTGGGAGTGGAAAAACCGTAAGATTGCTGTTGCTGCCAGAAATGACTTCTCTTAGAGACAACCGCCCTAAAATAGGTAGGTAGGCTGTCAGCCCTCTGACTGGCAGTATGAAGTCAGTCTCTCTCCACTGACTGTAAAGGGAGCCTAGTTTAGGCTTAGGCTGAACTCAGACCAGGTATACACCTTACTTATAATCTGCCCCATCTCTGTAAAGCAGGGCAAGCTGCTTTAGCCAGAGGCATATTCTTGGTTTGCTTCCACCTCTAACAAATAAACCTAATGTGCACTTGTGATGAACCTCCGTGTGTGTCCTCTGCACCCCTCAGTCACTCTTAGGACACCCAAAGCCTTTGCTGTAAATCTGTTTAGCAAATAAGTAAAGTAAAGTAAAGCAAAGAAAAACCCTTCCATCAAAAGGTTGCTTCTCTGTCAGTTATGGGATTTAAGGTGTAGTTATCTCCCCAAAAGCCTCAGTGTCAGGTAAGTACTCTACTTCACTGAGCAGCTCTGTAACTCCCATCCCTCCTTGAGCACTTTTTCTGCATAGGTTGTTAAATTGGCTCTCAGCAACAAGCTTATTTACTGGTGGAACAGATGCTAGCTACAGCTGGAGATTTTGTACACCTGGGGTCAAGAGTGGATCCAGAGGTCACTTCATAACACTGCTGTAGTCCAAAAAATCTGTGTGCCAGAAATTTTTTTCTTGTGTGACTAACAATGTCATATATACCATTGGGAATTAACAGCTACACTGATTGGGCCCAGAAGTTTGTGATTTTGCTCAAAGACACATCTGTGGCTAAATTTCAACTTTATACCATTGATATAAATCTCCTCACAGAGATGGAGAGGTGGTATAAAGTTCCTGCCTGTGTTCCTAGGGACCACCTGTTTGCATGATGAAGCCATAAAGAAAATGCATTCCAAGAGCTGCATCTGCTTTCTTTAAATCTTATCTGTACAGTGCTCTGATTCAGAGCACTAACATTTAAACAAAATAAACACATCATTTTGTCATGAGTTCACATATGCATGCACATACAGACTAACAGGTAAAATGAAACAAATGGTGGAGTGCAGCAAGTGGAGTTACAGCTGCTCGGAGATTTGCTCTGGCAAATCTGAGCATCCAGCCTCCATAAAATACTGGATAAACTCCTGCATTTTGCAGGCTGAATGTTGTCGTACCAGAAATGCTTTATAGATTAACAAGAATGATGACTATTCACTAATAACATCAGAAATCGGCACACCACAGATAAACTATCTGACGAGATGAAGGTACTTATGGTACAAGCTCTATGTGCAGACACTTAGTAGTTATCATGCATAGAAATTGCAAGTAGGTGGGTGATATCTCTGCTAAAATACATTCTAATTAGCTGGTTAATTTTTTTAAGGTTGATGGTGCTGAAGAATCCACCAAATCAGGTGAAAATAAAGCAACCAGTAAGTTCCAGTCCATAGGAGTTCAAGTAGAGGAGGAGAAGTGGTGAGTAAAAGTTAATACTGTTTTTCTAAAGCAAATAATTATGCCACAACTAATTTTTAAGAGCCGTAGTTCCTGCATGCATGACCATATAAACCTGCTTCCTGGACGAATTGTTAGATCACCCAGCTGAAAAGCCGAGTCTTATAAATTCTATAGTTCTTATTTCTCAGAGGGGAATTTTCAGCATCAGTGAGAGAACTGGAAGAAAAGTGCCACATATTTTGAAGGTCAATATACTTTTAGTAAGCTCTTTTTCCCCAGAAAATCTACCTAAACAGTGGAAGGTGATGTAGCTGGAGTATTAGTCTCAGGATGGCTGCAGCAGCATAGAGTTGATGGGGAAGTTTACCTTGTTTTTCAGCAGAATAACTTCAGCCTCGTGGAGTGCAGCTCAGTGGCAGAGCCAAACAGATTGCTTTTGCTCAGGTATCTCCCCCAGACATCTCTGCATTACAACTGTTCCCTTGCAAAAAATTGTTGAGATTAAAAAGCAAGCCTGTAAAACTCAGTTCTCTCTCCAATCTGCAGTGTAACCTGAATTAGTAAACAAATATGCTCCAATAAAAATGACCAAAAAACCCCAAAATCTATTATAGTTGACGTCTTCAAGGGTTATGTCTCTTTTGGACGACAAATTGCAGTTACGTTGCAGGGCAGCATAACTGCATGGCACTTCGCAGACACATAAAGTTTCCGAGTGCTTGACCACATCTGCAAACCCTAATTCCTGCCCAAAGCTGGACTCAGTGAAGAGAAGCCGGACTCTCCCCTCGCCTCTGAGCATGCAGGCCTGCCCGTTGCCACTGCGGCTGCAAGCACCCACCTAAATCTTTGTTCATTTTTCACAAGCTGTTTGGGCGCAGTATAACTTTTGGATCCTGGAGGCATTTTGTTGATAGCTCGCTGTACCGTAGCGTAGCAGAAGCCTTGGGGCAGTATCGCTTGGCAGTGAGGGAAGAGTTGCCCTTGCAACCTCCCCAGACAAAACCTAGGTGCAGCAAATCTGAGCTGACGAATTTAGGGCCCTCTGCCCTCCTCTGGCCCGCCGACTGCAGGAGCGAGTAGAGGAGATGTCCATTTTCACACTGTTTTTTTCCTACATCTGCTAAAAATATTCAAAAATAACATGTTATCGACACCATTTTCAATTCAACAAAATCTCCCCGTAAAGTAGCAGAGTATTTTCCTGTGGTTTTAAAAGGCTGAAGTGATTTCAGCAAAAAGAAATGTGATTTTGCAATGACCCTGCTAGGCTGTTACCAAGTTCCTCATTAACCTGCTAAAACATCTCTTGCTGGCAGACATTTCTTTATGTGTTAGACCTTAGCCCCATTTACCCACAACTCTTCCAGCACTAGATAAATGAGCACATAAGAATAGATGCTGAAGGACCATTTCCCTTCAGCCTGAGCACAAAGGAAATAACTACCCCAAAAGCCCAACCCCTCCCCTCAGGAAAAAAAAAAAAAAAAAAAAACCAAACCCATAAAAACAAAGAAAGAAAGAAATGGCTGTCTGTAAATACCTTACTTCCAAAGTCCTCTTTCTATTGCAGTTTTTATTGCTCCAGAGAAAAAGGTAAGATTTGCCTGTGTGGGTCTGCCCTGAGAAAGCAATATTTCTGCATTGCCTACTGACAGCTGTGTTTGGGGGTTTCCTTGCTGATAAAGTTGAGGTTGTTGCTGTTTGGAGCAGACGGGCACGCAGCAATCTATCATGGACTTTCAGAAGTGAACTGGCTGATAAAGAACAGCCCCTAATCCTTAGAAAATGAGTGCACTCAAGACACAAAGGGCTTATCATCACAGTTTGGCACTCATATTCCTTCTTTTTTTTAACACAGCAGAGTACAATGTATTGATTATCTGTTACAGGAATAGAATTGTAAATACAGTGCATTCCTCCCTGCCCCTGCACCATAACATCTGCAGAGCCTCAGAAAAGCCCTTTTGAGTTGAATCTTTGACAAATGAATGTTTTTAAAAATCTTCCAGGCTTCAGAAATATTAAATAAATATAAAATGAGAAGAATGACACAGCAAAAAGGATAATACAGTAAATTGATCATGTTTCTGTGCCAGTCTAAGCTATTAAGTGTACTGTTATAAAACAAGAAAGCTCTTTGCTTAATGCACCAAAAGCCTACCATACAAAATTTGTTTCACTCCTTTGCTTCCCGCTCTTTCCTCCCCCTTTCCCTCACCTCATATGACTGTCATTCGCACACTAAGGAGTCTTACCTCCTCATGTCCTTTTAAATATTCCTGCTTCTGTGCTTGGACCAAGTAAGCAAAAGATTTTCCCTTCATTTCTTGATCTAAGGAGCTCAAAACCAGAGGATCTTCGGAGGACAGCTCTATCTCTTCCATCTTCCATCTGGACTCAGACCTTTCATTAGCCTTTCACTCTCTGTAACCTGGGCTTCCTGCCAAGACAAATGACTCTGGGTCCTCCTCCTCCTCCTCTTGTACGGCTCAAAGGATAAATGCGGCTACCGCTACCTGACCATATTACAACTGGATCCATGACCGATATTCATCTTATCCTCAGTTCTTCATGCTACCTGCTCTCAATAATCTTTTTTATACCCTTTCCCTAAGTGCAGCTCTACTATTTCTAGCATTTATATAGAGTACCTCTGTCCAGTCCTTCTCATGGAAAAAAAAAATGGTATGCATTTCTTTCAACAGTGACCTCATGATCTTCCTGCTGTTTCTCTTTTATCTCTCACCTGATCTCCCCCATGATGCTGACAAAACCCCAACCAAAATGTTCTTCCCCTTTTCTCACATGACCCACCCCTTCCAGGGCAATTTTGAAATGTTTATGCAATGAAGCTGATCAGTGCAATCTCAGGGCACTTCCATTGCTGTCCATTTCTGTTTGTCCTTTCTCTCTACCTGTGACTTCTTCTTGACCTCAGGGGACCACCTCCCATTCCTCACTTACAGAAGATAATCGAGTTGTTGGAAGTCAAGCAGTTCTGCTGAACCAGAAAAGAAGAAGTCATATATTGTGCCAGGCCAATTAGCACACATTCTTATTGAACAAGGGACTCGCAGTCCCATAGCTCTGTAATCACTTTTAGTCTCTCTTGCATTTTACCTTGTCTGCCCCAAGATCTCCCCCTGTTACATCCTCACCCCCAAAATTGTCTTGCTCATTGCTCCTAGTCATACCATCAGCTGGTAATTGTACTTGGCTTGCCATCACAAGAATTTATGAATGCTGAAACAATGGTAGTTTCTGAAGTAAGAACACTGCCATGGGAGACTAAGACCATAGACATATGGTCCTTCTCCATTTTCTCTGGCTTCTGTGGGGCCAGGGAAAGTGCCCCCACCTCTTGGTGTGGTATAAAGTGTGGTTTACCGTACCATACCTCTTGGTGTAATATAAAGTAAAATTATTTGAAATAGTGGTGGGGTAACATAAAAACCAAACAAACGAACCTCTTCTATTTCTTCAAGGAAAAAAACCCACATCTTTGGCCTTTGTTACTATATAATGCCATATTTTTCTCTTTTTTTCATTTAGGTTTTTGGGTTTGGTCCCTTACTGTCCTGACAAAATACACTCAGGTTTTAGGGTCTTCCCTGCAAAGCAGGCAAGTCCTACACTAACTCAAACTTCTTAATTCTCCAGTCTTTAGGACAGGACCTTCAGATCTGCATTTTGACTAAGCTGATCTGGGAATGATATTTCCTTGGCTTTTGTCTGCAGTATTTTCTGACACTCTCTGTTCTCCACAGCGGAAGCCATTCCACTGAGAAATTCTGAAAGTGGTAGATGCCTCATCCCTGGAAACATTCAAGGTCAGGTTGGACAGGGCTCTGAGCAACCTGATCTAGTTGAAGATTTCCCTGCTCATGGCAGATGACCTTTAAAGGTCTCTTCCAACCCAAACTGTTCTATGATTCTATGATGCTATGATTCTATGATTCTAATCTGGCTGCCAATGACTGAGGTGGTATTCAGAAGAAGAGAGAGGCAGTTTCAAAAGCAAGGCTTAATAATGTTCCCTGTTTTAAGCTAAGGGCCCTGACCTGGTCTTGTGTGCTAGGCCTCGACAAAGTGTTGCTCTGGTTCCAGCTATTCCCCCCATGCTGCCCAGAAAGTGTCACAAGGCAAAGGTTAGAACAGGTTTATTTGAGGATGAGAGATCCCAGGAACGCTTTGATCCTCCATCTTCTGCAAACTCTGGTGGTGAGAGACATGCCCAGCATAGGGTGTGTATTCACCGAGGATGGTCTCTGTAGCGTGACCTCCTCCCTGCACTGCTGTGCTACTTGCACACTGGAAAGGGCAGGGTAGATACCCTGTGAATATCTGGGGGGCAGCAGGGCAGTGCAGGATGGGGAGGAAGACCCCAAGCAGCACTTGAAGCTCCACCATGTTTCAAGGAAGATTGATGGATGGTGATTAATTGATTGATTGATGGCTGGGAGACATGCGCAGGCCAGCTGCACTAAGGCCTCGGCTTCCCGCCCGCAGCAATACCTGCCCGCTGCTGAAGAGCTGGGCCCACACCAAGAGGGTCTTGGGTAGGGCTAGACCCTCTCAGCGTGAGGGGCTCCTTCCTTCAAGCATAGCCTGGGATCAGCGTTGCAGTACCCAGCTAGGTCTGCTGGAATTGGATTAACCTCCATAGGCTCCTCCTGATCTTCCAGTGGGTCTATCTCATAGAATCATAGAATCATACAAGGTTGGAAAAGACCTTTAAGATCATCCAGTCCAACCATTAACCTAACATTACCAAGTCCACCACTAAACCAATTAAGGGTAGACTAGCAATTTCGTGTTTCCTGGCTTGGTGGCTGGATTATTTTTAATGAAAGTAAAATCTAGGAATCATTAGGATTGGAAAGGATCTCTAAGATCATCAGTCCAACCATCAACCCAACACCACCATGCCCACTAAACGATGTCCCCAAGTGCCACATCTACACACTTTTTGAACACTTCCAGGAATGGTGACTCCACCACCTCTCTGGACAGCCTGTTCCAATGCTTGACTACCCTTTCTGTGAAGAAATTTTTCCTAATATCCAATCTGAATCTCCCCTAGCGCAGCTTGAGCCCATTTCCTCTCATCCTATTGCTGACTACTTGGGAGAAGGCTCCATCGGCTCCAGGCCATCCTCTGCAGTTTTGGATCACCAACCAAAAAGTCCCCAGATGCCCTCTTTGGTTTGGTCAGTCTTGTAGTTGCCATTCTGATGGCGGCCCAAGCGCATATCTGACCATCGGTCCCTGTGGCTGAGGGGCATCTGGCCTGGGAAGAGCAGGGTGCCTGGGGCTGAGGGTGCTCTGCCCCTGCCCAGTCCCACCCTGGTGGGACCCACTCTTCACACCTCCCGCCATCCTGTGCCTGCTCCAGGGAGGAACTGCCACTCTAGCCAACAGCAGGTGAAGTAGCCACTGGCTCTGACATGGCTGATTTCCTTCCCCAGCCACGGCTGCCTGTGATCAGAGAAAACCCTTACAGCCCTGGGGGCTCTCAGCCTGCTGGTGGACTGCCCCAAGCCTGGCATTTGCACAATTTGCCATAAATTTCTGATCAGACCCCACTGGGTGGCAATAGCCTCTCTCCTCCAGCCCTGGCCCTGGTGGGAGGCTGAGCACTCCAGTCAGCACCCTCTGCTCTGCAATGCAAAGGTCAATATATGGTTTAAAAAAAAAAAAAAAAGTGGTTATGGGATCTCTGTGTGTAAAGCGGCCAAGTGCTGTCCCCACATGGCATTAGAGAGTTCCTTTCCCTGGAAACCTCCCTGGTTTCCCCACACTCCCTTACATCTTGGACTTCAGGTCTTTCTGATACCCAGCAAGGAAGGGTGTCCTGCCAGGGCGATGGGGCTGGATGGCTGCCCACCCTCTCAGTCACTGGGAACCATACCATGTGCTGGCAGGATGGATAGAGGGGAGCGCAGCCCCGGGGTGGTCTGTGCAGCAGCTCAGCGCTCGCAGGCATGGACAGCCCTTGCTCTGTGTGCACGTGGAGCAGGCACGGACTTGCTGCAGCAGTGGCAGGCTGAGCCCTGCGGGTGCCGGTTCCCAAGTCTGTGGGGTCTTCCACTGCCATGCCGGGGGAGCGGAGGGGCCATCTCAGGACAGCAGGTCTGCAGGGGACAGTGGTGACGGGGCAGTGCAGAACTGCACTAAGGCCTTGGCTTCGCACCGCAGCATACCTGTTTTCTTTGCCCCCTCTTGGCTGCTTTCTGTTGCGGGGCTGACCACTGCCTAGGAGCTGGGCCCATGCCGATAGAGTCTTGGGTAGGGTCGGAACCCTCAGTGCAATGGGCTGTCTTCTTCAAGCACAGCTTGGGATCAGCGCTGCAGTAGTATCACAATGAGCAGTGGGAGAGGGAGAAGCTGAGCAGAACATGGAAGCAGGGACATTACTTGAAATTATTTATTTATCAGTAGTAGATCCAGGTCCTGCAGGTGCCAAGACAGCCACCGAAATGGCACCACTTGCCCCACTCCTGCCTCGTCCTGTTCCGTGCCCAATGTCCCGAGGCCATTGTGGGGCACTGTGGTCCGCAGTGGGGCATCCCCACGGAGGCTGAGTGCACCGAGGGCTGCTGCCTTTCCCTCGGAGATCCCAGGGGAGACAGGGAGGAGGTTTCAGGTGCCGTGGGTGATAAGCGTGGCTTGTGGCTTCTGGGCAATGGACAAAGATGAGCTGCTGTGAGGAGAGGGGTTAGAGGAGGACTATTGTTTTCTTGGTTTGCATCCATTTGTTTGAACACTAAAATTGTAAGGGACCAGCTGCATAAGGTGAATGTTCATAGGTCCATAGGGCCTGATGGGATTCATCCCAGCATACTGAAGGAGCTAGCGGATGTTATGGCAGGACCACTCTCGATCATCTACCAAAGGTCTTGGGAGTCTGGGGAGGTCCCTGCTAACTGGAAGACAGCCAAATGTTTATTCCAATTTATAAGAAGGGCATGAGGGAAGACCCAGGGAACTACAGACCTGTTAGTCTAACCTCAGTTCCTGGAAAAATTATGGAGAAGATTATACAGCATACTATTGAAAGGCATTTAAAGAATAATGCAATCATCAGGCACAGTCAACATGGGTTCATAAAGGGAAAGTCCTGTTTAACTCATTTGATATCCTTCTGTGATAAGGTCACTCGCATAGTGGATGAAGGGAAGGCGGTGGATGTGGTTTTTCTGGATTTTTAGTAAGGCTTTTGACACTGTCCCTCACAGCATTCTTCTGGACAAATTGTCCAACTGTGGGATGAGCAAGTTCACAGTGCACTGGGTGAAGAACTGGCTGAAGGGCAGGGGTCAAACGTTGTGGTGAATGGGGCTACATCTGCCTGGCGACCCGTCACCAGCCGTGTTCCTCAGGGCTCAATTCTAGGGCCAGTGCTGTTCAATATATTTATCAATGGTCTGGATGCAGGAGCTGAATGTGCCATTAGCAAGTTTGCTGGCAATACCAAACTGGGAGGTGCTGTTGACTCACGGGGACAAGAGGCCTTGCAGAGGGATCTACATAGATTGGAGCATTGGGCAATGATTTATGGGGTGAAACTTAACAAGTCGAAATGCTGAATTCTGCATCTAGGACAGGGTAACACCGGGCACAAGTATAAATTAGGAGAGGAGTGGCTGGAGAGCAGCCCTGAAGAAAGGGATCTGGGGGTTCTGGTCAGCAGCAGCTCAATGTGAGCCAGCAGTGTGCCCTGGCAGCCAGGAGGGCAAACCACATCCTGGGGTGCACCAAACACAACCAGCCCATCAAGAGAGGTGATTATCCTGCCGTATTCAGCATTGGAGTGGCCTCACCTTGAGTGCTGGGTGCAGTTGTGGGCCCCACAATTTAAGAAGGATGTGAAGGTCCTTGAATGCGTCTAGAGGAGGGCAACAAAGCTGGTGAAAGGGCTGGAAGGAATGTCCTATGAGGAGTGGCTGAGGACTTTGGGCTTGTCTAGTTTGGAGAAAAGGAGGCTGAGGGATGACCTCATTGCTCTCTACAGCTTCCTGAGGAGGGGAAGCTGAGAAGGAGATGCTGATCTCTTCTCCCTGGTATCCAGTGACAGGACACATGGGAATGGTTCAAAGCTGCACCAGGGGAGGTTTAGACTGGACATCAGGAAGCATTTCTTTACCAAGACGGTGGTCAAATGCTGGAACAGGCTTCATAGAGAGGTGGTCAATGCCCCAAGCCTGTCGGTGTTTAAGAGGTGTTTGGACAATGCCCTTAATAATATGCTTTAACTTTTGGCCAGGCCTAAATTAGTCAGGTGGTTGGACTGAAAGATCATTGTAGGTCCCTTCCAACTGGAATAGTCTATTCTAACATTGCCATAAGGGATTAGAGTTTCCCTGCTAAGACGCTTAGTGGTGAAAAAAGACTATGTGAATGGCAGGAGGGGTAGGGATAGAGCAAAGCACGCAAGACTGTGTAGCCTGAAGATATATGGCTGAAGATCCTGCCATTAGAAGACATGGTACAATATCTGCTAAGTCCTTCCGCAGTTTGTTTTGTTCTGGTGACAGCGGCCGCAACCTTAGCAGGGAAGGCCACAACTGAGAAAGAGTACAGCCAATGGGTAAAGTGAGGCAGGCTGAACTTAATGTAAGTGCTTCTGAGGTTCACCATGCATCAACTGGTTTGAAACCTAGATCTTTTCTGGGTTTTGGGGGTTTTTTTAGGAGAAGGAAGTTCTCCAAGTTGAAATGTAAACATGTTTTTCAAAAGAAAGCAAAAGAAGACTTAGAAACAGAGAGCTGAATGCTAACAAGCAACTCTGTTGTTGCTGTTCAAAACACATCATGCTGTTGTTCTCCATACTGGTTTATCCAGTCTGAGGTTTCATGGCTTTCTGCACCTTAGGCCAGATATCTGCTGCAGTCCTCTGAAGCTGTAATTATTACACCTTGTGCCTGCAGGGCACAACTGATTACAAAAGGGCCAAGCCTGAAAGCAGAGGAAGAAGCAAATCTCTGTCTTTAATGATTACCAGCAATTTATGAAAACTGTTTTTTTAGGTAGACCTGTGAATGTTTTGTATGGGTAGAAACAGTGAAAACTTAGGCATTAGCTTCAGAAGCTGTCTTGTGGTACAGAGTTTTAACTGAGAGCAAAACAAAAAAAAGACTCATGCGGGGGACAAGTGGTATTTTGTAAGAGTAAAACATCCTGGAAGTGGGTGAGGAAGCTATGTCAGAGACTAAAATTACCATCTATTAGGCAGTTTATATAGACGTGCTGGAGGTAGGCAGAGAGTGGATGCCTTCCTGCATTTACATTTCATTCAACATACATTTCCTGGGGAGTATTTTTTAAATTTTGAACTGATGCTATATCCTACTGCCAAGTTATTTTTCTTTTGAAGACAGATAGGTTACACAATCCAGTGCCAAGAATCTGTCAAGCAAGTCTGTAGCATCCTATTATATAGATAAAACAAAGGCAAAAAAAAGCAGGTCATTCTATTTTATTTGTTGAGCAGAGTCTGGTTTTGATGGCACTAGCTAATATTGAATCCAGTAAGAGTACACTCCTGAAGGCTTTGAAATTTAGTGCCTCCAGCACTACATCCTTTTTGGCAAGTAGACCCTGACGTTTCACATTTGGGATTTGGTGTACACTGAAAAACCAGGGTGTTAACTGAAAATACAAATGGCCATCTAAAATAGAAGGATAGCAGAGTCTAGGGCACTGGGGAAGGTAGAAGGCTGCTGTGATGTGGAGGTAGGGGCACGGAGAAGAACGAGGCTGGATTAAGGGATTTGCTTTTCTCTCCAGTACCCTGGAAGGTGTGGAAGAGTTTACCGTGTACTAATGCCTTGGATCTCAGTGAACCCTGACTAAATGACTGAAAAGAAATCCTGTGTGAGCATGTGCCTGTGTGGGCACACGTTTGTGTGCGTGTGTCTCTGCATGTGTGTATGCATGCACGCACTTCAGTGTAGTTAAGGGATTTGTCAGGTTGGTGGCCAAATGAAAGCAATTTTTTAAAAACTAGCACAGACTGGGCCAAAAGTTTTTCATTGTAACGTCAGCCTAAAGCTAAAGTCTTTCTAACCACTAATACCAGTCTAACAGCTTTTCTCTGCCAGGGGCCAGTAGCAGATACTTAGGAAAAGTATAAAGGAGTGTGTGTAAAGGAAAAGTATAAAGGGTGTGTATAAAGCACTACTTCTCCCAGTAGAGCTTCCCAATTTAGCAGTCTGTTGTTCAGGGACTTCCTAAACCAGATATGACATCTGTGTGATAGTTCTTCCTGGACCTATCTCCTGTGAATTTGATCAGGTTCTCTTTGAACCTATTTTTACCTTTGGTTTTCCCAGGATCCTGTGGCAATTTAATTACACGGTGTGTGAAGCAGTGCTTCCTTTTGCTAGATTTAAATCTCTAGGCCTCTAAGCCTTGCAACAGGCTGCCTTCCTCCCCACAGTTCTTGCACTCTGAGAAATGGTGAAACATCACCTAGTCAGGATTTCATAGGGTTCTCGTATGCCCCCTCAACCATCTGTTTTCTAAACCAAGAAATCTCTTTCCTCCTATGGAAGCCATACCATATCTTCAATGATCTTTGTCCTCCCTTTTGAACTTTTTCTGCTGTATCAGTCTGTAGCAAAATGCTTTGCTCTGCTTGTCAAAGGATAAATACTACCGAGCTGAAGAGTTCTGCTCGCTCCCTGTTTTTCAGTTTACTGGTGCATACCATGCAAAACCATGGTGGCATAACCATGGCTTTTGCATCGTTTAACAACACATGTTTCAAAAAAAATGCAAGCAGCAGGTGCTACATTAAAATGTTTGTATTCAAAATTATTTGATATTGTGGAATATCAATGAAAGGGAGTGAAATGGTGCCCAGCATCCAGCTTGGCTGTCTCCTCAGCACCTTCATTGCTGCTTGAGCTCAAACTAAAAATAGAACTGGTAAGGGCAAAACAGCCAAAATATCACAGGGAAATGGGTCCTAACACTGGTTGCAAGAGTAAATGTGAGATTGTAAACAAATTAGAAGCGAAGTACTAGCTGCATGAGATTAGTAAGAAGGCGTGGGAATAATCTGTCCCTATTCAGTTCAAAATGATGTTCATTCTGAAGCCTAAAATTTACTAATTTAAGTAACATCTACGTTAATACTTTATGATTCTACCTTCTTCATCTCCTTTCATGATGGGGCAAGACAGGTGTCTGCCTCTTGTATTTTTCCTGTGTTCATCTGTGCATCAGTTTCTAGAGATACCCCGACTCTCTGTAATTATTTGTCTGCAGATTTTCCACTCATTCCCTCCACAATTTACTGCTTGTCATATCTGCTCTCACTACCACCCCCTGCAAAAGTATTAGGTGTCTCTTACTCCTTACACTTCCCTCTGCTCCTTCTCTGTCAGCATCTTCACCTCAGATGCCTTGGACTGCAGAATTTGGAGTGCTGTTTACTTAAAAGGAAGAAGACCCAAACCCAAAGCCCCAAACCTCCTCTCTCCCCTGCTTTTTTGCCTTTACCCTCAAGGTTTGCTCTTTGCCCTCAGAGGCTCCAACACAGGGAAACTATGCAAGGTGAAAGGAAGCTACCTCCAGGGTAGCAGCCATCACGATGAGGAGGGGACGTGGAGAGGGAGGTGCTGATCTCTTCTCCTTCATATCCAGTGATAGGACGTGTGGGAACGGTTCAAAGCTGCACCAGGGGTGGTTTAGACTGGACATTAGGAAGCACTTCTTTACTGAGAGGGTGGCCGAATGCTGGAACAGGCTTTCTAGAGAGGTGGTCAATGCCCCAGGCCTGTCAGTGTTTGGACAATGCCCTTGACATCATGATTTAACTTTTGGGTAGCCCTGAATTGGTCAGGCGGTTGGACTAGATGAGCGTTGTAGGTCCCTTCCAACTGAAATAGACTATTCTGTTCTATCCTAGTCTATTCTAGTCTATGGTCAGCGACTGAGAATGCTAGCTTTGGTGAAAAAGAGATGACCATTTTGAAACTGAGGGTTGTATGTGAAAAACAAGCTGTCTTAACAGTGGGAATGGGCGCTAAAACTGTGAGAGGTGGCAGTGGTATTTGCAGAAGTAGTAAACTAGCAGGTACATAATTATGAAGAGTAATTCTGAAGAAGCAATACAAAATATTTATCTGGGTTAAAAATACCTATCTTTATAAATGGAATGTATAACATTACAGAGATAGCAAACTCATTGGTATTACTATCTTATCAGTCTTGTGTATGATTTGTAAATGTGGCTTGTGAGTTTGAGTGTGCAACTTCAAAGAGGTGTGAGTTTTAAAAGTTGAAAGGTAAGTCACTTCTTAAAATTGGGCCCCTTTAACTTTTCATTAATTGGTAACTTAAAATCCTGAGCTACTGACACCATTAGCTATCTCTTGAGCTAGCCTCTGGCTTTGTTAAACCACACAACAATTAGGGGTATTTGCCTATATAAACAGTGAGCTTGCATGGAAAAAAGAGAGATGTTTGGTTGTTGTTGCAATGAGAAAAGAAGTTTATGCTGATCATTTCAAGAAAAAACACCTGAGTGTAGCCTGAGAGCAGTGACTGCTGGTCTTAGGAGGAGTGGCAGAATAGGTCCTTTCTTACCGAGTTACCTAGAAAAATCATTCTAAACATTTTATGTTTGTGCTCTCCAAAGCTTTCGCAGGTTTACACGATCCAATAGTGTAACAACAGCCGTACAAGCAGACCTGGATTTCCATGAGAACTTTGAAATAATCGACCCTCAAGAGGACAATACATGTTCTGGACAAATATCAAGACAATTTTCCCGAGATGCAAGTACCTCTACCGTTAGCATACAAGGGTCAGGAAACCATTACCATGCATGTGCAGTGGATGATGACTTTGATACAGATTTTGATCCATCAATTTTACCTCCTCCTGACCCCTGGATTGACTCTATCACGGAAGATCCTCTGGAAGCTGTTCAAAGGTCAGTGTGCCCACGAGATGGCCACTGGTTTCTGAAGCTACTTCAGGCAGAGAGAGATCGTATGGAGGGCTGGTGCCAACAGATGGAGAGAGAAGAACGGGAAAACAACTTACCTGAGGACAGTAAGTAACTGCGTACAATAATATTGCAACTACAAAAAAGTATTTGATATAGGTCAACTCTACTCCAGTGAATTCTGTATCATGCCCTTTCTTATTTAGCTAATGAAGCTATGGTTGTGATTCTCAAAAGGACTGTGTGTATGTATATAATAATCCTTATTAAAGTTGACAGGGAATGCAAATGCTCGGCACTTCTGAGACTCCAGAGGTATTAGCTTTTGGGATTGCATAGTTCAACGGATAATTAGGAGATCATGGTTAGGGTTCTTGTAGTATTAATATTTCTTAACTCTTCCATTTGAATCACTTCTCATAACCTTAGAATATAATTGAACAGATTCTAGTTCCTTTTCATTAAATTCATATTTTAGCTGCCTTTTTAGATGGTGATTGACATCAGAGTCTTCAGATGCTTCTCCCAACTGAAAGGGATTTCAGCTGAGCTTCCAAGGTGTTCTCCCTCTCTTCCCTTCTCCAGTCTCCCCTCATCTCCCTTGCAGTTCTCATTCCTCTTCGATCTTCCTGGTAAAACAAGCTCTCCATATTCTGTGATAAAAAACACACACATGCAAACTACATCTCAGTTGTCACCTTTCCCAGAAGTATTACCCCACCTGTAAGGTAATGGGAATGTCTAGTAAGCCTTCATTAGTAAGAAGGGTTGGGTAGCTCATGACTTACTCTTTCATTCTAATTAGGGAAGAAGAGCTGAACATGTGGCTCTCTGTCCAGAATTTTTGCTCCCAGGAAAAATGGAAGTTTTTTCCATTTAATTCCATTACAAGGAGCAGTACTATAGATAGGTGTCAACTTGTAGACATAGGTAAACCTCTGAGCTTAGGGGCATTCACTCCTTGTGAATTAAGCTTTTTCAAATTCTAGCAGGGATCTTCTAGAAAACACTAAGGAGCAGCTGCATATGGAGAGTACAAAATTCTATAATTTAGACACACCTAAGCCTATTTTCCTGGATATAGCAAATAACAGTTTTCCGACCCCCAAATTAGCTCCTACCAAAGCAAGGACAACTACTTCAGCTGCAGGATTGCTTCTTCCAAATTTTTAACCCTTCCTCTCAAGAACGGAGGTGCTAGAATTCTTTTGAGATGTGAAGGTTTTGATTTATGGAAGGAAAGGAGTTAACACTGGTAAAAAAATATATTTTTTTAAAATTCTTAGAAATGCATAATTCGTTTCTGCTGGAACTTTCCATTCATCCCAATGAATGAAAAAACCATAGAGAAGTTCGATCTAGATAGTTAAAGTTAGACACTATTGTAAGCAACTGGAAATTGACTTCTAATGGAAAGGATGAGATAACCTTAACATTAACATATGTTAAGGTTTTCTATTTCTACAACATTTCTGTTACATAATAGGCTAACAATTTCTTCTGAGGGAAAAATACAGAAGGATTAGCCTTCAAAGCAGATCCAGATTCCCCAAGTTTTAGAGTATTTGAACCTCATTTTTAATTTACATCATCTATACATTCAAAAATCTCTTTGAACATGTATCAGAATACAAAGGTTTTCTGTGGTTAGTATGCAAGAAATAAACCCCATGAACTAAGAGATTTTAGACTGAAAAAGAAGTGTGAGCACGTAACAAATAGGAAATACACAACATTTGCAAGTCCAAGCCACAAAACCCACTTGCTTTCTCTTTGCCACAACAACTTAGACTGGACATAAGGAAGACATTTTCTATGATGAGGGTGGGGAGGCACTGGAACAGGTTGCCCAGAGAAGTTGTGGATGTACCATCATTAAAAGAGTTCAAAGTTGGGTTGAAGGGGCTTTGACCAACCTGGTCTAGTCAAAGACATCCCTGCCCATGGCAGGGGGAGTGGACTATATGATCTTTAAAGGTGCTTTCTGACCCAAACCATTCTATTAATCTATGATGCTATGAAGAGATAATAATGGAAAAACCTACAAGTATTTCATTTTTGCAACGAAGTAGTTATTCACCTTAGGAAAAGAACATGAAGTGAATTTTACAAGGCTTATACCTGCAGAACGTGTATATCCATGTACAGAAGTTTCTCTCAGTGTCTTGGTGTCTTTGATATATGATAGTTTTAAAGGGCTCTTCTTTGAGCAATCAGTGGGAGAAGTCAGTTATGGGGAGGATAAAGGAGTGGTTAGGCTGGCTATTCCCAATGCCTCCTTACAGAGCACATGGCATGTGTCCTGCAGATTATTCCTTCTCTTCATTTTTCTGATTGGCACTTCTCATGATTGCTGGAAACTGGAGGAGGAAAGGGGTCACCTGGCTTTTGTGGTCACTGGTGAGGTACTGATTTCAGTACGATGCCGTTGGCCGCTCCGGCACGTGGCAGCTGCCTCCCACAGAGGCTGCATGGGGCTTTCTGCTGCAGCTCAGCACGCCTTGCTCTACCTGGTGCCAAGGAACAGCATATGGTCGGGGCCACACTGCCCACTCAGCAGCACCAGAAACAAAAGCCTGGCTGTTACGAACCCTGCCCCAAAATACATCTTTTTCATACGTCTATAAACTTTGAAGAGAGAGAGGAAAGAAGCAGAAGAGGTGTGTTTGCTTTGGTTTTCCTAATGAAATATAACCAGAGCAGGGAACGCATCCTTTGTTTTCAACCTGACATACCCAGCATGTGTTTGGCCAGATAACAAAATAACGAGAACGTGTGATGAGCGAGGTTTTCTCGATGCCATGGCAGCTGACAGAGGGCTCGTCCCCCCGGCGCTCCGCGTAAAACGATCCACGCTTCCTCCAGACAATGCGGCCCTTGTGCGAAACAGCTGTCTCGGGGAGACGGCTCGCTGCTGTTTGACAGTAGCTTGTATGTTACATAGATACGTTGGGTATTATCTAGCTGGGAATGAATCTACCAGATGGGATTGAATGTTTCTAGCTGGGAAATGGAGTCTGCTGCTGTGTATAAAAACAAGCTGTGGTTCAGTGGCTGCACGATGAAATGCCAATATAGAGAGAAATGTGGCTCCCCTTCCACCATGAATTATTTATTGTATAGTATATTCTGGTTTTATCTGAAATCATTTTCTGATAAAGCTGCAGCGTGTGTAACAGGCAGATGAATACCACTCACGCTTTAAGCTAGGATACTTGATATGGTTTCTGTGTATTTTGCTGTTGCAGGGACGTTGGCTACAAACTCTAGGGCTCCCATAAAAAAAAAAAAGATGTTAGAGATATGAGGCTAAACACCTTGTGAGAATTGACTGATACTATGGATCAGGCCTCAAGTGAAATAAATTGTTTACCTTTTTTTTTTTTTGGTTTTCTCCTCAACCCTCGGCTCTACCTCCTCGGCCTGGCTTTTGCTGGATTTTTTGCTGTTGTTTTTATTTCACATGGGGTATTAACCTTTCTGGAAGAACCAGAGGGCTTCATTTTGCCCCCCTTTAGAAATGTTTCGTTTTCACACGAGGTTGTAATGTGGCTTCAATGCGAAGATAACCATCAGAAGCAAAGAGTGGGCCTGATTCACCACAAGTCAGGTGTAATGTGGGTTTAGTGGCAAGACAAGTCAGGCCAATCAAGTAAAAACTAACATAGAAAACCAAGGCTCTGACAAGACATGTCATTATAACTGTTTTGTGTGTATGTTATACTCCTCTGGGCTAGTCTGCGAACAAAGGTTGACCTCAAATCTGCAGTAACCTCGCTGCTTAGGACCAGAGTCTCTGCAAATGCAGCCAGTTCCGGCAAATTATGCAATGCTTGCACACTTTCTGCTGTTTTGGTTTGTTTTGATTGTTTCAAGAGTGAAGGCTAGACGGAAGAGAAGAAAGGTAAGGAGAAGAGATATTTTTCATAATAGTTGCACATGGCAAAAGAAAAGGAGACCCATGAGTTCATTCTCAGCCACAAGCAAGGAGAACCATTTGCCAGTCCTCTGCAGGGCTTCCCCAAGCCGTCCTGGTCCCTGCCACTCAGAGGTGCGAGGCAGCCTCGTCCCGCAGCCTTGCAGAGGGACGGTCACCAGCCTGATGCGTGGCTGAGTCCCGCTGGAATCCCCTTGGCTACATGCCTCTGTCTGCCTGCCTGACCTGTCCTTTTCTTCCTCCGTTTTTCTTTTTCTCCCCAGAAGGGACTTATCCATCTGCAAGGGTTTCTCCAAGGAAAGCCAGCTCTGGGCTGGAAGCCCTGCCAGTGTCCAAAGGCTAGCAAGGAAAAAAGAGAAATCTGCATGCAAGGAAACAATATAGTTAGGGAAAAAACATGAAGTGTGCTAATAAAAGCTGAGTAAGTCAGCGTACACATGGAAACTGCTTTACTCCCAGTGAACAGCATTTACTCATGCAGACAGCCCTATTAATTTCAGTGAGATCACTCCTATAAGTAAATATGACTCAAAGCAAGGACTGTCCCTTCCATAGCTTGCTCCATTTGGCTGTTTTCTCCTTAATAGCTGGGCTTAAGACCTGAGCATTAGCTTTAACTTTGAATTTCCTGGCTTTTGTCATGCTTGGCGTTATTTAAATGTAGGTCTGTCAACATGAATAGGCTAAAACGCTGGTCCATCCTGGCTTGGAAATGGATTGTGACAGCTCTATGGCAGGATTTCTTCATATGCACAGTGCCCAGCCAACATCTGCAACGCAAATGTCAGGCTGTGTCCCTGTAATTTCGGCTATTGTTCCTGCCACTTGCTCCTGGGGCAATGAACAAGTCGCTGGTTTTCTGTTCCCTAGCTTGCGCCCTGCCTACCAACCAGGTATTTTCACATTAAGGGCATTTGACAGTCACAGTTCTAAAGTGCCTCCTTTGTCACTTGTTAGACCCTGGGGCCTGTCAAAGTTGAAATGCAAAGAGATCAGTTGGTGTTTTAGGGCCAAATAATGCTGCTGCTCCTCAAAACTCCCGTGGCTTCTATGTATGTGATGACTTTTCACATCGCTTCAGGTGGTTTTTGTTGTTGTTTTCTTATATTTTGTTATCTTCATTACACACACAGTCTCCTTCCAAGGTAGAGCAGATGACAATATCACCAATCTTTGCTTGTGTTTGAAATTCCTTTTTTTGTTGTTTCATTTCTTTTCCCATGAAAATGGGAGGAGACGGAGGAAAAACATAGAGCTCCACAATCCCAAAGTAGGTCCTATGCAGTTCTTAGAACCAAGAGAAGCAAGAACTTACTGCTTGAACAGCGTGTAGTCTAAGTTTGTATTTAAGAATGTTTTAAAAGGAGAACAGGTTGCGGGATTAGAGACACAAGGAAATTCACCGTCATGTGTCTATCCCAGAATAACATTCTGCGACCCCCTAGTCAATAATAAAAACTCACTAATAGTGAGGAGGCACTCCACAATAGCTGAATTATATCAAAATAGCTATACCGAAGCAGTTCTTCCAGAATAGTCATAACTGTCTGTTTCTTAAAAGTTGTCACAGGAGAGAACTGGATTTACAAGGAAGAGAGGTCAAAGCCGGGGGGGGGCGGAATTCAAACTATAAAAACAAAACACTGCAGTAGACACACTTCTCCCCCTGGGGAAGGGGTGACAGCAAAGCATATGATGGATGTTAATAATGTTGCTTAATGCATTACTGGAAGGCATTCAGATCCGACAGTGCCGAGTGTGCTATATAACCCTGTATGGAATAGAAAGCAGACATGAATAACATTATATAGGTGTTTAAGTCTGTTATGATTGCATCTTGATGGGTCGGTATTTTTTGTTGTTGCTTGGTTTTACACATTTTGTTTGTATCCTATTAGCTGAACACATCGATTTGAATGTTTATATGTTTTTCTCCTGCACCCATCTCCCTTGCTGTTAAAGATTTCTCTAATTCTTTTCTTACGTATTTTGAGCATTATCTTTGCAATTCCACTTATTTTCTTGGTATTTGGCTTCAAACCTCACAGGATTTTCTCCTCAGAAAGTATCAGTCTATTTTTACTTTTTGTTTTTTTACTACACCTTGGCCTTTCTCTTTGGCACCGGAGGTTTTGACTGAATAAGCAAAATGAGCACTCTGCCTTGAAACACTAAAAGCAACATGCATTTGGAAGCAAAACTATTGATAAGGCTTTGTGCCTTCTGGAGAGATTCCTTTCAGTCTTTTGCATGTTTTGTCTTTCCCCCCCCCCCCCCCAACTTCCCTGACGGAGTTGGTTGTTGACTGGTTGCACATTAACAGACCGCTTGCTTTTGAGGGGCGAGGAATCAGTGACACTTGACTAGATACAGCCGCGGCTACAGCAGAAGTGGCAACAATAGAGAACAGCATCAGCATGCATCCCACAGTCAGCTGGGATGATGGTTTTTAGGCAAATAGCCAGTCGCTAGGCAGCCAAGGACAAGGACTTCCTTTTCCCTCTGCTGAGATCTCTGAATATTAAGCTCTTCTTCCCTCAAAGAAAGGGGCACATTCCCATCCATCACCAGCAAGGTGTGTTTACATTTCTTCGTGCTTGGGACATGATTTCCAACTCGGGTGGTGCAGGTTTCCAAGAAGAGCGTGCCTCGTCTTTTTTTTGTCCTGAGAAGTCAAGAGACCGTTTTTTCTCCCCTTCTCAAGTCTTGGGAAGCGTCAGAGTGGCCGAGCTCCAGATGAGGCAGCTGTTCCCAAATATACTCAGTGGGAAGAGTTTTCATAACAATGGGAACCACATGAAAGCTCCCGGAGTAGCTCCTCCTACTATTGAAGAGTCCTTTCAGTTGAGTGGTTTGCATATTGGGTTGCATAAATGACTAGACACACCAAGGGGTCCATTTTCAGCACTGTGCGCATAGAATTAGACACGCAAGCCTTGCTAACAATAATGAGAGTTGTGTGCAAAACTCCCTGCGCAATATGCTGAAAATATTCTGCTTAGTGAATCTTCCAGCTCACGGCTATTTCCTGGCAGTGCTGAGCTGAGTTCTGGGAACAAAATGAAAGTCTGCGCTCTGTGTGTGTTCACAGAGCTCTCTCCTATAGTTTCTTAAAAAAAAGTGAAAAGACTTTCTCTTCCCCCACACCCTTTTTTTTTTCCCCTTTGTATGTCTAAAGTATAAATGAACTCCACATCCCACTCTTCCTTCAGCAGCCTTAAGGAGCAAGCTTTAAGGCTGCTGAAGGAAAAGGCACTTGTCTTGAAGGAGCAGAGCACAGATTTTGTACCACTGTGTGTCTGTTTTCAGTTCATCATGAGTGTTTGTGCCAGTTTGCTCAGTGTGTGGCTACGTAAGTGAATCCCTTGGAGAGGCCTTTCTCTTACCAAACACTGCATGGTGGCATTCTGGTCACAAGCTGCTGGCATGCACTGTGGCTGGTAACAGGACTGTGAGACCCTAAAAATCTTGTCAGAAGGGCTTATATCAAAGTTGTATTTATTTATTTATCTATTTATTTATTTTTCACTGTGGAAAGTCAAGACACTTAGTATATTCCCAGTGAGGCTCTGCTAACATTGTATTAGGTTTTATATAAAAAGTGACCGTGCCCAAGGGATGGTACAGAGGATGGCAGCTTAGGACTAGTATCTCTTCTAGGTTCTGCCAACAATTCACTCACCTTGAGCAGGCCACTTCATTTCTTTGTTTTTCCTGTTCCTCCCTCACCTGCCTCAGGTATCCAGACTGTAAATTTGTCACAGAGACGTTGCTGTGTTTATATGAGGGCTGGGACAATGCAAATACCTATGAGTAGAAATGATAGTGAAAATCCTGACACAGTGGCTGCCATTCATGTTTTTCAGTAATGAAGTGGTAAATATTTTTTTATTAAATTAAATTAATTTTAAAATAAATATTTAGCAAAGAATTGGGGGATAATAAGTTGCTTCGGCTGAGAGGGAAAATTACTGGTGGAGCCAGATACATCCGTGATGCCAGCCTGTTTATTTAAAGACAGTGCATAAAGCATAGTTGCTGTTCGTTTTCTTCCTGAGAACTGAAAGTCTCAAACAAACCACTAGCTGCTTTCTTGCTCACAGCATCAATTTTCTTTCAATCAGCAGTCCCGAAAATCTCATTCTGTTTTCTGGATTCACTGTCCTACTGCCAGTTGAGGCCATGTCTGTCTTTCTGCTGTGCTTCTGCATGCTTGCTTCCTTTTTCACACATACACATACACACGCACAAACACACACACACACTCATTCCCCTTTGACCAGAACTCAGCAAAAAGGGAGATGCAGGTCTCTGAATGCACCAGTGTATGCCTCGGTTTCAGGTAGTGTATTCTCAACTACCCCTTGCAGCAGTAAACCCCCTCTGTTTCAGTGAGATTGAATGCAAACAAAACAGTATGAGCTCCTGTTTTATTCAGAGGCATTTACTATGTATGGGCTGTCTTCTGGTTCACTGCAGTCCTTCACAGTACTCCGTCAGTCCAAAGAGACCAAAAGTGCCCAGCTGTCTGTACAAAGGAGTCCCCAGACAGCGCAGGAGCTGGGCTAGGACTCTTTGACACCTCCCTCCAGGTCTTCAGCAAGGAGGAGAGGCCAGGGTGTGATGGCTCCCTGAAGTATGCCTGGGCATCCTGATTCAAAGGCAGAAGCCACTTCAGAATGTGCTCATGGGAAATACTCAGAGGGTCCGAATAAGAGTCATCATAGAATCATAGAATGCTTTGGGTTGGAAGGGACCTTCAATGTGCATTAAAATCACCATTCCCTTTCTGCGGCTCAGATCGAGCAACACTCGGCTAAACCTGAAAATAAGGTGCTGAGTTACTAAGCGAGATGGCAGAAGTGCTGGTAGACACAGTGTTTTCCAAACGGTGTAGGTGGCATCACAGGGTTTGAAAGCCACATGTCCTTGTGCAGGGAGCTGGGTTTGTATTCAAAGCCTGAGCCTGGGTCACAGCGATGACAAGAGGTGTAATTTCTGGAGAGCTTTCTATACAGGTTGTAAAAGCTTTTGATTAGCATATTTATACTGCCATAGAAGTGCTCTTTGCTGGTTGGAACTGGTCTTACTCGGGGAATGAGAGTACACTGCAGTAATAGATGAGTATTTTTGCCAATGCAAGCTGCCCTGGGAGCCCTTGCAGTACGCCTTTGCCTGGTGCAGATCTGGCGTCAGATTTATCAGTTTCTCTGTAATCCATGACTGAAAGATAACATGCTTTTTGAAAGCCAGAGCTGACTACTGCGCAGCTTTCTCCTCTCTTTTTATAGGCTTTTATTTGCTTGCAGCAAAGAAAGCATCGTGACTTACATTTCTTGTTCTCTCAGTTCTAGGGAAAATTCGAACTGCGGTGGGCAGTGCCCAGCTTCTCATGGCCCAGAAATTTTACCAGTTCAGAGAACTTTGCGAAGAAAACCTGGTATGTAACTTTTCTGATAGACACAGCTGTGTGCCTTTTACTAACCCTGTGAATCATCATACCTAAACTAGACATAGTTTCTGACTAACACAGTAATTTTTCCAGTGAAGGCCTTGATATGAATTTGGGAGTAACTCTGTCAAACTTGGTGGAGTCAGCATGAGTTTCACAATAGCTTGAGATCCTTAAAATAAAGACAGGCAAAAAGCTTTGGGTGAAATAACACTGAGGCTCTGCTACTGAATTCAGAGGAGCAAGGATCTGTCCCTTGACCTCTGAGTTCAGTCTACATGGGCACGGAGATGCGTGGGTGCCTCCTTGGGGTCTTTCAGGGTGGACCAGAAGTCTCACGAGTGGGGCTTTCCCATGTAATCCCAATGCCACCTCTATTCAGCAAGACAGAAATACCAGGAAATCAGATGCTGAAAGTTGGTGCCTCATGTTCCACAACCCCAACAGTGAAAGTCATTTTCCAGAGTGCTAAAAGGGCAAAGAGGCAAAGAGCCAGTATGTTATCACTATTATTACTGTATGTAATTGGTATATGCTACCACTGTTGTTATTATTTTCTATTTTTATGCTTAGTAGTAGGAGAATCAGAATGATATTCCTGTTGATAAATAAAAATACATTTCACACCATGTATCTAAAGCAGTATTCTCAAAAATTCCAGCACTTAGAAAAATTTTCAAACTTTTTAATTAGCAGTCCGTCCTTGCAGAGTAAATACAATGCATTTAATTCCCAATTTTGGCATGGATTCCTAGAAGCCCCAAAAGCATAGAGCATTATGCTCTATCAGCATAGAATAGGGAAGGGAAGGCAAACACTGTGATACTCACCAGAGTGGGGTGACCATCTTCTGCTTTAGTTAATGCACCTCTGGAAATCAAGCCCCCAAACTAAAATCTGCCTCAGTGGACAAATGCAACAGAAATTGGCTCTGTCTAAGCTTTCCAATTCCTAATATAAAAATTGAAAAAGCATTCTGGTTGCACATCTTTATAAAAAAAAAGCCTACAACTGGGCAACCTGCTGATGTCAAGCACTGAAAAACTAGGAATCCAAGTATAATCTCTGGTCTCCATATGAATCTAAAAATATATACTTTATTGTTTTCAGTAATTGCTGCTTTGGTGGTACAATCATCCTATCAAAATCACTTGTCAGTGCTGCTGTGAAAAGCACAAATAGAAATCTCTTAAGGCAAGCAACTGACTCTTTTGGGTTTATTGCTTCTGGTGAGGGAGAAGACTTAAACACAGAGTAAAACTTGAGCTATGCAAAAAAGCATGAAGGGGTCTAATAAGAATGTATTTATTCTTTATTAATAACAATGTATCAATGTAATCTTATGAGGCCACAGCAGCCATGAAACCTTGCTGACTCAGATTGGGATAGGGACTGCTCAGCATTTACGAAAAACATCTTGAAGTGAGTGTATGCAACGTCTTATTTTATTTGAAGAGTTTCAATAGGAAACCAGCTTACAGATACACATCCTGTAGAAAGCTTTCCCTCATACAAACTTTGACAAAGCAGCAGGGGCCATTTCATACGTGTCCACTGCATGCAGAAAATGTTCAGAGCTGGGTTGCGCTGAAGGGACACAAGACAGCACAGGACCTTTCGGGTCACCAGCCTCTGGCCCGTGCTGTGCTAGAGATGCTAATGGTCCAGGTGTGCTCTTCTGTGCAATACTCCGGGGCTGATGACCTGGACTGAGTTATCACACACAAAGCAACACTCCCCACCTGTGTCCCAGTCTCACTCTTCCCAAAAGTGAGCCTGTGAAAATGGGATTGCTGTGCTTCTGCATGTTCTCTTCCGAACTTCGCACCCTGCAGAGGTTATTCTTATCAAGAAAAAAATTAGAAGAAATTGGCCTGAGGTGTGTAAGAGGCAATTTTACTTGAAATGGTTTATTTTTGTAGCGCTTAGATTCTCAGGGTGTGGAAGTGTTCACGCAGTCTATCGCTATTTGCCCATGCAGCAAATGTACATTTGCACAGGTATCAGTCTTTCTACAAGCACGAACATGGCAGGGAATCCTTCTTCATGAAAGTGAAGAGGAGGCTGGCAGTTAATTTCAGTGTGGTTAGGATATCACCCTTGATCCCGGGAACATCCTTAGGCAGATCCTGTCACAGGGGACCTGCCACGTGCCCTTTCCCCGTGGTCCGTGTCAGGTAGATGCTGCCTTCGGTGAGCGGGGGCTTGCGGGGGCACGGCAGCTTGACACCGAGCCAGACTCCTCGCAAAAACCCCCACCAGTAAGTAGCACTCCTCTTTGTTTCTCTCTCTGTGTCTCACTGATCACTTGGATCTGCTGAAACTGCTTTGCTAGCGAGATTCGTAACCACTTGCACAAATGCTTTACATTAAGAGGTACTAAAGCCAACATGTTTTTTTTCTTCTGTTGTACAGAATCCTAATGCACATCCACGGCCGACCTCCCAGGATTTAGCAGGGTTTTGGGATATGCTGCAGTTGTCCATAGAAAATATTAGTATGAAATTTGATGAACTTCATCAGTTAAAGGCCAATAATTGGAAACAGATGGATCCTCATGACAAGAAGGTAGAACATTGTAGATTTTGTATGCTTCATTTAAAACCCTGCACAAATACTGGACAGATTAAATAGGCCTCTGTGTTACAGTGTTGACGTTAAAAATGTGAAATGAAGCTCATATCAAATTAATTTCATTGTAATAACAATGTTTACATAATAATCATCTGGGATATTATCTGTAATATGTTTCAGGCATATTTTTAAACCAAATCTGTCTTTGTGAATCGGATAATGGGAATGTGGTACTTTGTTAAGCTTTACATTTAATCATATTAGACGATCAATCGTTGGAAGGAACTGCCTTATATATTGATTCTTAAAATTAAATAAATCACATTTACGGTTCATATTATTGCATATAGCAAGAGTTCTAGGTTGTGTTACTGAAAAAACTAGGGAAGCGCTGTAACCATCGCTGACTTTGGTAACCAGATTACAAACAGAGCGATATCAAAAATATGCCTTCCAAAATGTTACATGAAAGAACTTCTACATCTTTTTTTTTTTTGTCCGTTTGTTTGGCTTTTGCTTATTTGGGTTTTTTTTTTAATGGGTTATTTCATAACCAGGTTCACGTTGCTGGTAGTGTTGTTTACCCAAGGTAGCATAAAAATCATCTGGAGCTTTGGTCTTTTTTTTAAATGTAGTCTTCTTCTGTCACCATGAAAAACTACCATACCTCCAAGTGTAAGCCACATTTCACTTTCCATTCTCATTTGGCACCATTGCCTTATTTTTCTCCTCACTATCTGCATCGAGACAAACAGCACTTGCGTGAGCCAAAATACACAAATGTTTCAGAAAATCCTTAAGAGACAGACCCATTCCTAGAGGAATCAACAGTCTAATGTCGCGCTGCTATAGGTATGTAATTTGATGGCTGAAGTTCCACTGTGGCTGGTCTGATACCAATGAATAGAGCCCAACAGGTAGGGTCACCAGAAGGAGGGGCAACGTGACTTACAGGTACAGTGGCTCAGACAGGAGTCCGGGCTGCCCCAACTTACGGTCAGCTGGCTGCCGATGACCAAAGCAATGTTTTCTTTCGGGCAAATAACCATAATAATATCAAACCCCATTAATCTTGCAGCAGGAAGTTTGCAAAGGCAGTGCTGGTAGCACTCTCCCTCCTCCTCCGATCAAGACTAAATACTCATTCCTGACTTAAGAGTGCCATGTTCACACCATTTGTGCACACCTAGTGTGTTTTGTAGGGGAATGAATGGGAATGTGTTTTCCTAGCCCAAGGTACTGAAGGCAAGTCATTTTCTTATCTTCTTTTTTTTTTCAGTATCTGTCAGAAAAGGAGGTTAAAACCGTCAAACATGCATGCACAGAAACGCTGGTGTATGGTCTTTCATTAGCTTTTACAGTAAAACGGGTAGGCCGAGTGTTTGCAATTGCAGCAGTAAGAAACGAGAGCTTTCCTTAAAAAAAATGTGCCTTTTCCTTGCTTCTGAAAAACATTTCAAAGAGTTTCCAACAAAAAGAAGACTATAACGGGTTAAAGGAAGTTAAGTAGTCCTGAAGAAAGGGACCTACAGTAGGAAGGTAAAGATTTTAAAGAATTACACTGACCGTGTTCCTGTTTCAACAGCATTTGTCTATGACTTTAGATGAAACAGATCATCTCCTTTCTTGAAAAGGATAAGAAAAAAAAGAAGAAAAAACTTTCTGTGGAATTGATATTTGCAGTTGCCTTTGGCCTTTGCCACTGGGCCCTTTTTAAGCAGCATAGATTAATCCTTGGATGGAGAGAAAAAGCAAAGTATGAATAAGTGTAACTAAGCACCTTTATATTTCGAGCCATGGAAGCTGTTGTGAGCAGCATGAGAGAAAACGAAAGGGCAGAATGGGACCTTTGTAGTGCGATAAAATCCCTTCACTCAGAGACCGTGTTCACAGTTGGAAGGGGATGTAACTTAAAAGACAATCTAATTAACTTGACAAAGTCTTTGTGGCCGCCTGAAATTCAGACCTGAATACACTTTTCTTTTCGGGAGAGATCCTTCCCTGAGGGGTTTTTTTTTTGCTTTGTTTTTGTGTGTGTGTATATGCACCAGGATATACATAAAAGTCCTCCTCGTTGATCGCGCATCTGGAGCTAGCTGCCACCGTGATGATTAATGCATGTTCTCTTAATGGTTTTTAAGTTTTTCCTACCAGTTTTTTCTATTTCTAGCTGATTGTAGCTTGTCATGCCTATTTAGCAGGAGGCTAGAGTTTATGAGCTTGCACAGTGGGATTCAAAGCGTGGGATTTTTGAGCAGTCGCTAAGCCGCTATAAAATATATACGTAAATGCATGGTGTTTTTTTTAACATACTTACTCTGATGCACCAGCTGCAGGCAGCTAGTGCCCATCTGCATTTGGGAACGCCAAAGCCACGGTATCTCCGTGCCGCAAGAGCGCCTAGCGTTCTGCACGTATAGAAGAGGGTGGCCCGGGGAATCCGGGCTCTCCGCCGTTCGCGGCGTTCGCTCCCCAGCCGCAGGCGACGGCACTGGCGGCGGGAGGCCGCGTCCGAGATGCTCTCCTTTCTAGCCCCTGGCACCAGGAGGAGCCGCCTGGGTCCCCCCCGCCCCGGGGAGCCGCACTAAGCGGCGGGCGGCGGGGGCCTCGGCCCCGGCAGCGCCGGGCGTTTCACACGCACCGTACCCCGAGGAGAAGTAGCGCTGCGGCCGGCCCTCCCCTCCCCTTTGCCCTTGCCCCATGTTTATGAACCCTTGAGCACAAAAGCCAGTTCACTGAAGACAGAAAGGCAGATAGGAGCTAACAAACCTTAGGTAAAATGTGTGTTCTAACTACTGACGTATCCTAGTTTTTCCCGCCTTTCCCTGAGAAGCTGTATAATGCCATTAACCTTCTGCTTTGATCAGGAGAGAAGGGTCCCTCCTCCAGTGCCAAAGAAGCCATCGAAAGGTCAGGTGCCACTCATACGAGAACGCTCTCTGGAAAGCTCGCAGCGTCAAGAGGCCCGGAAACGGCTGATGGCTGCCAAGCGCGCTGCATCGGTCCGCCAGAACTCAGCTACCGAGAGCGCCGAAAGCATTGAGATATACATCCCCGAAGCCCAGACCAGGCTATGAAGGGATCCAACCGGGAGGACTCTCTCTGGCAAGACCAGCCTCATGTATAATCTGCCCCTCTAGGCTCCTGCTCAAGGTCACCACGAAGTATTTGTACCTCCTCCTCCTCCTCCTCCTCCTCCTCCTCCTCTCTCTCGCCCTCTCCCCGCTCCTCTCCCGCTCCCCTCTCTCTGTACACAGCCGCCCCGATGCTCCCAGTGAACTCCACTGCCGTGGCGTAGTTGTCGGTCCTCCGAGAGATGTCCTCTATCCACCCTTGCTTTCTGAAGGTTTGCCCATGTCATCACGATGCTTTGTCACATGTACTGATGCTGCCACTTTGCCTCATGTAAACGAGTACGATCCTTTTTTTTTTTTTTTCTTTTCTGTTTGAAACAAATAAACGCAGCGCTCAGACTTCCACACACCCGCGCACCTGTACAGTAGATGCTCCATTTAACTTACTCATGATCTTTAGTTGACCTAAAGCTAGTCTGTTACCCAGTGTACAGCAATATCAAACCGTAGGGGACTTTGGAAATTTCAGTCATGCAGGGTGATCCTTTCGGACTCTGCCGTCTTCCTCACAAAAGATGAAAGGAGCTATGACTCGGATTCCCTTCTTTTTATTACTGTTTTTTTTAAAGCAGATGGCGCACTTTATTCTCAACCTCCAAATCACACCTTCTCACCTGAATTTAAGGAGTCACACAAGGGGAGGGGGCTGGGGCGGGAGTGGGGAGGGAGGGGGAGAAAAAAACCACAGATCTGTGGGGCTGAAAAAGTGGAAGTATATCCCGCAGGTGAGATGGCGAGGGATAGAAAAAAATCCTGTGGAAAGATACCTGCACACTCACAGCTGCACAAACTGCCTCATTTTTATTTCATCAATCACTACTTAAACATTTCAATCAGCAGAAGATTGTAAATTCGATCTTCCAGGGAAATAATCTATTTTGAAAGGCAATAAAAGAGTGAAAAGGAAGGAGATAAGAAGCAATGACAGTTGAAGAGATAATATAAAAGAAGGATTTTCTTGTCCAAGTATTAAGAATTTTTAAAATTGTACTGTATTGTCAATTCCTCTTGTATTGTATTGTATGGATTATATTGGTTAAAAAAAAAAAAAAAGAAAAAAAGAAAAAAAAGCTTGGTTTTGTTGATGTCTTAATCTCGGTGGGACCATCCGATCTCACACGTCCACGCAGCCACACACGGACACCTGTAGGCGAATTGCTGCACATGGAGCCTCTGATGCTTTTCCAGGCCAGGCTTGCTTTGCTCTATCCACAGCCGGTTGTATGCTACAGTTCAGACTGCTTATCACCAAATGGTCCACATCTAGGAGTCAGTTTCTAATTCAGCCTCCTCTTAATAGTATAAAATACCCATTTGAAGAAGAACAATAAAGTATTTTTCAGAACTTACGGGATCAATATGAACTTAATTTTTTTTCACGACAAGCCTTCCTACCCTGGCTTCTGCCATTGTTTTGCAGTCACGGAAGATACGCATCCCAAGTAGCTCATTACTGCTGGGGGGAAATGGCAGACGGTAGGGCTGGGGAGGAGCGTGAGAGGTCAGCCCCTGCGTGTCTGTCCCCCCCAGCCACCCCCAGCCGAGGCAGGAGCTTGTCCTCCACCTCCTCTGACAGGGAAGGGTGCTGACCGCACCGCTACCGAAACCCCTTGTGCCAACATTAGGAAAGCTATGGCAGGCGCGTCGCTGAGAGCAAGTCGCGCGTGTGCGTGCGTGTGAGAGCGTGCGTGCGCACACGCGTGCCTAGCTGGCATGTGCTGCTGAACGCCGAATTAGCGTGAGCTGGTTTGGATGATGGGGCGGGTCCGGGACGGAGGAGCACTGCGTGGCCCCCGGTGTGTGCGCGGCCCCGCCGTGATGCTTTCCGGACCCCTCCGCTGGTCCCTGCATGCTCTTCGCCCCGGCTGCCAGGGCACGGGTCTGCGGGAGAGGAAGGCAGGCTGCTTTCTGCTCCCAACAGGAGCAGGGGCAGGGACAGCCCCCCCCTGCCCCCATGGAGGGGCACAGGGTGCAGCCATTGCCACACACCAGCACTGACTGTCTGTGCCCGTAGCTGTTAAATTTTTACGGACGGTCGAACTCGCGAAAAACCCCACCGCACGGGTGGCGCAATTCTGCAGCTTGCATTTAAAAAGCATTTAAAATCGTCATCAAAAAGTTAAGCTCTTGCTAAAACTGTTCATCGAGATCATGCCAGACAGCTTCTTTTCCTACGACATCATAGCCAGGTGCTAATTTAATTTTATTCAAGAAAATAGGAGAGGTAATAGGTTCTGGCACCAAGTATTTTCACGAGAGCATACTAAAACCACTAGAGAATTTGCTACCTCTCAAAGCCATTGATATCTGAGCTATGTCTTTATAAACAGGGCACAAATATTTACTGCTGTGGTTTACAAGATAAGGGCTAATAATTTAATATATAAAAGACTTTTAACTAGAGTAATCAGAAATCCAGTGTAACCCTAGACTGCTTTGTGTTACAGGAGCTTCGAAAGGTTTAACCCTCTAAGCGTTTGAATACCAGTGTATTTGCTAGTTTTGAAACACTGCGTTTAACTTTTAGCAGCAATGAAACATCACCGTGTTTGCAGTATGTAATAGTGCCAACAGCCACTTTTGAGCATATATAGTCATAGGAAGTATTAATTACTTGGAACTCATTTGTACTGAAATATTCAAAGCAGTATCCAGGTGAGAGTCCACATTCACAACTGTGTCGCAGAATTATTTAGTTTTGTGAATGTTTTATGAAAGATGAGTTAAGACTTTGGTTGACAAGTGGCTACGGAAATTTATATCCAGCAAGTTTCCCCCTAAAAAAGCAGAAAAGCGAAGACTATCTAGTCTTGTACATTATGAATTACTGTATTTGTATATCATAGAATATTTTTCATATCTATTTTAAATGAATATATTCTTAGCTGAATGCCTGTTTGTTCATTTGGCGCTGAAGAGGGTATTCTAATGTTTGCTTAGTTTTTTAGCAAAGTATTAAAAATACAGCCAAGACCAAGGAATATAAAATAGAGTAATTCTGCCCCAAAATGCCACTAGTTAACCACTTGACTCATTTACCGACATTTATGCTAGTATATTTACTCTATCATCTGTTTTAGTATAATTTGTAACTCTCTGTTTTTAGTCTAACCGGCCCGGTGTATATTAAAAATGCCTATATTCCGTTTCACTTTGGGACTAAAGTATTGCTTTTTTTTTTTCCTTGGGGGAAATTTTAGAAAAGGTTGTTTTTGTCTCCTGCTTCAAAAGTTAAAATAAAAAAAAAGAAGTATTTATTATATTTTTTGCAGATGTTTCCATAAAATTCTCATAATCTTTTTGTAAAGAAAGATGAAGAAATGGATTAAAGATTTTTAATATTTGAAAAGGTAAATAGAAATAATTTATTTGTAATATATTTCAGTTTATTTATTGGTGTTCCCTTAATGCTTTGATGTGCACTATCACTTTAATTTAAACTGTATCTTTGTGAATTTATTGGTTTTTTGGTTTGGGGTTTTTTTTAAGGAAAATGGTCAAATGCATATTTTAAGTAACTGGAATGTAAATCACTGGCCTACCTGCATTCCCAAATGTGATTTTAAAAATGTTTTTGATTTGAAACAAAAGACACAAATTTGAAAGCCTTTAGACAGAGGAGATTGTTTTTACGGCTTAACGATTTGGGTTTCCATAGGACTATCTATCTAGTTTGTGTGTGGACAGGAAAATGTAAATAGATGAATGTTTCCCATAATGTAAAAAGAGCAAATTAATAAAATAATTAATGCACTGCTTGTAAGAGCTGTGGGTTTTGAATGCAAATTCGTTCTCCCAGAACTGCCAAGGCGTTTCATTTGATGTGGTCAAGGATAAAAGCATGACGAGCAGAATGTTTCTCTTAAGCACTCATTGCTTAAGACCGATCCTGCAAAGTCTCATACGAAGAGTCCCGCTGAGCGCCCTGGAAGTGCTCAGCTGCACAGAGTTACTCACAGGCGTAAATGTTGCCGTGATCAAGGCCTTGAGCCTTAGCAAAATCTTCAAAGGCACTTCTGCACGGAGCCCGGCCAAACCCCACTGAAGATGTCAGGAGTTGCGCTGGTGACTTCAAAAGAAGCAGCGAGAACCCCCCCAGCCTGTTTCTTTTTCCCCTGCACTGGTTCCCTTCATCTTGCGCTTATCTCCAGTGATGGCTGAAACTCGGGGAGGGCGGGGGGGAACGAGAGATATCCCTGGCAGAGCGCGCTGACTTTCCCTTCACTGGAGTCCTGCTTCCAGACTGGGCTTCTCCCGGTATGTGAAATAAAGACAGTCACCAAATCCCACAGAAAATACGTCCCTGATGGTGTTGTTCGTGGCTATACCAGCGTATTAATAGCATGCCAGTGCTGCACCACGTACCGTTTGCTGCACGTTTAGACCCTCAGCACAGGAAAATCAGAAAGATTCGTGCCAGTGATCTAGAGACAGGGAAACTTCTGCTTAAAGGTTTATTACCACCGAGATGAAGGGATTTCTCTTCATCTGCTGGAATTTATGTTCTCGTTGGTCACTGATAAACTGATACACCAGGGATGGGAAAAAAAAAAGAAAAGTTCTATTATTTAAAAACCATCCTGAGGTGGCTGGTATCTTTTGTAATGAGAACAGATCAGAGAGCATAAAATAGCAGACATGTTTCAAGCTGTTGTCCATCAAAAGAATGAAGAAGTCCAAACCATGGCGTATAGCCCTGCCTTTCGTGCGTGCTTAAGGTAAACTTTACCTCTATTTATACTCAGTGTTCCCTTCCAGATTCATGAGCCTTCCCCGCAAGCATAGCTTGTTGTCAGTTTGTTTGCCAAAGTCTGTTCTCTCCTGCTAGACATTTATTTTTGCAGCACGCAATAGGCAAATAATCCATTTCAACCGTCACTTTGGAGCATGCTCGCCTAGCAGATCTGTTGAGAGTTTGTGTCGACTTGGAGCTGACATTTTTGATAGCAATTAATAATAAAAATACCGGCCGCTCTGCTGCTATGGGCATTTGTCGCTGGAGTCTTAGGTTTATACGTGATTTGGAGTGCAGTCGACAAGTGAAGTTCTCCTTTCCCACTACGCGTCACGTAACCGGCCCGGGCCAGCCCCACCGCCTGCGACGCATGGGTGGGCTTGCGCTGAGCAAACCTGGGACCGGCACCCACAGTCAAAACAGACTCATCCCCTTTCCCTTCGGTCTGATGCTATGCCAGCGACCTGAAAAAAACCTGCTGTCCTGCCACGGCAAGCTCATTCACAGCCATCTTCCCTTCCCCGTGCTTTCGTACGTGGCGGGGAGGTTTTTACAGCCCCTCTTCTGCGCTGCTGCGTGGCCGCTGTTGCAGCAGGAGCCGGTAACTGCTATCACTGGATTCATCTGGATGCATTCGGATGCCAGCTGCAAAACATGAGGTGACTGGCCTCTTCCGCCAGCAGTCAGGCTTTCCCACGCTTGGGTCCCGTCGGCGGGCAGCACCCTTTTCGGTAGCGCGGGCGAACACGGCGGGTCCTCTATTGCTCTGCGTGTCACACGCCCCGTCCGCAGCGAGACAAAGGGACGAGGAAAGGAACAGGGCTTCCTGGTAATTGTGTTTTTCCATGGTTCTCTTCACTGGTCCGGTAACAACATAATCATAGAAATTAGAGAGAGAAAAGCTCTGCTGGGGTATTGTGTTAACACTCTGTCAGTTCCAGATTGCGATCTACCGAGCTGTGGCAGGTAAGTCATCACCTCCCGGGCTGTGCTCCACCCAGGGGGAAAAAAAACAACACATGAAAGGAGAGAAAAAAAAAGGGATATACTAAAAAACAAGCTGAGCTGTGACATTGCCACCACCTATTATGGGCAACTCCCGGTGCAGAGGCCTTCATCGTATCGACTCTGCGCTGAACAATCCCCATGGCGGGGTGCCGGGCTTTTCCTCGCTTTTAGCCAAGCAGAATGGAAGCAATTATGGATTTTGCCAGCTCTATTCAAAGAGGAGGAATACTGGAGTGCTGCGGAGCCCCCGGAGAAGGCAAACGCTGCACGGCCCCCGAGCCACAGCGACAGCGACGCTCTGCCACGTTTCAAAGCTGCCAAAGGTTCGGGCAAAGGGACGGGTCTTGCCTGGAGTTAAAGGAAAGCAGTAGGACAGAGTGTGATGGATGTTTTATGGGTATCAAATATCTCACCGAGGTAAGATAAGTCACTTGGGTAAACAACCGCGTGCTGAGGCAAACATCTTAGTTTGGAGATGGTAACTAGGGAGCCAAGATGTTAAATAGCAAAAGTAACCCCTTCCTGTGTAACTAAGTTATTTCCCCAGTGGGAATGCCCGGCCTGTCACTTAGCCCTGCCTTTAACTACAGAATTATCAAAGTCATGTCCTTAAAATGTATGGCTTACTTTTTTTCCTATTGTACTGGCTATCGGTGCTCAAAACTGCAATCTGGAAACCCTCAGTGAGTGTGCGTTCAGCCACGGATTGCTGCAGTCCTTGAGCCAGAACCGTGATCATCCCTGCCTCTGCTGTGCGCACTCCACAAAGCATGTAGCACTGAGATGTTAATGCATTGCACGAGCTGGGCTATGTTGTCATCTTATAGCATGTTCTTTTTTCCTTTTATTTGGAATAAGTGTTTGTAATAACAACTCACTGTGCTCCAGTTGTTTTGCCAGTCTTGGGGAGAAAACTTTCCTACCACCTGGAAAAAAAAACCAATACTGAAGCTTCTTCAATTTGTAAATAGTTCTGGCAAATCACGGTTATGCTGGGCCTAAGGCGGGGAAATGGACATACCTGATGCACTTAAGGGTGTGTCATTCCTCACCATGCACACAACGATTGACAGTGAAAGGGAAAAAATTGGTATTGGTTCAGGCAGCTCACAGACGGTGCACCAAAGCTGCGATGGCATTTTGCCATGCTGTGGTACTGGGGTGAAAAGAGCACTGAGAGCATGGACCGTGGTACCGAGAGCCGAGGCAGGGAGTGCTACCAGTGGCCCCAGGGAAGGAGGAAGGCGGGAGGAAGGAGAGGGACTTGGCAGAAGAGCCTGGATGCCACCATTAGAGCTGCAGCAAGTTCATCCGTGACCTGTCGCAATCTGTAGCAACAGCTGAAGGGGGAGATTCCTTCCCATCTTGGAGCAATGTTTCATTACATAGCTTCTAAATATCTGACATGACTTCCTGGTGCATCAGTGCCCCCGTAACCACTATTTACGTGATGTGCTGGGGCAGCATCATGCTCTCAAAGAGCCCCGGGGCCTCCAGCTGAGGGCAGGGGAGGTGCAAGTCCCTGGGCAACACCAGGGCTCGCGCGGGGCAAGGCTTTGTCACACGCTACTGAAATGATGCCCGCTCCAGGGGAACGTGGCGGGGATTTAACACAAATAACGTAACCCAAAAGTAACCCAGGTCAGTTCATGGCTGTTACTTCCAGTAAGTAAGCCTTCATGGCGGGAAAGAAAAGTTTGAAAGGGTGAGTCTTGTTTTCATCTCGCTAGCAACTGTTTTAATCCAGCATAAACACCAGTGTCGGATTTTTAGTGAAGTTACACAGTTGTATTTAAGTGGTGGGAGAGAAAGGAGACTTCACCCCAGGCTAATTGCCAGCTGTGAAATTTAGCTGAGGCATAAACATGAACCTTTAGCAGCTTCAATGGAAACATGTCCATTTGTCAATCTCCGAGTGAACTCAGAAAAGCTGTGCCTAAAACACCTGGATTTTAAGTCATGTTCCTATGCGAGAGGATCCTATGACCTTGCTCACTGCCCTGACTCACCACAATAAATACTGCTGTGATTTTAAAAAATGTAAAAACCCATGACTTACGTCAATGAAGCCATATGACTACATAGAGCAAATAGCATCTTTGATAAATAGATATCATGTATCAGTCTGAAAGACTCTATGAAGTACTCTTTTGTGTTACTAACCTAATGCTTCAACTGACAACGAGACATTTCCTTTTGTTTACATCTTTCCTGGCAATAGCATCATGACAACTGCAGTCTGTCTGCAGGAATGTACATGGACCTGGGAACCCAGCCATAAATTAGCAAACTGCGGTGTATTCCACGCGTTTCTCGTCCTTCGCTTAATAGCCTTGTGCTTGTATACAAAAGGGGGAAAAAGCTACTTGTGTGCAGTACCACATTCATTGCAATGATTCATGTTGATCAGCTTCTCCCAGGCGATGCTGAGATTTCAGGTAGGAAGCAGCCCACCCTCCATATTTGTCCTCTCTGAGCTAAAATATTTCTTAGTGGAAGGCAGGGAATAAAATCAGGAAACCAAGCCAAAACAAAGAAAACCTGTTGAAGCACACAGAGTTTGTCATTAAAGTGTAATCCAAGCAGATTTTGTTTGTCAACAGTTGCATGAGCCAATATAACAATATTCTGAAAATTTTTAACTGGAAATGTTTTCACGTCAAGGAGCACGTGTGAGCTTAACGCTAATGGTCCAAGGCTTTCCCGAGTGTCAAGTGACTGCAATGCGGGTCCTGTGGCAGCATCCCTGCCACATGCATTAGCCATAGTCACCACTGCCACGTTCTGCCAGCTGAGGTGCCACTGTCTGGGAACCTTCCCTCGTGTCACGTCCCTCACTCTTATGGTACGAGGACATTGTGCTGTAGGAGCCACGTGTTTTCTGCTTTACCTTACACTCGTGCCAAGTCAGAAATCCCACCAGAGCAGGGCGGACGAATCCCCTTAAACACCAATAATTACACTCACCTGGGACAGAGGTTTAGCTTTCAACTCATCCAGCTTTTGTTCAGTTATCTTTACACCTCAGCTGGCTCGCTCTCTTATTTGTCAATAGACAACATGAAAGTCTGCTCTCGCACCTCAGGAGCCAGTGTATTATATTTGCTCTGGACTTTCAGCATTGTAACTGGGGGCAGAAGTTGGATCCGTTTTTTTCTTCCTCTCTCAAAAGGTCAAAGAAACGTGAAACTGCAAAAATCTAGTTCTTCTCTGTGTCACATTTGTGTAAGCCAGAGGGCAATATGGCGATGGTATTTTTAATGCTTTTTTTTTTCCCCCTGCCTTTTCAATCCACATTCCTTGGCACATCTGGTGACAGCTCACACAGTAATGCACTTACTCTCACATCACTCCTTCTAAGAAGTGGCTTCTGATGAATATTGACAGCACCTGAAACGGTCCCAGCCGCGGCGGCGCACGCGTGATAAGCAGAGCGCGGGATGAGCGGAGGGCCGTACCGCAACGCTCGGCCTCATCGTGGGTTTTCTGGTTCCAGGGCTGCATGGTCACAATCCACAGTCCCGGGCACACGCAGGCATGGTTATTGTTAAACTGTAAATATCGTAAGAAGATATTCAGTGTGATTTAATATCCCTATTAGCACACCTCCAAAGCCCCAGCTAGAGAAGCTGTGCTGTGCTGGGCTGAACATTGCGCAAATATTGATGGTTTCTGTCTTGCAGTGTTTACGATCCGAGAAGGAGCCCTGCACCAGAGCTCTCTGCTACGATTTTGTTATTTGTCTTTGGAAATTAATTGTATGATTTAAGGTGTCATAAATGAGCATGTCCTTTCTTTTGCCACTACTAGGAGAGCAACTACTTTACAAAGAGCTTTGAAGGCAAAGCCCTATACCCAAAGACTTTATCATCCTGACCAAGAATTAGTCTTTTGATAAAAACCCCAAATCCAATACCTTTTTCTGCAGCTGTAACATGCAGTAATGAAATATGATCTCACAGTTCCCAAACCCTTGCCAGGTAACAATGATTCAGCACGAGCAGGGCAAGGCGTTGCTGTGCTGCTCCTGAATGGGGACACGCTGTCAGGTAAACTCACTCTAAGCCTTAATGGAAGAGGCTGCTCCCAAAGCCACCACGCTGATAAGACACGGATATGCGGTAGTGGCTGTGGAGAAACCCACAGCGGGAATCAAGGTAAGTTCACATTACGCATGTATATAGTATGAGCAGACACTATAAGAATGGCTTCTGGCCCGACGCCAAGCGTGCAAGGCGGCTACAAGCGCCTCGCTGAAGGTGCCGGTGTTTGGAAAAGAAATGACAGTCTCTACAGCCGCGAGTGCCGGCGCTGGCGCGCAGCCTGGCTGTACCCTTCCTCCAGGTGAGGATAAAACCTCTGCAAGGGAGTCAGGAGCCGCGCTGCCCCTTGGAGTACGGCCGGGCGCCGCCGCCATCCATCACGCACGCACAACTCCTTCAGAGTTCAAAGGCAAAGCTGCAAAAGACTTGTTATTCCTCAGGGTGCTCTGAAGATTTATGTACTGTCACCTACCCGGGCAGTGGGAGATGTTTACCAGTCTCCTGTGTCAGCTGAGCTCAGGGAGCAGTAATGTGATTACAACACTCGCACGCTCAGAAATGCTTTCTGGCTCCTCATATCTCCTCGCCTGATCTCCAGGACAGCTCACCGGTGTTAAAAATAAAAACACCACCGACACACCACCCAGACCCAGAACATCTGAGGTGTGGGGCCCAGAAGCATCTCTAGCATTCCCCTTTTCCCCTGTCATTGCATCCCTCAATTTCATAAACGATATTTGTTCTTCCCACAAGCCTTACCTCATTTGGGGGCAGGGGGAGGCTTAGAGTCAGGGGTTTCACCCGCAAGCAGGTTATACCTGCACACATGGGAGCGCACATGGAAGGATGGCCTCTCACCGCCACCGCCACCACCGCGTCGCTTGCCAGAGCACTTCAACAAGAGCCGGAAACTGAGATTTAAGCTCTCAGCCTCTCCCTCTTCCCCACACAGGGAAGCTCGTACCTTTTTATTGCTGCCCCCACCGCCAAACACACAACGCCTCGGGGCCGCCGCCAGCGCTTCCGTCCGCACTGTGCAAACACCGCTGCGCCCCTTCTCCGCACAGAGTAGTAATAGTGCAGCCCTCGTTCCCCGCTCCTGGCAGTGGTGGCGTGGGCGCCCAGCGGCAACTACAGACGGTGTCCCAAGGTCTGGTTAATGTTTTCAGCACTTGCCCATCACAGGTTGCACTTTGAGCCGTGTATGGCACGTTATTGGTGATCCTGGTGTTTATAGGTTTGTTTCCACCGACGGGTTGGGCGGCTTCTGTTTTTTAAAAGGAGGTTGGCAGCAGAAATCTCAGGTCACGTCAAAGCGCCTGATCTCCACCCACACCAGTGAAAAACCAGTAAGCGCTCTGCCATCAGCGTAACCTTGATTTCCACAGACTTTGGGGCTTTTTGCACATGAGAAAAGGCTGCTGCACCGCCGGACACCCTGTGAACAGCCGACAGGGCAAAGTTCTTGTTTCCTTTGTAGTGAAAAAGTTCAGGGCCGGATATTTATTATCACAAGGAGTAGTAAAGTACATAGAGCAGAGATCGCGCATTGGGTAAGATTTATCACCGAGGTGAAAAAAACAAACAGGAACAGCAAAACAAACTCATGCCCAGCTGAGGCAGCGCTGCCCCACATTCTGGTGCGCACAGCCCCGTACCTGCGCGGCACGCGCGGCTTACAAAAAGTGCCGGGTTGTGCTCTGGATGCAGCACGGTCTCCCCTGGCACAGCACGGCACCACGGCATGGCTGCCAGGGGAGCCCTGCCAGGGCGGCTGAGCGATGGAGGGCTCATCCTGCCCTTTTGACAGCTTTCTTCAACATGCAAATTAAAGTAAATCAGGTGAAGTACCAAAGTCCAGTGTCATGTCACTTGGCTTACATACCAAAAAAAAAAAAAAAACCCAAAACCAAAAAAAAACCCCAAAAGAATGGAGAAGAGATCAAGGGATCTCTATTTTTATTTTTTAGCAGGACCTGCTACCCTGAGCCAGTGTTTGGATGTAAAGCAGAGTTGTTTCAAATGCGATGATGGATGTACTCCCACACCACACCCAACCTGACTCTTCACAAGGGTTTGAGTATTCTTTTACAAGTCTGGGAAAGAGGAAAATTCACATTTTACACAAAAATAAAGCCCTGCCTGAGAGCTCCCCAGCTGCGGGCTGTGCCCCTGCTGTGTTGTTGCTGCATCCTGCCCTGGTTGGGCTCTGGCGCAGCCTTGGCTCCCCTCAAGGTTCCCAAAGAAATTGTTTTGTCTCTTACCGTCAGATTCACCCACCCCCATGCAATATCCCCCAACCCGCAAAAGTCATGGGGATTTAGAGGCAAAACATGAACATTGCAGTCGCTGTGGCTGTTTGGAGGAAAACGCAGCCAAAGGACCCAGCTCGCAGACTCGGCTTGTAAATGCCACCAGCATGCATGAGAAGAGCTCTGGAAAAATCTCGCCACTCCAGGCTTGCACAACTGGGCTGCGAGCGGCAAGGGGGAGAAGCTGTGGGAACTGGCAGCAGGGTGACACAGGAGAGCGGCAGGACTGCCCAACTATCCAGCTGCAATCCAGAAACTGAGAGTTGCAGCAAGAGACATCTTCCCCCGCCTCCAGCCCTGCAAAACATTCCCTCTCCTAGAAATTTGCATAAGCCTGTGTACATTTCCTGCAGTCCTTGGGCAACAGATCGAGTTGTGGTTCAACAATTTACAGGATCAAAGGCAGATTATGATCCTATCGCCGGAACAGTTAAGTGTTTACATGTGGGCTTTTTAGATATAATTTCTTAAAAGATCAAATTCGAAGGCATCCCAGGGAAGCGAGTTTAGGCAAACGACATAGCTGAGGAGCGGGAAGGATTATTTACTTTTTCTTACACGTAATCGAAAGGTTTATTAGGGCTTTCTCAAAACCCATCGCTCTCGTCCTGTACCCAGCCAGCGCTGACTGGCCGCAGTTTAAAATCCCCACGGTGGGTCTCCCGGGCTGCCTTGCAGCAGGGGATTTCCTAGGGCAGGAAGCGCATCCCGCAGGGAGGAAGGCTCAGCCAGCTCTTCCTTCAATGGCAGAAAGGGCCGAGGCACCGAGGGCCGGGCTGTGGCTTTTACAAGCTCCTCGCATGTGATTCCCCGGCTCTCCGTCCAGGCCCCTGGCAGCTGGAGAGGAAGCGGCGCGTAATTAGCCCCAGGTGGAGGGAGCAGCTCCAGCTCTGCAACAGCAGCTCCCCGCACCACCCCGCCAAGGGAGCCCGCAGGCGCTGGGGAAGGCGGCCAGGGCAGCCCGCTTCAGCCCAGACCGGCTAGCAAATGCGGAAGAGGGCTGGGGTAAGGGAAGGATTAAAGGCAAATCTTCAGGGAAGTAGAGGATCCGAGATCAAGCTCCCTCCGAGTTCGACAAGCATCACAGAGCAGCAGGGTTGTGCCACCCATGAGTTGCTTTGCCACATGGGGAGAGGCTGGCTAACACAGGCATCAGCTGCTCTGCGCTGCGCTCCGCTCCTCCGACCGAGTGGAAGGAAGCCTGAGCTTCTGTATCACTGCGTTTGAAAGGAAAGGAAACGAAACTTCTCGCTGCGGAAATACCTGTTGCTTATCAGTGTAAATAGGAGGGAAAACGATGCCTCCCCTCCCAAACCCCCATGCGTGCTGCTTATTTAAATTCAAGTTGCCACATCAGAGGAAGCTCCGAGAGTGGTGCTGGCTGTTGGCAGGCTCCCCAGCCGGGCTCCACGTGCTGCCCTCCCTGGCTCCCCGGGCCAGAAGGGTGCTGGTGGTCTCAAGCACCCTTCTGGCCTGGGGACCTGCACCGCTTCTGCTGCTCCCACGCTCACATCCAGGTGAAGGAGGAAGGTGTTGCAGGACTGAGCGGATACTCTCCCACGGAGAGACCTGTATGCCCACGTTCCCACCACCTCCTCCTAGGGTCCAAAAAGACAGTAGGGGATGCCACTCTCCCTTCGGAGGGTGACTGGGACATTCACCCCTGCCCCCAAGTGTCACGGACACAGCAGGTGAGAAATAAGACCAGGTGTCTCTCAAAGACCCGGAGCGCATCTATTATTTTACTGCCCAGACAATGAAGGAGGCCGCCTGCATCTGAGCAGCCATCCACAGCCTCCAGAAACTTGGGGACAGCCACCAGGGCCAGGGCGGCTGATATGGTGACAGGTCCCAGCAGGCAAGGAGGACAACTTGGCTGAAGCTGCTTGTGGCAGGACAGAGGGAGCAGGGGCCAAGGAGTCCTGGTTTGGTAGAGGAAGGGAGGTGTAGCTTTACAGCTATGCAGATGTAAACCTATAAACTAAAAGGAGATATTTACAGTTTTCTTCCACGTATCACCAGCTAAGGAAGAAAGACTTTTGAGGAAGCCCTTGGAGAAAGTTGGCAGCACATCACTGGAAATACCTTGGCTGAACGCAAGCCAGCTGAACTTAACATGAAGAATAAGTTACAGCAGCAACTGCTTAAGTAGTGCTTAATATGATAACCTGAACTAACCTTTTAGTCAAGGTTGGCAGAGGAATGTCTGCTTCACACCTCACCTGGTGGGACATCCACCTGGGGAAGGCCCGTAGCAGCAGAGCCAGGACTGCGTGCTGAAACCAGAAATGCCACCGACTCGAAATTAAAAACAATCCCTCCGTTTTTAAAACTGCCCAATGGATTTTATTACTAATTGCTTCTCTCTTTGGCTTACCCCTGTCACATCATAGAAAGCAGAAGTTAGAAAAAAGCCAAGCTATCCACACAGGGAAGATGTGCTTTCTGTCATGAGAAGTTGATTTGTTTGCATCAGAGCAAGATTTGCTGTTGTGGTTAGTTTAGAGGGTAGCAAGGATCAGATGACTTTCAAAACAATACAAAACTAGTCAAAATAATCTCTAACCTAGTTAAATGGACTATGTATGATATTATGTAAGCACTCTCAAGTCAAACAGGGAGAGAGATGATAGAGGCAGAGTTCAAACAAGAAATGAGACTAGAAGTACAAAAGAAAACAAAATAAGACACTCGGCACAAGGTCAGGCAATCAGAACATTGCAGGCTAGAAAAGGAAGTGAAATTACAGGGTCTGGCAAAACAGCTGAACGCTTACTCAGGAAAATTACAAAACTGTTGTGATCCTTACCATCAGTTCTGTGTCTGCTATCCAGAACAATTTCCAAGACCAGCTACACAAATTCCTAAAAGCAAGCTGTGGGACATCATGTTCTTCCCACAGGCGGTCAAGTGATTTTTGGTTTTTTTATATATATAAAAATACCAGGACCATATATATATGGTGTCCTTACTAGAATATATATATAGTGTCCTGGTAAAATCTATAAGCTGGTGGTAAATTACGATCAAGATTGTCTTTTCCATCAACAGCTTCTAAAGGAGAGGTCAAAAGGTCAAAAGCCCCCAGCCAAGCACTAAAATCTATTCACCAATCGACACAAAAAAATTTTGCTCCTGCAAAAGACCTAGGACACTAGAGGCAAAGTTGAGATAGGAAAGAATGCTCAGTTTTATGCTGAAACCAGATAGGACACGTTAGTTAAAGAAACTGAAGGGTTTATCCCTAACGTAAGCTGCTTTGGCCCTAAGTGTGTGTTTGTAGGGAAGGAAACAGCAGCAAGCTTGAAGCGTATGACCCATCATTTCCCAAAGAGCTATTAGACTGCAGGGACTTCAGAGGTGGGACCAAACATTTTCTGTATAATTATTAAATACCATACTGGTAAAATTTAGAGGCCTCATAACTGGGAATTATTTCCTTACTACTGATAAAAATGAATATTCTCAAAAAGAAGCTCTTTGCCAACCCGTGAAATGTCACTGATGGAGGAGCTCCAGGACCACTTTCCAGGGCAGTATTTCCCCAGCAGTGCGGCAGCAGCACAGAGAGGGAACGACTCCGAGAAGCCATGAAAACACGTACACCTACTGCAAAACCCATAGCACTGGGATTGACCTGCTCTCGCTGGAGGCAGGCTGATCCTCTTCACCATCAGCTGAATTTGATGAAAGGCGCACAACAAGAACCACGTGCCGGGTTTATATATGCCCAGACAAGGGTTCTTTGCTGCCAGAGGTTAACGTTGTTACACACCTACAGGCAGGGCTCATTGCCCAGGGTAGGCACTGGCTAGGCTGCAATTAGAGAAAGCAGCCACAGCCCTAGGCTGTGGTCCCAGAGAAATTGTCCAAGAATAAACAGTGTTAGATAGTTGTCAGCTGCACTCGATCAAAGCCTCCTCACAAGCTGCCGCCTGCCCCCCAGTTAAGTCACTAATTCAAAGCTCTGCTACCTGTGTGCACCTTTACAGGTTTATTACACATTGGTGTAAGCAGCTGAAAGATCAACACTTTGTTTGTCAGTGGAAGCACATGAAATTTGGCAGAAACCCTGCTATCCAGTGGAACAGGGATTAGCTGGGAGGCAGATGTGACTTACTCATGTCCGCATCAGCTTCAGGAACTGTGATTCATATTACACGGCAGCACTGCAGTGCTACGAAGGGCTGTGAAGTTTACCCGTTGTTGGAAGCTACCTTCGTCTGCAAGCCTGTGTAGCAAGACTTGCGATCCTTGCCAGTTTTAGTCCCAGACCTGAAGCCTCAGAGCTGAAGCCGTTAGAAAGCTTCAGAAAGAAAAGGGGGTTTTAAGGCAAGTAAAGCCAGTTTCAAAGGGAAAGGTGAGCAAAATGGCTAAATGCCATGGCTTTGAGCTGTCAGCAGGAATGCATGCAAAATTTAAATGGAGAAGGTAGCCTGAATTTTGACTTTGTAGTATAGCTTGCATCACTGTGGGATTTTCTGTGTGTGCAGAACTGCAGGCACTCATTGTCGTAATAGGGACTGGAATAGACACTGAACCGCATACAGAACACGTGGATGCAATTATTATGTCTGGAACAGCTTTAAGTGACGTTTTGCTAGAGAGAGTGGCTAATCTAATCTCTTTTCCTTCAGTCTGAACACTGCAGCTTACCGGAGAAGAGCCCGCTGAACCAGCGAAACAGGATAGAGATGTAACAACTCCAGCAATTGGTGAACAAGAGACTTAAAACAAGTAATGTCCTGAAAAGTGAACATGCGCTGTATTCATGCCAGTAATCCCTATTTGGCAAAAGCCAGGAGGGAAGTTGACAACTGCAAGATGCCAAGAAGAGGAAGAAAAAAAGAAAACCCAAATGAGCTTTGAAAGAGCCACGAAGTACTCCAGGAATAGGTTTTAAGCAGCAACAAGAAAACTGCATAAGCACTGTGAGAAAAACAACAAATGAAAACAGGCTTTGACAGACTGCACATGGTTAACTGCAAATGGCCTAAATACCATAGGTACAAAAGTGACACTTAACAGGGTCATGGTGCACCTGGGCTTCCAGCTGCACCGCACCTTCTGCTGGCTGGGCTTCCCGCTGCGTGCTTCCGTCCTCTCCAAGGGGAAAACTGTGATCAATCCCCCCCCCACATACACACTCTCTCCCCCTGCTTTCTAATTACTTTCTCCCGCCACCCCTTCTCCGGTGAGGTTACCGCCTGCACCCCCCGGCCCAGGCAGCAGCATCCCTCTGCCCGTCCAGGAGCTCGCAGACCGGCTGTGCTGCCCTCCCGAAGTGAGTTTTCCCGGTTTTGTGCTCTCCCTGCACCCCTTCCCTCCCCCATAGCACATGAGGCCAGCTGTTACAGCTTCAACGGTTTTATAGACGTGTACATTGACCTCATGGCAGAAGCCAGGAGACGTTTGGGATACCACAAGCCCCCCCGCCCCCCGAACAGGCAGCGAGACACCGCCCCCCCCCCCCGTACACGCAGGCGGCGACGCCAGTCTCAAGATTCCCTCCCTATTGTAATTATTTTTGCTCTGCGCAGAGATTTATCACATGCAGCTGCCACAAGTTGTTTACAAGACACAAAAGCTATGAAAACAAGGTTGACGAAGTCTGCCTGTGAGCTGTTTTCCCTGGCAGAGATTTGTCATACCTCTTAGCTCACTTACGCCCTGGCTGGCTGCTCGGTCTGCAGTGCCGCACGGCAATGCCTTCCCTTCATCTCTGGACTCAATCTAAGCGTGCGTTTTCAGGCAGAGGTTGGGTTTTGATGCAGCTGCCTTGCAATTAGGTTTCTCACTGCAGCAAGAACAGCAAAACTGGCTGTGTTGTCCCATTGTTTCTTTTACTGCTTTTTTTCCTATTCCACGGTAAAACAAGTTTCCCGAAATAAACTTCTCCTTTGCTCTCCCAAGGATGAGTGACCGGCGCATGAAGCCTTTGGTTTGTTAGGTACTAGATTCCTGCTCAGTTCCGGATCCTAACTCCACCTGATGCCCTACATCTACCTACCTTTGATAATTTTATCTGGCGTTACTTTAAGTTTCTACTCTGAAAGAATGGACGCAGACAAACTTCAATAGCCTGCACCAAAATTATCAGTGCCGGATTACAGGAAAGCAGAAACTCCCTTTTGATATTATTTTAGTGGGTACTCAATAGGAGTCATTTTCTTCCTCCAAGTTAAATAACACCTCAGGGTAGGGAAAAGCTTTTACACCGTGTGCCAGGTGCTACTCAGCCAACGGGGTTTGGCTTAGGACTACAGCTGAACTTCTAGGTGTAACCTTAAGACAAGTAATAATTAAAAAAAGAAAAATAATTGGCCTCAAGCAAAACTGGTCACAAATGAAGTCCCCAGGGTAAGCCAGTCAGCAAAATGGAAATGCAGTGCTCATCACAAGGGCAGGACTTTGGTGCTCAGTTACACTAATGCTATTTTGTGTGGCATAATGGTAAATGAAAACAGCGCAGAGACCACAGGCTTTTACTTTCAATGAAAACTGTTAACCTGAATGGCAACAGCTTTCTTCCCCATCCTATTTTCATTTTCATTACTGCAGCTGTTCTAGTAGTTACAGAACCGGTCAGCTCAGCAAGCAGAGCTCAATTTTTTTTTTCCTAAGCTTGCTGACTTTTTTTTATTTTAAAGGGCAGAGTAACGAAGAGTAAAGATCTCTGAGAATGCCCTTTAATGATCTGAGTCCCCCACTTCTTCTCTACCCCACAGTACACCAGCAACATGCTTTGGGGGGAAAAAAAAAGGAAAAAGTCAAACAAGTGAATTCAAACAACGCAAACATATTTGCATGAGGTTGTTTTTCCCTCGTCAGTGCTTGAGGCGTGGGCGTAAGGAGTGTTGCAATAAAGTTCCTTCCTGCATGTGGATAAGGAAGCATCTTCCAAACCTTTACCAAAGATGACACTTCTCTGGGTGTCTAACACCCTTTGAGAATAATCATCTATGCCACAAAAGGATGTCTATTGACCAACTTTTCCCTCAACATTGACCTCACAGTTACACAGAAGTGTACTTCCATTTTATTTCATGATTAGCCATTAAAAAACCCAAACAAACGACTAAAAAAAATATACATAGGTATCCCAGGAAAAATAGCCTAAAAGTATAAAGTACAGTGTGTCCAAAGAGAGAAGACACAAGGCTCTTTCTGGACTTACATGCTATTCCTTGAAGACAAAGTATACAGCCACCTCTGGCTATGTTCAAAATTATTTTTTCTACTTTATTTCAATATAAAGTATTAAAAAAAATAATTCTATATTCATACAGTATCTTAGGATGACTGTTACTGAAGCTGATGCAGACATGAGTAAGCCACAGTATTTACTATTTGCCTTTTTTTTTTTTTTAATATGGTCACTGATTTTAAATTTGAAGGTTAAAGACAGGCAGAAGTTCAGTAGAATTCCAGAGTACTGCAGAGAACAAATAAGAGTATTTCTGACACTAGAAAAAGATAAAGGCTGCAGCAAAACAAAATGCATACACACTGCAGTCTGAATATTGCAGTCTTCTACTCATAATGACGTGCTTAAATTCATCAGCTATCCTGCTCCACAAAGCCCTCCCCAGCCTCCCAAACAGACAACTGGTTGTTTTTAAGGATTAGCCAGAACTGATTTTTTCCCCTGGAGGTCTCTTATGTCAGTGCTGTTGGAAAGATAATGGTGGGTGAGTGACATTCAAGTAAGTTGAAATGTGAGCTGCAAGTCTCCACATGTTTCAGTAATAAGTCATTTTGATAGCAAGGTCCTTTTCTGAAAGGTAACTTAGATTCCGTTGGCCAGAATACACCCCAATACAACAGGGATCTCTTCTAAATCTTCGTCAACCACCTGTTTAAGCATCTCACCAAGACCTAGCTCCCAGAACTCAGATTTCAACCCAACAGTCTCTTCTATTTCAGTCTACTAGAATTACTGAGTCAAAACCTTGTCATTGCTAGTCCAAGAAGAGTAAGAGTGGGAGCCCTTGTCCTCCCCCCTCTAAATTTGTCACCAGTGATGTCTAGGAGCTGTATGACAAAGACCTGCAAAGAATGCTCACCCCAACCCCTCTTCTGGCCTCCCAATTTCATCTTCAGAATGACCCCACGGGCTGTCACATCTCCCAGCCCTGAAGTATTTCTAGGAGCCAAAAGCTGGAACTCTTAGAGGGGCCTAAGATATCCCCCTGAATAATGAGTTGCCTACACAGCTCCCTTTGGCCCCTTCACAAAATTTCAACATAGCAGACAGAGTCAGGTACTTCTGGCCCACTTTTCAGCTTTCCTTTAAACATCTGGTTAACAACAACTGCTAGCGTAGCTCTCTAAACCAAAGTCAGTATGAGCTCAAAAATATTTCTCACTTCGATTTATTTCAAGAGTAAAGCTGTGTTTCCTGCAAAGCTCGTATTCAACAAAATACTCTGTATGCATCCATTTTTAAAGAAAATATTTTATTACATTATGGGAAAAAGGCATAATCATCCAAAATTCGTATTGTTAAAAAAATTGAAAATTTATTTTAGACAGCGTGTCGGTATATTCTGTTCCGCATGGGAATGATAAGAAGACTCTATATCATTACTAGATATTGCACAGTCTGAAAGAAACAAAAACAAATCACATGATCTTGGGAACCATCTCACATTATGAAAAACCTACAAAGAAAACATTAAAAAAAAAAAAACAACAAAAAAACCCAAACACACAATCCTTTCTTTTCTACAGTAGCTTTAAGTTTATAATTCTTGGAATGACCATATTCCACTGAAGACCATCTCAGTGGCAGGAAGCTTCATTTCAGCAATCCCTTGTGCAAATAAGATTAATAAAAAAAAATAATAATAATGCAGTGAAGTCTTTCGATATCGTGTGGGTGGCAATAACCACACAGCTGTTAGATCCCTGCCTGGAAAAACAAAACGGGGAAGGAGAAGGAAGGGGATTTAGGCCATAAGTTTTGCCTGCAACTCCATCTCTGCCGCCCTTTTGAGTGCAACATCCACCAGTAGCTGAAATCCACTAAAATCCTGGTTAAGGTCTGGTGGGGTTGGAGGAGGAGTGTTAAAGAGCCCACTTTGTGCATTTGCACCAGGTCCCAGTTTAGATGCGTCCTCATGGTAGGAGAGGGAGTTGTCTGTGAAGCCGTTGGCCGGGGGCTGCTGCAGGTCCGTGGTCTGGCCTACATCAGCTGGCTGGCAAAAGTGGAAAGGGGCGTCTTTCAATGCAGTCACAGTCGTGTGGCAAATCACTGACGGCCGAGCCAGGACTGACCCTGGGGAAGCTGGCTTGGAAGAGGGCACAGTCTTGCCGAGCGGCGCGGTGGCGGGAAGGAAGGCAGTCTCCTCCAGCAGGGGAATGTAGTTCTTTGTGCTGATGGAAGACTCCAGCAGGCCGCCCTCGGGAAGCTTGGTCCCTCGCCGCGAGATAGTGAATTGATTTGGGTCTTTGCCATCCTTCCTCAGCATGTCAGGTAAAAGCCTGCGGCGTGCATTGATAAACCAGTTGCAGACCTGGGAATATAATGACATCTTAATTTCTACCTTCATTCACTTCCAACCATGTGCCATTAAAGTCATTGGGTTAGATTAATGAATCCCTCCAAGCAGTTTCCTTAACTGCAGAACAAAAGAGAGACCTACTGACAAGTTCTGACATGCCTGGCAAAGGCCCTTCCCTTGTCCCGGCTCTACCCCCGGCTCCCCACTCCTGTTACAGAAAGCCCCAGGACATCTGAAGACTGCTAGCGCTAACAGAGGAGTTTAGCTTTTAACTCTGTGCACACACATTAACCTATTAGCTATTGTTCCCTAGCTTAGGTTAATTAACAACAGGAAAACCTTTTTTCTCTGAAGAGAGCCACTCCTCCCACAAATAGTTACTGATTTTCCTTGTTCAACTGACTGTGTCGACAGACATAACATGAATTACCTCATTTAAGTTTGTCCTTGTTTAAATATCAAACCAGTTTCCTGGGCGATACAGGATAGTTTATAGTTTAATGTCTTTTTTTTCTGTTTACTACATAAAGGAGGTTTTCTTTGTGATGTTACACTAAGGAAATTTCACCTTATAGCCAATTACGAAACTTGTACTAACGAATTAATCTGAAAAAATAAAGCCCAGAAGTCAACTGGAGCGCTCTATATTTAGCGCCTCTCAAAAGCAAATCCGGGTTTACCCAAGTTCTCATGCAGCCACCTTCCCATGAGGTGGAAAGCAGCAGCTGTCAATAGCTATTCCACCAAAGATGATCACAGAAGACGAGAATGATGCATCCAAGGGACCTCCCAGCTGCCAGCGGTATCCCGGGATGAGAATCCAAACGAACCATACAAAAGCCTCATCATACCTACACTAACACACTTGAGTAGCTCTATCCCATATAGGTTGTTCCACTGACCTTACTGGAAGTCATCATACACGTAATTATATACGTGCATGTCCTACATGAACGAGCCTCAAGTTGCGGTTTCAGAAGCGATGAGTTATATGTTAAGCTGCGTATCTATCACCATAAAACCTCTGTTGACAAATAAATACCTTCTTCTCACAGTAGATTACCTTATACAGACACTTTATGTCTTTTGAGCCCCGATTCCGCAAAAATGAGCATGCATGCTCAAATTCATGACTGTCTGTTCTCCCAGAGAAGTAATTTTATTCCCGATAAACAAAGATCATCAAAACACACAATCCCTTTGTATTTCTCCTTACAAGTGCTGTCAGAAGGAGAGCAACAATGAAAAAGGAAATCTCACATGCAGCATAAATATCTGTATCAGTGACTAGACGACAGGTAAATTCAGAAGAAAACAGACAACAGCTCCTTTTGAAGAAAGAACTACTTTTTGAATACCTGTAGTGTGGAAAGGTGTGTCTGTCGGGATAACAGCGCTTTTTCTTGCTCTGAAGGATAAGCATTGTATCGGTGCTCATACAGCCAGTCCCGAAGAATCTGCACGGATTCCTTGGGCAGGTTGCCACGTCTCCTCCGTTTGCCTGAGCCAGCAGATGAGGAAAGATCCAGTGGGACATCCATAGTGTCATCATCCTCTGTTTCACTGCCTGATATTGCAACTACACCTACAATTGTAAGAAGACAAGAACAATCAGCCTCCTAAATCCGTAAACTACTCAGCTCCAGCATTCTACAGTACAGGCACTTTTATTACACTAACTGTCTTTACTACGAATCATGCTATAGCCTCCTATACAGGACATTTGTCCTGCAGTGTTAACTTGTCAAGCTGTAGCTTTTCTGTCAGCTGAACAAAAAAGTAGCACCAATGATCTGTTCCTAGGGGAATCCTTCTCCACAAACCCTCATTTTCTCGTTCCCCTGGCAACCTTTTATCTGCTGCACGTTATCAGATAGCTTCAATCTCATGCCAATATTGTCCAAATTTGCTTGCTATGGTATGCACCCAACACTTTTCTTCAAGGATAACTATACAGTGGCTGGGCAAAAGGTCAATAAGCAAGAACTTAAAACACCCAACTCAAGCAGTGGGTTATTTAATTACTTCTTAACATGCCGATGCTTCCCTCCTGGGAGACAGCTTGTAGGTTTTATAAATAATAGCTCATTCCAGATCTATTAATAAAAACTAATGGAACAAGAAAACAAGAGAGGGAAAAATTGTGTCTGCCCCCATGCCCGAGTGGATTTTTACTTGGGAAGAAAAAAAAAGTGTGGGAAAAGGAAAGAACCAGGTGCCTAACTCATGTAAGAGTCCACCAGTTTACCAGGAGATGGACTTCTGTAATTTAATTGCATTTCTGTATCGAAGAACCACAATCATTTAATGTTTGTTTTAAATGTACCATTTTGCATCCTGATTATTTTTTCAACCTCATGGTTTCCATCTCCGATTTTCATCTGTGGAAATGTGTGTTCTGTGATACACTTACTACAAAGGCTCCAGATTTACAAGTTAACTGCGTACCTTTTTCCTTCAACACAAAGGAAGGAACAGATTTCAAAATTTGATTATCCCTTTATATATACACCACACTATTAGTAACGTGAAGCTATGGTATGTAAATAAATAAAAAAAAAAGACCCAAAACCAAACAAGTATTCAGAATTAGGAAGACTACAATTCTATGCCTTTGGTAGGATACAAAAGTCACCGAGGAAACAAATAGTACTGTAAAATACAAAGAAAACCATGCTTTAAATACTCACCAGGTTAAGCTCATAAGCAAGTTTACAAATCTTACAAACTACATACAAATCCAAATAAGATACCACACACTTTCAACAAGTACAATTAAATATTAATTTCAAGTGAAATTGTACTGACTTTCAGAAGCATTTTCTAGAAACTATGGAAGGAAAACAAGCCCTTAATCCTTCTGTGTTTTGAACTTGGGGGTTGGGACAGGGACATTTGCTCATTCATAACATCGAAACTAAAAACCTTAACAGTAAAAACAAGTTAAATGTCAAAAGTAAAATTTTCATGTGGGCAACCACCCATAGTTCAGAAATTCTGTAAGGAAACGAAGTCAGCCCTAAAACATGAGAAGCATGGCCATGAAAGTATAAGACTATATAAAGCTATAGTTATATCCGTAAGTAAAGAAACAGAAGGAATTATGTCATTAAAAAAAACCCAACCAACAAAACAGAAGGAGTATGTGTGCAAGTTTTGTTTAATACTGGGGCGGGGGGGAGGGAGGGAGGCCAGGGGCAGACCTCTCCCCACACTTTCAAACTTTAGCCAAAGCTGACATTGTGAATTATTCTTTCTTTCCCCTACTTATGAACAGCTTCAACGTCCTTAAATTTAGCTCAAGTTGTTCAAATTTCAATGCATATTTTTGACATGCAAGCATTCCCAGCGGGATGATCAATCTGCGATTTGTCTGGCGTAGTTACCTCAGTAACTTGCTTAGTATTGTTTTCATTCTCCCAATTGCTGATTTATGTAACCGACAAACACCAAACTGACATACTGATTTTTTCCTGTGATGATTAGCTACATAAATTATCCAGTCATGGAACAGGAACAATAGGACAATATTTAAATAGCCAACACAAGATAAACTCCAAATTATGTAAACAGGTTCTTAATTCATGTAGAAAGTATGTCAAGTTTGCTTTAAAATGATTCCGAGCAAACTGCTTTACATTTGTCATAGCTTCACAGAAAGTGCTGTCACGCTTGCAACCTAACCTGAGCACATGCCTTGCACAACGGGCTCCTGGAGCCACGAGGAGCGCTTCTTGGAACAAAGATCCTGCACAGACAACACGATGGCTCTGCAAAGCAACTCGTCCCTTTTTAAATTAAGTTTAAAAACTAGTTAAAACTAGCCTACGCTACTCAATGTTTTCAAGTGCACTGTTCTTGTTTGTCAGAAACCAGAAGTGTTGCAGCACTTCAGTGGGTTGGGTTTTTTCGTTTGTTTTTAAATATAATAGGCAGCAAGATGGGACCTTGGAAAACAGGGAGAGGCAGACAGCGAGGGCTGGAAGTAAGAGGGAAGAGAAGCCAAAGAAACCACTCCTACGAGAAAGTTAGGTGTCTAATGGTTTGTGAGCCACATTTATGTGGCATAACAATAAGTCCTCCAGACACACACCACCCCATCTGGAGCAGCCTCTCCAAAATCGAACACAGAGCTAAAGGACTCCACCACGGGCACCTCTCTGCATGTGAGAAAACTGATTTGACACCAAAACTTCTTCTAGAACTGTTGCTCTTTTTCAACCAAAAAAACCCAAGTGACAAAATACTGTCTGAAAGCCAGTAGCATAAAAACGTTTCTCTATTTTGCAAACAAGATCTTTTGCTAAAGTAAAAGTTGCCATCTGACTAATTGTAACCTACCTAGCAAGAAATGAGTCAACAGCAGAGCCTGCCCTTTGACCCGCTCACTTAGTGTGTCATATTAGTTGACACAGTAAGTTAGTGACACAAAGCAGGTTTTGGTTAAGCAGGAAACCCAGTGTAGTACAACTTCTCCTCATTTACATGAGCTCATTTAAATAGATGATCAGCCCTCTGAACTTGTGGCAGATCTCTCTGGCGCGGTACAGAGCAAGCAGCAACAGGAAGTCATGGCTAGAAATCTCGCACTACCCCAGCTGATATTTTTTACTAGAGCAGGAGCCACGTTGTTGCTGTCAAGGCTCTGTTTTCATTAAAGCATTCCTGCTGATTACAACCCAGCTTTGTTTTTCCGTCTTGTTAGTAATCAGGCTATTCGCTGCTGGTTTCCTGTTTTAACAGGGCCCAACTGAAAAGGCTTCTGGCTAGGCTCCACGACTGGACCATTGGCTTACTGTTATTTATACCCAGAATAAAAGCTTGTGGGCACGACGAGTAGCCCCAGCTGACCTACTAACTTATTTCGTCTTAAAAGCAGGCTAGTGCCAGGTTATTTTACATCTTCTCCTAAATATGTTTAATCCAAGCAGAAAAACTGCTTTTGCAGGACTAAATTAAAGCAGCACGAGTTCATTGGCAGAGAGGTCTTGAGAAACAAGACAAAATTCTAGTTCTCCACTCCCACCGCCCCCACTTACATGAGCAGTCCACGCTATTAATGACCTTTAAGAACTACATGATCAGCATCCCTTTCTTTATAAATTACTTTATCCTCCTGGCTTCCCAGCTGAAGTCATATACATGATTGAATGCACTGTTGCATTGTATCACAGCCCAAAGACTTTACAGGTCCTCCTGTAATCAGCTCAGGAAAGATTACACCTAGGATCTCCAGTCTAGGCTCAACACCCAACCGTTAACAGTTTGAAATAAGTTGAGTAAAAGTACAGCGATGACTAAAGTTGATTTCAAAATGAACTACTGCTACTTAAGAAGGCGTGCTGAAATGCGTTGAGGGGGAGGACAAAGTATATAGAGGCTGAGACAAATGAAATGGAAGTTAAACAAATGAAAAATTTAGGCTATCAGGAAAAAAACCCAACTATCCCATTGTGCCAAGAAAGAGCTTCACAGAGGAAGTGTTAGAAGCCAACTGTTATTCAAAACAGGACAAAGTATACCACAAGGAACAATCTCTGCCTTCCAGAGAGGGGATGGACAAAAATCACCTTACAGACAACCTCCCACCCCACCCCCTTAGGGTTCTCTGAATTTCTTAAGCCGGATTTTTTTATGAGCAAAGATAAACAGAAGCAGTTCCCATCTAAGGCCCCTATCCTGTTGCAACCAAGTTCAGTAGGATTCCTCACATGTATAAACTTGATCACATGCCTGTGTCTTTGCAAGATTGTATTCTAAATCAGCTAATTAACAAGCTAAATATGTTCAGTGTGATTGCTATCACGTTATTATTTGTAAATGAAACTATCCACAGAAGAGTCCTCGGGGTTTTAATCCACAGGCTGTTAGCCAACAAAAAAAAAAAAAAACCAACCACCAAACAAAACACCCAAGAAAAAAAAATCCAACACACAAACAAAATAACCTAACTAAAATTTAATGTGAATTTTAAAACCAACAACAAAAATAAATTAGTTTAAAATTATTCATAACTAACCAAGAACTACAAGGATGAAGAAGGGAATTTCCACAGTAAAAAAAAAAAAAAACCACTTTTTCCTCTGAATAGGTTTTATAATTGAGGAACCAGCTTATTTGTTTTCCCCTGCATTTCACAGCTTGTGCTCTATCGTTTCTAAAGCGGCCAGACTTGGCTATGCTATACTTTCTTTTTTTTTTCTTTAAACGGGATTTTTCTAGGAGTGCAAGCAAGAAATCTGTAACAAAGTCACTCTTTGAAACTTCTTGAATGAGCCTCAAATGCCAGGAGGTCACAAATAACTACAAGCCCAACCTTTAATAAAACAAAGGCACCCTAGCCCTAACATCTTTTTAAAAGTTTCCGTCTTTGTCTCCTCACCTTTTAATTTCTGCCACGCAAACCCCAGGCCCATGGCCCCTCTCAAAAGTTCTCCCTCCCGCCTGTCACCTTTCATTGTTTCCATTGTTTCAGCCCAGGACTTGCAATCCTCAAAGCAGATCTTCCCCCCCCCGCCCCATACACACACGCACACACACACACACACAAAGCCCTACACATGCATACCTAGAAACTACGTCAGCGTTTTTCACACGCATTTATTTCGGGGGTGGCAAGAACAACAGTTGAAAGTGCAGGGAGTTTGGTATTTCACCAACCAGCAGCTGCCCTCGGGGAGAGAAGTCTGAACAATGGAAGCAACAGCAGACAGGAAACCAGCTCACCACTGCTGTGCAAACAGGGAGCATAGGAATGTCCTAAAAATAACCGGGCTAAATTAATTCAGTTAAACCATAAAAAAAAAGAAAAAAAACCCCACCAAAAACCGCTCGCAGTAAGGGTAAGACTCTCCACCTACCCAAGACGACTGAAACATGTTAAAGTCAATGCTGTCACTGTCTCAAGGCACAGAGGGCTTGCGCTTGGTATGCAGCACATGTTGTAATGTAAAAATCCGTGCAGTTAGCTCGCAGGCTGAGCCGCGCCGTGCGCGCCCAGCTCCTGCGGGAACTCCGAATGCTCCGCTTTGAACCACCACCCTTGCCCGCTGTTTAAACTTCGTCTTTGTGCCTTAATTCCCTTTGTGTGCGCTCCTCTTAGACGAGCGGCACGTCCAAAGCTTCTTCCGAGGGCTACAAACCATATTAGTACATCACGTTTTCCAGCAGCCCGATGATTTCACGAACTATTTATGCGTTAATTGCTCCAAGGATATTAACAATGAGCGAGGCTGCTCTACGATAGAGCCGCAGGAATGCGTAGTAGGGGAAAAACAGCACAACTCTGGAGTACTGAACATGCGCACTGCTCCCCTCTAAGCCTGCACTTCGGGTAATTTAATGGTCTTTGAATGCGAAACACCCTTCATCCGCGCTACGGACTGGTAAATCGCAACTGAAAAAGATCCTGCTTTGCTATAAACTTCTTTCCAGCCAGCGCAGATGTTGTTAAATCTGAAAGCACGTTCCGCGTCTTTGTGGCCAAGCTCTAATTTAAAGGCACTTAAAGCACCACAAGCGAAAAGAGTAGCAAACCTCTAACTGTAAAGTTTGTCCGCTTGTAAATTAACACAAAGAAAACTTAAAGAGCCTTTTTTTTGGGGGGTGGGGGGGAGCCTTTCTCCTTTTAACCCTGTGTCGAAACTTTGTACTTTTTTCCCTCCTGTTTTAAGGGATAAAAGGGAAAAAAAAAAAGCAGCAACTTTCAGCAAAATAAGGCAGCCGAGGACGGGGTTTGAGACCCTCCCGCCGGGCCGCCCCCGGCCCCACGCTGCCGTGCCCGCTCCCCCCACGCCGCCGCGAACAAAGAGTTGCCAGCCACCCGCGGGCCCCGGCGCGGGGAGGTGCGGGCGGCCCCGCTTTCCTCGCCCCAAGTTGGGAAAACGACCCGTACCCTCACCCCCCCCCCCCTTCCCCCTCACCGGGACGGCGGGGAAAAGCGACAAAAAGCGTTTTAGCGGAGGGCAGGGGGAAAGAGGCTCGGCGGAGGGAGCGAAAACAAAACTTCGCGGAGGCACAAAGCGGGCGGCCGGGCATGTTTTTGACAGGGAGCCAGCGGCGCCGAGAGGCGGCCGCCTCCAAACAACAGCCCCGCATGTTTTGTCTGGCAGCGGAGCATCCACTGCCATCTTCCACGGGAGCTCGGGTGGGGACACACGCACACACACACTGGGGAGAAAAGGGCCGAGAAGGAAAACAGGCTCCGTCTGGCAACAGCCGCCCCCCCCCCGTACCCCGCCGGCTGTCCCCGCGGGGCGAGCAGCGGCGCAGGGCACCCCGCTCCCCCCCAGCGCCCCGCCACACGCTACCTTTTTTACTCTTCATCTTGATCGCGAGGACCGAGCCGCCGCTGCCGGACACCCCGCACGCCAGGAGCCAGGGGCACCCGCTCGCCGACCCAAGTTTCTCTCTCCCTTTGCCGGACGCCGCTCCCCCTTTAAACTCGGCGAGGAGGAGGAGGAGGGAGAGGGAGAAGCAGCGGCAGCGGCACCGCCACGGAGCGCGGATCCCAGGCGCCCAGTCCGGGGCCGCGCTGCTGTCAGCGGGAGCCGGCAGGCTCTGCCTCCCCGGGGGTTTTCTGGTGCGGCCGCTGCCGGGGTGGGCTTCCCTCCCCCCTTCCCTTTGTTCCCTTCTGCCGGCGATTGGCCCCGGCTCGCCGAAGTGGGGAAAAGCACGGGAGGAAAAGGTACACAGCGCCCGCCCTCCCCCACCTTCCCGCAGCGAGTACGGGAGAGTAACCCAGCGCTGCACTGGCACTCGCGGCTGCCGCGCTGCCTCCTCCTCCTCCTCCTCCTCTCTCCTCCCCTCCCGTCTGACAGAGCCACAGCGGCCCGGGAGGGGAGGGACGGGCCGGCGGCGGGGGGGGGGGGGGGAGTCCGCCCGTAGCCGCTTGCTGAGGCACACACAACAGCGGCGGCGGGGGGAGCCCTCCGTGCCTCCCGCTCCCTCGCCTTTCTTCCCGGCAGACGTTTGATCATTAAACTGGAAGGAGAAGGGGGCGAGGGAGGGGGGGGGAGATTTTGACAGCTGCCCTTGACTAGCCTCCTCCTGTTGCTGCCGGATGAACCACCCACTCCTTCGTGTGAATAAAGAGGAGAAGAAAGGAGAGTACGTACGGCAGGAGAAGCAACCCTCCAAAGACCGGCGGGCCCCGCCGCCCCCCTCCCGGCTGCCGAGCGGGGGCTGCTTCGCCCTCCCCCCCCCCCGAAGGCACTGAACGAGCCCCGGCCGGCGCTGGCCAGCCCCTCCCGCGGGGGAAGGCGAGCCCCGTTTCTGGGCTTATTTTTACATCAATCCGTAAAGGTTGTTTTTCTCCTCCTCCCCCTCGCCCCCCGCAGCCCGGTGGATTTCGGTGCGACACACGCTCGTAGCTGTAAAAGAGGAAAGTCTCGCAGCTCGGCTCGTCCCTCTCAGGCGAGCACGTGTTGCAGCAACAGTTTATTTTCCTGCGGGATGGGAAACGCGGGACCGGTGAGCCCATCCTTGGCGGAGGGCTCGCTCCAGCTTCCCACCGAGCCGGGGCGGCGGGGGGGAGAGCCCTCTCCGAATCCCGGGCGGCTTCGGCAGCCGGTGCCGCTGCACCCCCCTCCCCCCCCCCGCAGCCCCTTGTCCAAGGCAGAAGCGGGGCGCGTATTTCAAAGTGCTGCGCGCCGAGCTGCAGGCTGAAGTTTTCACGCACAAAAAAAAAAAAAAAAAGGTTCTGGCGTGGCAAATGAAATAAAGCCGCCTTGCCTCGCAACAGGCGCGCAGAGGTAGCGTGCTTTTTACGCGCGGGAGTGTGTATATTTACACTACCCCTGCGCCGCCACGTGCTGGGCTGTTTGCGGACGAGGAGGAGCGGGGGCAGGCACCGGGGGCCGGGAGGCAAACGCTTCAAACGGCTGATGAAATAATGAATTCCTACGGCAGAGCAGGGCTCCGTCCTTCCCCCACCCTCCTGCTCGGGCGGCGCGGCGGGCACCCGCACAAACGCGCATTCACAGCAGAAGAGGAAGCAACAGCGTTTTAACAGCAAATCCTTCCCCCCCCCTTCCAGTACCTTGTAACTATTTTTATGTGGCGTAATTACAGCGGCCTTGCTGGAGATAAAACAGCTGTTACATCCTGAATGGGGGACATGTGCGGGGGGGAGGGTGGCTGGTGAGTCGTGTCGGTTAACAAGGCCCCGGTGTCGGCCGCTGCGGGGCCGGCCTTGGGGGGAACCGCTGGGGCCTGGTCGCCGGTACCCGGCGTGTCTGGCTGCCGGTTAGCGAGGCGAGGCGGCCCGGCCCAGGCACGCTGACTCAGGCCGCCGCGGGCCAGCGCCGAGTCAGGCGGGCGAGTTGGTTCTGCCGCTGACTGAGCGCCCGCCGGCGGTGGCGGCGGCGCGAGCCGGGCCGTTAGCCGCCGACCAACCGCCCCCCAACCGCCGGCAGCGGGGCGGGCGGGCGGGAGGGAGGGGAGCACGCGCGCCCTTCAGGCCGCCTTCCCGCCGCGGTGCCGCCGTCGCCCCTCGGTTGTGTCCGGTTCGCGGCCGGGCAGGGGTGAAGGAGCTCGGGGGGCGGGGGGCCGAGGCTCGCTCAGGGGCGGCCGTTTCGAACGCGACAAGAAGCGAGCTGTGTCTCCGAGGGGCGGGCGGCGGGGGCGCACACGCCGCAGTGGTGGTTTTTTGTTTGGTGTCTTTTTTTTTTTTTTTCTTTCTGTTTTGTTTTTGTTGTTGAAAGTCCTGCTTCCCAGCTGTGAGGGCTGACTCTTCAAACTGGTGTTTTGAACGTCCAGGCACGGTCATGCCAAAAAAAGTAATTACGGGAAGTTAACAAAAGACACGTCAAGGATTTGAAGAGATTTCCCTTGCTCCATACCGCCCAAGCAGCCTCACGCTTGCTTATTGTCCTTTGGACTGCCAGCAAATTTGTGAAACAAACTTCCCTTCCTTCCCCCCCCCCTTTTTTTTTTCTTTGTTTTTGAGGTTTGTTTGGGTTGGCTTTTTAGGGGTTGGGGTTTTTTTTTTTTTTTTTGGTTCTTCTTTGGCAAGGTCACTTTTATGAGGGGAAAAAATAAAACTCTATTTTCACACTGAGCTCAGGCTTTTAAGAGTGTTAGAAACAGCCTTCCTAGCTCTGCTGGAACGTGGGTTCCTAGGAATTTTCTCAAAGGCTGCTAGGAGAAGATTGATTTTGACTTTGCGTGGCAGCTTTTTAGCTAGTGGGAGCAGACAGTGGACCAGTGGGTGTTCATTCCCAGCTCCCCGGGTACAAAATGCACAGAGAGGCATTTTTTTGAACCAAGTTACTCCACGGACATGAGCGTGCAGGGGTGTGTCCATAGTTGGGGCCACTGGGAAAGACAGAAAGTGGGTTTGTGCAGTGCACCTTGCAGTTGTTGCCTGGGGCAATACCTCGGGGCTGTCTACAAATTCTGGCCCTCTTTACCGCTTGAAGACTCTTGATATGTGTTTGAGGTGGTAGGGTGGATAAAGTTTGCAAAAAAGTAGGGTGGGTGGGAGAAAACCCCTGCAACCTTCTCTACTAGTAAAGCCTCAACACACCTGAAACAAGGTTGTATCTAAAGAGAGGGCAGGTGAGTTTCTCCCCTGTCCTGAGCTCAAATCTAAGGAACAGAGCAACTTGATTTTACAATGAATGTGGTAACCTCGTGGCCTCATAGCTTGATGATGGGTGTTGGTATTAGCTGCTGCTTGCAGGCAGTAGATGGTGTGGAAGACAATATGTACCTTTCTGCAGTTTTTCTTTTCCCTTCGCATGTTGGCGAGGCTGTGTTTTTTAGTAGCATTTAATTTGCTGGAGCTGCATCAGCACTAATAATCATATCTCGCAAGCAGCTCACACTGCTCACTGAGCAGCTTTGGCATCTGTGCAGCTCCTTGGGTAAGTAGTGGTATACATGTGCAACAGGATACATCTGTGCCAACAGGTTTGAACAGCTTGGTTTAGTCAGGGCAAGTTCAGCTCTGCCCGGACCCATCTGTGTAGACATGCTGTAAGTATTTGTAAAACTGGATTCCAAGAAGGGAGAGAAATAAAACTAGAGGCACTAGATTTTGAATTGCTCAATGATTGCCCATATCAGAAGTTTATCAGTGTTCTGTGGTGATGCACATGTGTTTCTGTCCTGTCACACTGACACGTGGTATCTTCCATGACTAATGGTATGCTTCTTACTTTACAGGTGCTTTGCTTTGAGATGCTGGGACTGTGTTTGCCTAACTACTATTGAAATCTCTAAGGCCCAGCTTTGGGCATAGAAAATCTTAAAGGAAGTATACTCTGGAAAATCAGGACCTAGGTGTCTCAGGCTTGTGGATGTTTGTTATCTTAGCTTGTTTGTTCCAGTTTCCCATTTATAAACTGGAGGGTATTATATTTTTTTTCCCCTACTTTATAGGATGTTATGAAAATGAACCCATTGATCTTTGTGGAATGCTCAGATGCCCTCAAAATATTTGCTAGAAAATTTATTCCTGTATATTCAGAACAGAATTAAGTAGCACACAGCAAGTTAAGCAGGTCATACCTTCAGCAATGAGAATAAACCAATGTAACAAGCAACTGGTTTTCCAGTGAATAAATCTGTCCTATGCATGGAAAAACAGGAGTCGCTACTGTGGGTCGCACCCATTCTTCACCTTTTCTTATCCATGTCATTGACTAGTCTCAGATGTATCAGAGGAAAAGGAGAGGCTACAGAAGGCAGATGTGAGGTCATATTTTCCCACAAATGTCCCATCCAAATCTTTAATAGTTAGATACAAGGACTGGAGCAACAGTTTAATATAACTTGAAATTTTGTTACTGAGGTAGCTGAATGGTCTTTATACTGGTATAAGTGTTTAATATCTCTATAGCATTAAAACTCTGTAATGGCAGTCAGTGGCAGAGTAGCATGTTGAGTTGTGAATTACATAAAAATGCATTTCTTTGTTGTTTTTTTTCTTATCTATTTATTTCATTGAACATCCTCTTGTGCTTTGAGACAATGAAAACGGGATTTCCTGTTTTTTACCTCCTCTGTACCATTCATTATTTTATATACTTTCATCATGTCTGCTTTCTGAGATAAAATTTTTCACTCTTCTCAATCTCTTTTCCTATGAGAATTACTCCCAGCTTTTGATCATTGCCTTGGTTCTCTCCCAAGCCTATTTAGTCCTACCATATTCCATTTTTCAGTAAAGGTGACTTATGCTGCATGCAGTATTCTAAGCAAGGTTATGCCTCTGATTACAATATATATGTATTTGATATTACTACCTGACCTATTTCTTATGGAATCCAGCATGTTAGGCTTTATCTTTGGCTGCTGCTACATACTGAGGACGGGGCTCTATCAACTTTGGAGGTTATATGGCTTGTTTGAAGTTTCTCTTGTGCATGGTTTCGCATTCATCTCAGCGCTGAATTTCTTTTGTCATTGCATTGTTCATTCATGTAACGGAAGTCACACTGAAGTTGCTCACAAATCTCCCTTTCACCAAATATATTTTTGATAGCTGCAGACTCTGGCACCTTGCTATTCTTTACCTGCCCCAATTTCTCCCTCTCTCACTGGTCTAAGTTAATATATTCAAGAACACTGGACCGAGTATAGGACCTGGAAGCACCCTGCTGTTAACCTTTTGTCGTAATAAAACTCAACCGTTTAATCTTACCCTTTGATTCTCTTGCTCCAACCAAATAGTCATTCATGGCAATCATTTGCCTTTTTCCCCTAGCATCTTAGTTTCTCCAGTAGCTCCTTGCATGGAACCTTGTCAAAAACCTTTTGGAAATGTAAATAAATTATGCCAACCAGCTGTGCTCCCATAATTAGAGCTCACTTTGCTGCCTTTGTGCAAAGGCAAAAAGGTAAATCGAAGTTGTGAAGACAATCCTAAGATTTCAGAACTTCTGCGTAATAGACTCTGCAACTTGAACATGCTTTTCAATGTGTGTGGTTTTTTGGGTTTGTTTTTTTTTTTTTTTCATGTGGGCATTCTTGTGGTTATCGAAGATCAAACAAGAACAAAAGCCCCAGGAATTCCTTGTGTAGAATCACATTGACTCCTATCTGGTATAGCATCAGGCTGCAACCTTTTGGTTCTCAGCATGGACTTTAGTACGGACTGGAGGTAGGAGGCAGTAGTTACTGATGAGGATCAGCTGCTGGAGTGATCTGTGCTTGCCACTGGTGTTTCCAGACGTTTACTGGCAAAGGGGAGCAATGGCTTCTCCAGCAGGTCCTAGAGCCGAGTCTCTCTCTGCGGCCTCCTTTCAACTCTTCCCTGTGCCAGCCCTTGCTCCCTCATCTCCATGTGGTCTTCCCCCATGTCTGTGCCTCAGTATGGAAATAGAATATTATGATTACTGTAGGGGCAACTTAAGTATATACAGTAATGCTAGTTATAAGACAGTGCAGGGACTTCGTAAGTGGCATAATCATCCTCCGAGACTAAAAGCTGTGCAGCTATCTGGGGAGTGGTTTATGAAACTTGCGTTAATGTAAAAGCAATTTCTTCTCCATAGTTTGAAGTCAGACCACTGTGTAAAATTAAAAATTAAAAAAAAAAAGTGAACTACAGGTTTAATCTTCTTTGGAGTAATAGTGTTCACTCTCAGGTTTTAAGTTAAAATAAAAGGACAAGTTTGACAAGGAGCAGACCTCATGTATTCCAGTTATGCAGAAATGATAATTTTTGTCCACCACTGGTTCATCTTGTAACTGCTTTGCCCTCTTGTCTAAGAGGGGGGGCTCTGGCTCTGTTTTCATTTGAGGTGCACAAGTGAGCGTATCAAAATCAGCGTGACAAATGGCGCAATCCTTGACAGTCTCAGCTTAGCTCAAGATCTTGGGGCATGCAAGGAAACAGATCCCTCTTTCCTGAAATTTGAAACTGTGGGTGCAATTTTGCAATTTATGTAATCAGTTTTTGCTTATCTGTAAGAAGTTAAGCAAGTAAAGCAGGTATGACTGACTAAAAAACCAAAAAAGTGGTTTTAGGGTTTTTTCTTTTTTTTTTTTTTTTTTTAATTGTGGGATGCCTAACTTGCTTTTACTACAGACTGGTTAGTGCATACCGAAGACAAGGCAGGAGGTTTACTGCGAGGTACCCTAAGCCAGAGTGACCTTGCTTAGCTGACCTTGTCTAACCAAATATTGGAATGTCTATCTCCGCTTAAGGTTTTGCATCAGCAAACTATATCTAACTGTACAAAAATCACCACATAAAGCAACAAAAATAAACCCTAAGAGATATCTGCACTTGATAACTGATATTTTTTTCAGGGCAGAATGTTAATTTAAAATTAAATAACTCTTTCTTAATAACTGTATCTGGGCACTTTTATTCTGTTTAGTGTACTCTAAACAAAATAACTTAATGGTCAGACAAGTATTTCCTTGGTTGAGTCTACACTAAAAGTTTATTTTGTTTTTTAAGAATTATATTTCAGAAACATTGTCTCTAAAGCTATTTCTGTCCTTACAGAAGGTTAAATTTGACTTGCAGAAGGACAGAAAAATGCAATCATAATGAAGGAAATACACTACTTAATATTATGCTAAATATTATTTGATATAATAATTAGTTTTCTTTATAAGAAAAACCTAACTTGGAATACTCATTATGCCTGTGAACTAAGGAAGTGATGGTACTATGTCTTAATACTTTGGGAAATAGAAAGTACCTGCTAAAGACGCACTGTTGCAATTCCCTATCATTAGGGTAGAAGGCTTATGTAGGAAATAAGAATGCCTTCTGGGACTGCAGGCTTTCCATGCCTTTTTAGCATAATATAAATGTGGATGTTGTTTATTAGGTATAATAGTATAGAAAAAAACTATTCAGATGTATAACCTCGTGTTCAACAAAGATTGAGAAGGATGCAGGCTAGCTAAAAAGTAGTGGGGTTTTATGACAGTCCACAATTAAACACTGTATACTGAATTTAGAAAAGCTTTCACTGCTGTCTGTGCTGTACCTGCTCTGGATGTATGCTGGGAGCTGTATTTTCAAAGTTGTCAGCTTTGTACTTTTATAGGTATTGCATCTGCTTTATTATTTTTGCTGCTGTAATTGTTTTATTAATCTTCGGTGTTATACAATTTAAAATTAATCTTACATCACTAACTTAGCTGTCATTTTCACATATTTAAGTGCAAACAGAATATTCTTTCAGTATTATAGATGTTACAGAGATTTTGAGTGACCAGTCAACTTTATAGCATGATGGCACAGCTTTGCCAGTTGAGCATATAAGCAAGCTATTAATGTTATTTTATTTACCGAGCATTTATGTACATAGTACTCGGCTGAAAAGATTCAGTGCCTGCTTGAGAGGCCCAGCCTAAAGGAGCAAATCTGTAGAATTAGGGACTACTGCATCCATCTTGCAGGTGACACTGCTGAGCTGATCTTTTCACCTGGGTGGAGCCATGAAAAAGATGTTTGATGACTAAAGAAAAGAGTTAAGTTTGCACTGCTGAAAAAGGTGTGTAGGGTTTTTAAAGTGACAGGTAATGGGTGTTGGCTACCTTTCTATAAAATCCTAGACATAGCCTGAGGCCCTAGTCTTCTGAAGGCAAATGCATGTTGTGGTGACTTGGGACTGTCCCTGTCTGCAGTTATGATTTAGAGCACCAGGGAAGATCACTAAACCTGCATGTGGCCCCTCCAAGGGTGAATATTAGAATCATAGAATCGTTTCGGTTGGCAAAGGCCTGTAAGATCATCCAGTCCAACCAATTAGGAGACAATGAGAGAGCTAGAGTCCAAGGGAATTAATTTCATCAAGGTTTTGCTGTTTTGGGGGGAGGATCACAGCAATTGGATGGGGGCTTCTGCTCTCTCACCCTCAGTACTTTTGTACTAGGGAAAGTAAGTCAGGTGTCAGTGCTTGATTTTAAAATCCAAATCCTGAAGGTTTAAAGGTAAAGGAGGATTGAACAGGGGAGAGAAACAGGAATGCATGCTATCTGTGTTCAGTTACAGAGATTGTGCTGACATTTCTGAGTCTGCATGGGGCTATCTGCTCTCTGTGTAGTGTGCTTTTCCTACACACGATCATCAAGTCCAGCGCTTGTTAGGACAGCCTTCCATTTGGATGTATAGGATCCAGCCTGATGCAGGGAAAGGGCTACTGCTCACTGAACGAAACAGCCCATTTAGCCAAAAAAAAAAAAAAAAAAGGAACCTAGACACCATGAGAAAAGTGAGACAGGGCTTTTCATATACAAGTATTTTGTCTATGTCAAGATATTTCTTGTGAATGCTGAAGTAAAATGATGCAACCTACAGAATTGTAATTTTCAGGGTTTTTTTTAAACTGTGATGCTTTGGTGAAGGGTAAACTGTAACCTAGGAGCATCCCAGGATTGGATTTTTGGAACATGGCACTTAAAGATATGGGTATTCTGGACAGCCCATAAGCAGCTTCAGACAACTATTTTGTTTTGTGAAGGCCTAAGGCAACCTGTCACCAAGTAATCTTCCACAATGTCCAAAAATAAACATGAGGGTTCATGGATCTCAAAACACAGTGACCCTATGAATATCTGTCTTGGGCACAGTATGGGACCTGCGACAACACTTCACTTTAAATAGCATGAGAAGCTTTAGCTTATGTAAAGTGAGTGGCATAAGGGCAGGCAGTCCCTAAAACTGTGTGTATTCTAAGCATTTGCTTTGGTAAGATTTGGGCATTCGGATGTTTTTAGAGTGTAAATGCTCAAACCCTCCTTCATGTAAATATTTTTGTGATAGTCTTCATGATTTTGATCTTCTTCAGGAGTCTTTAAACATAGTCATCTCAAATGCCAGAAATCATGGGGACATTCTCAGTACTTCATGGGTGCTCTGTGGCCTGCATAATTAGCTAGGTGATAAGAGTCATAGCTAGTTGTTCTTTGTCCTGCAGTAGGCAGAGCCACGTTGTTGTTTCAGAGAAGTGGGGGATAACTTCCCTGGGAGCTGAGGGAAATTGTGGTAATGCCTTAGGAGACGCTGAAGGTACTAGTAGTTGAGCTGGGATCCTCGGGGTAAAGTGAGTACATTGGCAGCCTAAACTTGCAGTCTGGAGATTTCATGTCTTGATAAGAAGGGGTGTCAGGACGCTGAAGGAAGAAGTGAAACTAGATGAACAAACTGTGCATCCTTATGGAGCAAATGTAAGTCTTTACACAGCTGTTAATCATATGTTGATCTGTTAACTATTAAGATGCTAGAATCTATGTCTGCTTCCTTTGCAGTTAAGAGGCATAGTAAGGGCTACCATCCTAATACCATCAAATATTAGAATCTCTTATACCTACCCCACCTCTGTGCCCCTTAGGAGGCACCTGACAAGTCTAAGTAGGGTCATTAGTCTCCTGAGGAGCTGGAATTGAATCACCTGGCTGCTAACAGTCTTATGTAGGATCATCAGATGGCTGAGGATCTGACTTCAGCTGTTCAGAGACAAACCTCAGGTGTGGAGCTGTTTGATTAACTGGTTAGTCCTGAAAAGTGTAACAGGAGGCTACAGCAAGTTCGAGTGACTTTCAGTCTTTGTGTTGAATTGTTTACAACTTTACAAGGTGCTAATTGTCTGTCTTACCTGTGTGCAGTTAGGGCAGATGATTGACATCTGTTTCAATCTCTTGCAAGTGTGCCTGCAGTCACAAAATCTAAGCAAGCTGCATATAGCTAGCTCCTGGCTAGCATTTCTATTCTTAAATCATGTTAGTTTAAGACTGAGTAACTTCCCTTTTGAAGGTAGAACCTTTTAGCCTTAAATGTGAAATGAGAACGTTGAAAGTTTCAAAAATCCCATGTTTATTTTTGACTTGTTAACAGAAAGCTAATTGGTATTGAACCAATTAATGTGTTCTCACTCATTTCTCTGGAAAGAAACTGCTGCTAGGTCTCATACTAGATAAATCGTGTATACCTGCAGTAAACTCTAATGGACACAAAGCGCTCTATAACTGTATGCTGACGAATTGTTCACCTATACCTATTCATGGTTAACATAACATGCCTAACTCATGCTAAAATACAGAAGTGCCCAGCCATGCGTGATTATGTCACGTGGTTAGCAGGAGCCATGTTGCCATGAGCAGTGCTGGTCAGGAGGGCAGTAGAGCAGTAGCTGCTTCTGGGGAATCTCATTTCTCATTCTAGAATAAAGAGCCTTTTAGTGAACAGTGATAACTGGATAGACACTACATTGTATGTCATGTACAACACTGAAACGGACAGGAAATCTATGGCCAAAGTGGCATTAAGTACTTACCCTCACTGAGAGTTTGGAAGATTTTGGGGGAAAAGGGGGAGTTTATGCAATGCACAGGCTTACAATCTGTGTGCCAGTTACTGAAGTCGGAAATGCTGAAATAAATTTAGCCTTTTTTTTTTTAGTTTCCCCTTTAAACTGAAGCTTTAATCTGATTCTTCAACACAGGCACTGAACCACATATTTGAGAGAGACAGAGATAAGGATTACATAAGAGACGGTACTCATTGCTTGGTAATTAATCTGGTGGTAGTAAGTGTCATCTTCCAAAACATCATTTCTCAAATGGTTTGGTTTTTAGAAGTGGAATAGCTTTACATTGCATAAAGGTTGAAACTCTGACAACTATTATGCACTCCGAATAAGGGTGTTAAATGACATTGTATTACACAGTGTTTTGTTAAATGCAGAAGTTTATTTAAAGCTTGTTCTATGCTATGGAGATAAAACACTGAGAGAAAACTGCTGCTTTCTTACAGTGCTGTATTGTTTCTCGCTTTATTTCATAGTAATACAGTTAATGTATCTATAGTCTTGGTATGAAAGCATGAACATTGCTAATAAACCAAAATTTAATTTCATGAGTAGATCCTACCAATTTAAGAGGAAAAGAATAGTAACACAGGGTGCATTTATCTACTCTTTTTTGCTGCCTTGTGTTAGTATACAGAGCACTTCAGACTGATGTTCTGTGCTGTATGTATGGATATGTCCTGGGCTTACGAATATGTATGTGCTTACGAACATATACATACAATGTAGTAACCTGTCCTGACCTTCCCTGTTGGTGTAAATCTTAGAAGAAAACACAAAGTAGAGAACATTAAGCACTGTTTGTGTACATCGGAGTATCTCTGTGTGTAAGTATGTACACAATGTTGTTAGTTATATAACTGATTCTTGAAAATGGCATTTTATTATTGTTCCTTGTTGTCTTACTACACTAATAAAAATAACACATGTGCAGATGGAACATACTATTTTGCAAATTTGGTAACAATATGTTGGAAGGCTTAGTGAATGGAGTGCCTAGCAGAAATGATTATTCTGGTGCGGGTGTTGTGCTGACATCTGCCGAGAAATGAAACGCCTCTGTAAAAGTTCTCTGTAGACTGGCCACAGTTTAATTCCTGTCCAAGCAACGCGTGTCATGCTAAGTCAATTCTAAGTAGTGGTAACAGTATGATCTTGTCATTGTGGCATTCCTGCTTCACTAATTAGCTGAGGTGTAAGGCTTGGTGTTGATGAAACACCACACTAATATAGCCATACTACTTTCCACTCTCAAAGCCAACTTCAGACTTTCATGTCCACGTAACACAGTGGTGGTGTTGTGCATGACAACTGCTAAGAAAGTCATGCTGGTGATTATTTTCAGCAATACACTTCCCCTGAAGCGGCCAAAAAACTTGTTAACTGCTGTTTCAGAAATGCAGTGACCCTGTCAGAAATGTCTGTTATACTTCTTAAGTGTAAAATTCAGTACAAATAAGATAAGGCTTGTTGGTGGCCCAATGTCAGAAGCAGCTTAAGGCAGCAGAAAGGCAAGCGGGTGTTGGTGGAGATAAACACAAGCCTGCCTGAGACTACAGACTGCATGGACAAGTGAGCTTCTTTGAGTGAGGGGCTCAGCATTACTCAAGCAGCCACATTTAGTATATAGATGGTCTTAGAGTTTGGAAGTGAGACTTTGGCCTAGTTCAGATTTATGGAAAAACTTCCATGGGCTTAAGTGAGGTAAGGTGCTATAACTTCCAGTTCTGCTAGCATTCAAAGATGCTGCACTTCTCATTAATTTAATTTCTGCAATATGAATGGACCTGATCAGCAAATTAATAAAGAGTAACCTGCTTTGACAGAGCCAGAGGGAGATATAAAAGAGATATACTGGAGACAGGAGAATGAGACATGCCGCAGAAGAAACAGTGAGGCTGCCTATGAATGCCTGGTGATGGCATATTGTGCTTTGCTGTCAGTCTGTTGACTCATGTACACTTCAAAAGAGCTCTCAGGGGAGCCAGTTACACGAGTCACTGCCTGATGCATTGTAAATCACAGCAGTACATTTTTTTTTTTTGTTTGGATGTGCCTTGAGTGTGCCTAATGCTGTTTTGAAACATCATCTAATGCCATTGGAACTCGGGGATTTCAATAAAAGTGGGGCAGAGGGATAGGGAAAACCTGCCTTCACAGATGCGATCAGTCAGAGCTGCTTCTGGGTTGGCTGGTTATCTGTTCTTTAATGTGTACTGCTCCAGTTCAAAGCTAAGAAAGCAGCAGGAACCATGAGATGAAACCAAAAACTTAGTGTTCTTTGTCTCCATGGCCTATCTCAGGGAAGCTGTACCCCTAAGATTTGGTCAGAAAACAGGGCAAAGGCTTCAGAGGGTCAGGGCAGGGGTTGGTGCTGCTTTGGCATGGAGTTTCCTCTTAGGAATGAGAGAGTGCTTTTCCTCTGAGGAGCAGGCAGCAAAGGGTACCCGGTGGCACTGAATGAACCTTGAAATGTTACAGTCATAACATTATAGAAGAACCAGCTCAGCAATTTTAGCCAGGATTCCTAAGGAAAGGAGGTTTACACAATTGTGTTGCCCTTGTCTCCTGGTCTGCCTGGGTTCCTCACTAACTTTAGAACTTCAGATAAATTTTACCAAATTCAAAAGTCTTAAAGATGCTTTGTTCTTGATGAAAATGATTGAGTGGGTAAAGGCCTGAATCTCTTCACAGAAGGAACGGCTTTGACAGGAGTTCAGTTATATTCTTAGACAGTGACAAACCCACAAGGGGGAAATTTTGAATGCCCCAAGCACAAAAGAAAAGGTGGTCAGAGTTTGTATCTGAGTTGAAATGGGATAATACAAACATGAGACACAAAGCTGCAGGTAAACATGAAGAGCATTTCACTCCCTGTGGAACTATTTTGGCCTTTTAAAGCTATGATGGATCTTCTGTGTTTTTAAAGCCAAAGTTGGGCTGCTTACAGTTACAAAACCACAAGCGTAACTATGGTGATTGCACAGACGATGAGTGACTTATTAACACCAAATCTGATGTCTACTTGAGTTCTCTCCACAAAAAAAAACCCTGAACCAACCAACCAAAATCTACCACACCAAAATAAATATTTGTCCTGGTGAAGTTAGTTTTGTGCAAAGATGTTAAACCAATAGCTTGGCTTGTCTGCCCCTAGTCAGAGTTCAATTTTTAGGGTCCAGCACAAAGTCAGTAATATGTTCGGTTGTCTTCCTCTTCTTTTTAATTACAGTAGATCACAAATGGAATTTAAATGGTGGGTAGCTGATGACAAGGCTTTTATTTCAATTGCTGATAATAGAATGGTGCCTTCAACTATGTTGTTGGAAGTATTTATTTTTAATTTTGAATAAGTAATGGAAATCAGTTCTCTCTTAAGCTAGTTGAAGCAGTGGCTGTTCCAATAAATTCAAAGCACAGAACTGCCTATGTAAAGACTTGCAGATCAAAGAGGATATGGTTATGAAACATTAGAACAAACTATAATATCCAAGTCAGAGATTATCTATGAACCTTTGGTGCTGGCAATTCAGGAGCTGCCAGAGCTGTGTGGTTTTGCCTCTTTCTTTGGTGCTGAGAATGGAGAAAATCCCCCTCCTCTTGAGAGTGCTAAGGACATAGTTTTGATGTATTTTAAAATTAACAGGAGTGAATATTTGCAAGGAAGTTAGGGTGTTCAGCTTCTCACGTTGCTTCACAAAACCCAAGAGGGTTATTTTAGATGTCCTTACTTAATTCAGTGATGTCATGATTTCCACATACTTACTCTGAGGACAGAACAGGTTCTGATCTCTGACTCCCAATTTACTAACTCATATTTTCATGGCTAGCAAAGCTTGTAGAGCTGATGATCCTGTTTTGTCAATAGCAGTGATCACAGTAGTTACACCCTGAAAAAAAATTACGTCCAGCCATGAAGACACAACATAACCACTGGTGTCCAGACCTTGGATTTTAACCTGGTTCTAGGCTTTGTCTGGTATTTGCAGTGTCAAATTGCAATACTTGCACTTCATAATTTGCAAAACACTTGAAATACATCTTAAGCATGCAGATAGCTGTCATTAGAATAGGGGAATTAAAAGTCAAGGGACCTGACTTCCATATTTGATACTGAAGGACTTGGCACAGGGAACCAGCAGTGCTCTTTCCATATCCGTAAAACCAGAACGGCTCTTGCTGCTGGGCAAATACTGGGTGGAAGGTTCTCTTCAGTTAACGTGATGCCATTTGCATTGCCACAAATATGACCAAGCTCGCAAGATTGTTTTGGTATGCATCCTTTGCCTTCACGTAAAGCTATTGTACATGCTGAGTATTTTCTGGGCATTTCAGTCCGGCAGGGTGTCAGTCCCGCCAACCAGGCAGCTCTGAAGTTACACTGTAGCAGTGAAATGGCGCTCAGTATGTTCCCTACAGACATTCCAGTAGTTGTGTAAGGTCACACAAGAAAGTGCCTCGCTGGGTAAACAGAGCACGGATTAACTGCTTGCCACTTGGCCTGTTCCTGTGGACAGTGAAGGGCTAAAGGCTGAAAAAGAAACTACAAAGCACTACGCAGACTCAGGAACAGAGGGAGGAGATGGTGTGCAGAAGGTCTTTAAGACAGGAGCAGGGAGCGATGACAATCCTTGTTTCTGGGCTGTGTGGTTTGCAGACTGGCTACAAAGAAAAGTATATCAGAGGCCAAAATGTATCTGGACGCCTCGGAGAGTTTGTGGGCACAAGTTGTACTTGCCCTAGGAAATGGATGTGGGGGGATTTAGTTGAGATGGTCAGATAATGTGGGTGTGCATGTGATTCTCAGTTCGCTACCTATCTCAGTTGCAAGTCAGTGATCTCTCTGCTGGTGTACCTTCACTAGTGTCTCTAAGTTGTGGAATGGTTTTGCAGGTGGTAGTGAATGTAGAACCTGCTGCAGAGGCAAGACTGGAACTTTTTTTTTTTTTTAATGATTGTGCTATCTAGTCCTCCTCCGAGTCAGATATGGATGTCCTAGCCAAAACAAACAAAAAAAGCCTATTCTTATCTGAGCTGTGGTGTCCCTGATTAGTGTATCAGGGGAGCTGAAGTAGTAATGAATTACATATCTGAATTCTAGCAAGGCAGGTGCTGTCTGCCGAATGTGTGCCAAAAGCCCCAGTGTCAACACTGAGGGTGAATGATGTAATGCCACCTGACAGCCAGAACCATCCTGAGATCATGAGCTCATTTCATATTAAATAATGATCAGTTGGAAATAGTTCTTTGTCATTACTAATCTGCCAGCAGATTTACTAGTTAATTTTCTCTTGAACATGGCAAGGAGACTGGGGCAGCTCTTGCTGGTAGAGCGTTTGTTGGGCCAAAACCACCGAATCAGATGTTTTGACCATGCTGCTGCCAGTATCTAACCTAAAAGTAATTTCTAACCGTTTATAGAATGATCATCTAAAAACCCAGTGCAGATGTAAAGATTGCAGCAGGAGAAAGGAGTGGGAGGTGGTAAGCTGATAGGAAGGGAGGTTTGGCAAGGATTCCTGTGTGCTACTTATATCTTTAGCTGTATTTTCCAAGCTCTTCTAGCTGTTACAGTGAACGATAGGCTTGGGAGACCTCAGAATTCTCTAGCCTTTCATGAGGAACTTGGGTAATTCTCCTTTTAGGAAATATTACGCTATTTTGAAGTAGTAAAATTCTGCAGAGATGGATGTAAGTGGGTCCATAAAGATAATTGTGGTGAATTGTATGCATTTGGGAAAGAAATTGCCTCTCCCTGCCCTGTGTTTATATAGCTCAGTAGGTCTCTAGGTTAGTGGTAGGGTGGAAAAAGAATTTCTGCCCCCTTTTCTCCCCCCCCTTCTCCCCCCCTTGCTACTATTTTCTCTCTTGCTATTATTTATTTGAAGACCATCTGTTATAAGAAACATAGTCATTATTGCTATTTATACTGTTACATGAAAAGAATGAATTAGAGTGTAAAGTAGTATTACATTTCACAGTTTTGGGATTTGTTATTGGTTTTTCATTTTGTTTGTTTTTGGGGTTTTTTTTTAAGTATCAGGTTATTTATCAGAGGCATGGAGCCTTCTTCTAACCTAAGTACATGTTGTTTCTTTATTACTGAAATATCGGTGCTAAGTAATTGCTGAACTCTTTTTCATTTTTCTTTTTATCTTCACTTGGCCTTCACTGACTTTGAAGTTTGGTTCAGGTCAAATTGTACATTCATCTTTTAAAGCATCTGAAGTGATAACCTCAGTTTGTCCTTTAGATGCTGAAAGCGTACATTTCTCTTCAACTTTAATTCAGCTCTTCATGGTCTGTACCGAAATTATTAGAGGTACTGAGTGATTTATTTTTAATGAAAAATAAGAGGTGTGCATCAGGCATTGCACAGACTTTGCAAGAATATATCTTAGGAAAAAAGCTCTTGGATTTTGCTGTAACTGTCACTGATCAGTTTGCTTTCTAACAAAATCTGATTTATGGACTTGAAAACAGGACCCTTGAAAGCTACCTGTCCAGTGAGTACAATTAATTAATTAGCACTTCTTCTCTCGTGATTATGCGCGATATAAACTTAGGTCCTGGAATTTTCTTTTTGCCCCCAGAGAGTCTAATCTGTATAACATGTCTGTGTCTCCACATACGGTTATATGCACCAGGGTAGAAAAGTGTCATAGATACTTTATAAAACTATGTTTATGTATTTTATAAAGATTTACATTTTCTGCATCAGCACCATAATCTGTCTGGCAGATTTCTATCATCATTCTACTGTAGAATTTTGCACTCTCCAAAATGGAGACCGCGTTAGGACATCCATTTTGAATTATGAGCTGTCTTCCCAGAAAAAATGTTTAGACATCTTAGAGAACAGCCATGGTCGGACAATTTTTGGTTCCATCTCAGAACTGCTGGACTAGGCCCTTGAAGTAGAGGGTTCTAGATTTTTTTTTTTTTAAATTTTATTTTTTTCTTTGTTTTTACAGAAGAGAAGCAGCATGGCTGATAGACCTGCTGCTTCTCAGCCGGAGTGCATAACGGAGAGAGAGATGGTTTGGCCAAAGAGACAGGTAGGAGGCAGACCTGTATTCTCTGTGAACAGGGGCACAGGAAGCAGGAAAATCTTTGTCTGGCTTGAAACACTGACAAAACTTGGACTGCTGTGGAGGCAAGTTCAAGCTTTACTGAATTCTGGGACTCTGCAGCACTTCTTAATAATAAAGCAAGTGGTTGAGAAATTCCTTTGCTGAGCCTAAGTACCATGTGTTTTGGGTTGGGTTGTGTGTGTGTGTGTGAGTGTGCCTGGAGGTGTCAAACTAGAATTACAACACTGAGGAGGAGTTCTGAGAAAATATAAGAAGATTACTGAATGGAAAAGGGGAGTCTTGGACATATAAGGCTGCAGTTCAAAGCTCTGTGATAGCCAGGTCAGGAAGCACTGTGGCTTAGGGAAGGGTTTACACAAGGCACCTGGGCCTGGGTGAGAGCAATGGTGATCCAGAGGTAGAAACAGTAACCAAGCCAGTTTAAAGACACAGTTAGCTTTGGATTCAGCTGACTCTTCCGGCAGTTTAGCTGTTATCCCAGGCCTGGGGGCTCAGCCTTAGATTTCAGTGAAGGATTGTAGCAATCTTTGATCCTGCAGGTCGTAATGTCATGTAAGCAGAAGAGCAGAAGTTGCAGAAATGGGTGCTGTTGTCTTCCACGGCAGCTTTTGGGCACTTGTAGTCTGGCTGCACTCATGGAATGGGAACAATGTGATGCTGTGGTTCTTTGCGAATCCTCATTTGCCATGTTATTGTGGGCAAGTCATGAACCCCATTTAAGAATGGAAGATGGAGACTCTTATGGGGGAGTTGGACCCAAATGTTAACATTACAGTGCCTGTATTTAGGTACTGTATATTGTTACTTAGTGCCTTACTAAGAGGTGATGTATGTGTCCTGCGTAATGAGCACTGAGAACGCATTGGACCTGTTCCCAATCTGATAGTATTTTACGGTGATTTTAACTTTGATACCAGTGAAATTATTTCTCAAAATTTTTATCCTCTGAAGCAGAATAATTAGGTTCTTGTATTTTCTCTAACTGCAGGGAGACCTTGACATTGGTTGTAGTCTTCCCTTGCTCTGTGTAGCTTCACCTCTCAGTGATAGCACTGAGATACTTCTGGAGCTTAATTGTAACACAGCTTTTTCAGTATCTTCTACTAAGATAGTGAATTAGCTGCCAAATTAGCTGCCAGTTCAGGTTTGTTAAGAATCACTCCCTTTCTCTGTAATAACAGAATGCCTTCACAGACACAGATATATAAACTCAGTGCTAAAGCATTACGATAAGGCTATAATGATCATGCACCAGCCTGCAACAGATGAGTACTTCCTTCATGAACTTTTATTTCACCATTTAAGAAAAATAAAGTGAAAAAGGTAGGACGCCAGGATAAAAAGGGAAAATTTTTACTGAAAATAATTATGTTAGCTTTTCTGAGACACATTCTGTGTAAGAAACTGGGACTGGAGGTCTGGGTAAAGGCAACAGATTTTAATTTCTTTGCTCAGAGAGTTACTGTGTGTCAGCTGTGTTGTGGTAACTGCCATTGCGTTTGTGCTGCTAGGCTATAGGAAGCCTAAGGTAAAACGTGTTAGCATGAACCTTCAGGAAAAAGGTTTAAGCTAAATCATTCTGTCTCCTTTTGATAAGCTAAAAGGAGCCACATACCATGTTCCTGCAGCACTCTGCGAAGTGTCATAATTCAGCCATACATCAGGATCCTGAGGTGCAACTGCCCTCCTCAAGTAATTAAAACCTGGATCTGCAATGTTTCTTCTTTGGTGCCAGTATCATTTGTTTTCAAAACAGTGGATTAAATGAGGAAGATTTCGGTTAGATCTTGTTATCCCATTACAAAGAGCAATTATGCAATTTTAGAAGTATTTTGGGACCAGTGACCTCAGTTCTTAGTGCTGGTCATTCCTGCATTCACTGAAGTGCAAAGTCTAGCTTTGTAAATGGCATTTGTTTGACTGGGCAGTCAGCCCTGGCTTAATCCCTAACACTGACTCTGTCCAAGGAAGGCTTGGACTGAATTTACTGTAAGGAATGAGTACATGCAATGATATCCTTGTACTCTACATCTTCCTCCTTCATTCATACCACGTGGGAAAACGGACAGCGTGTACACCAGCTCCTGCCTGGCTGTCCCACATGGAAGGAAAAGCATAGGGAACGCTGAGTCATGTCAGATCTCACCCTGGTGGGACACACGTTTTGTGTAATGTTGCTGGAATGGTTTACCACTTTACAACCAAATTAAAAATATGTCTAAACTGGCTGTTATTATCCCCCCCTACCCCTCATGTTTATTGGTATCCGCATGTGTTTGTTTACAGAAAGCTGTTTACATTGTGCTTCCTACCATTTCAGATGCCTTGTGATCAACTCTCACCCACAGGTCATTTGATAAAAATCAGTGATCCAGAGGTCTGGGTCAAACATGCCTTTGTGCAGCACATCATTTTCTCCTTGATCTGTGACCTAGAGATCATATTGAAAAGGCCATGATTTAGAAGAAGTAAAATTGGGTGAAATTGATTTTGGTATTTTCCAGAGGAAGAATATAGTGTTTCAGGAGTTTATATGCAGCATGTCAGGAGAGAAAAAAGGAAAAATAAGGTGGTGGTTAGAAACTTCTGTGTTTTCAGACCATCTTGCTGGTTTCCTCTGCTTGAATTTAAACACTGTGAGATTCTAGACAGCTTTGGTTTTGAAGCTTCCTCCCCACTTAGTTAACTCTTTTTCAGGGGTTCAGTTTCACATGTTTGTCTTGGTGACTGTTAAGAGACATGTTCCTTGTCTTCAGTCTACTATGTATTTTTTCAGTTTCAATTCAGACCATCAGGTCACTCTGCCTGTGAGTAGGTAGCTAGTCTTGACGTCTTGACCTGACATTCAAAACCTCTTTTGGAAGGATTGCTGTTTTTCCAAGTCACTGTACTCAGCTGGCTGTGCAAACAGGAGAGTGAACTGTAATAGCTGTGATTTCCAGTATCACGAGGACTGTTCAAGTCCTCCTTAAGGCTTAAGGTTGTAATCTTTCTCCCTCTGTCATCATCCTCTCCTGGAGCTTTTTCCCCACTGTACTATGGAAACTTTTTTTTTTTTTTAAAGCCATGATCTTTAAATCTGGCGAGTCATTCAAAGGTAATGCCAGTCATTAGCTAGAACAAGCATATGCTGCTTAGTCATGAAGTGACACACATCCCAAGGGAATGTTCCAGCTCCCTGATTCCTGCATGCTCTGTAAGAGATCTCTTCCAGTCTCTTGTAACTAAATATTTATCAAGTCAGAGAGAGAGAATGACTTCCTCTCTTACTCAGCTGAGTTGTCACTGAGTGCAGTTCATATCTTTGCTTTAATGGATGTGTAGTTATTTATATGAAGCTATATAAAGTTATTTAAACAGCTTGTCTAATAGAGACTTACCCAAGAACAGCCTGTGTTACACAGAGGTACAGACCCCTGGGTTAAAGTCCAGTTTAAGGGCCTGAAACAAGGTCTTCCATGGTAGCTGTAAATACTCTAACCACTAAGCTAATATAAGAAGTTAAGGGCTAAACATACAGGGGGGAAAAAAGTCTTGTTTTGGCTTTTGCGAGCACTATGTATAGCTTAGGGATGTTCAGAGCTGACCTACAGGCTCCAGTTGTCCTGGTGAACATCCTGGAGGAAGAGCCTGGTTGAAGGCTTCTGCTTTGAGACTTCAGGGGTTTGCTTCGTTGGTGACATACCTATGGAGTGATGCTAGGATGGGTTTGAAGACATCAAATCATGGAAGTGTACCTACCTGCAGGGTTAGAAAGCAGCTTTTGCAGAAATCAGTAGTGCTTATCATGGCCTTAGTCATCTAGTATCACTTGATGTTGGAGCTTTTCTTCCATGTTTATATGTTGTTTAGGTTGGAGTTAATGATACAGGAAGGGATTAATTAAATGTGTCCCAGTATTGTCATTCTAGAATGAAAACAAAAAAAAAATATTAAATGGTCCTTGAAGCACTCATGAAAGTATCTCAGTGTCTTAGGGAATAAACAGATCTGCATAACTATTTTCAGATATTTAGGTTCTTGTTCCTAAGAAAGAAACACTTATTCTTGATCCTAGATGCTTTCTGACCCATTTGAAAATGTCACTAGAAAAAAGACTGACTGACTGCATTTCAACTAAAGATATAATCATAGTAGGCTTGAGGGAACACCACCTACCCCTTCCTCTTCAAAAGGAAGGATTTAACAGTTGGGGTTTTTTTTCCTCTCAGGAGCATTTTCATAGACTCTGGAAGTCAGGAAAATACATAGGCTTTGCAGCATGGACAGAAGATCAGTAAAGCAATTGCTTTATTTCAGTCTTGGTAGGCAGCAGGAAGCTGAGCAACAGTTTTGGAGAAAACCGCCAGGCTGTACTCACTCACTGCATAGAGCAGTATAACCTGGTAGATCCGAGGGCTGTGTGGTGCTCTAGAGCAAAACCAACTGCTTGAATTCAGTCTGCTACTAAATAAGTAACCCATGCAGATTCAAAGCACAAACCTTTGATGCCTGTGAAAACTACGTTCGTGTAACTAAGGAACTGCCCAACTCTGCAATAGTTTCAGTGTCTGGATATGTTTAAAATGCAATGTGATGTGAAGGAAGGGGAAGAACAGTTTTTGGGTTTATACTTTCATCTGTGCTAAGCCTAACTGTTAATTTAACATCAAGTTTAATTTCATTCCAGGTCTTCGTTTGTTCTGTTACCTGGGGTAAATGCAAAGTGGATTTAGTGTCATTGTTTCAGACCTGTGATGAATTAAATCAGGATGTGAAATCAGGATGTGGCCTAAACCATAGTGAGTACAACATATTTTTCCACAGTTCTCTTTTCAGTGCTTATTTCAGTTTATGCTGGCAAATATCGCATGCTTTCTCTACTTGTCTTTTTGCAGTTTTTTTGAGAAAAGTATGGTTGGTGTTTAGGTCTGACATAATGATTTGAGTTAGAGGGTTTTTTCCCTTGTCTCAGCAACAGCAGAGTAGGACAGGATTAGGATACATAATTACATGTGAAAATAAATTAGTTCAGTCACTCTTTTGGGGAGGCACTACATGCTGCTCCTTGATATGTTTATGAATATTAATTTATCATAGTTTCTAACATGAAGGCTCGCAAACACTCCCCACATCCATTCCTTCCTTCTGACGACACCCTTGAGCAGTGGGACTGCACAACCAAGCTGCTGTAGTACATCAGTCATCTGAGTTGTAAGGCAAAGCCAACGCAGCTTTCAGTTAAACCTTCAAAGGGCCCCACAGCATCCTTGACTTGCGCTATGTGCAGGTAGGGGTCATGTCTGCAGTTGTGGTCTTTGGGAAGGGTCTTGGTACCACTGCCTCTGAACAGGGGCAGTTTTCCTGGGGGTAAATGGTGAGGTTGGGTGTTTCTGGGGAAGATGTTTAGGGAACAGGGGCTGAAACTGTCACAGACTTTTTCATACAAGACAAAACCTTACAAGCAGTGTGCCGTGCTTGCTCTGCAGAACTGGGGAGAGGTCTATGGCTTGTGGGACAGCCATGTGGGAGCACCTCACATGAAACCTGGCTGAGGGAGGGTCTGTACCTCCTGGTGGAGGGAGCAGGTCTGGGAGAAACCTGCCTAGCCAGGGCTTCTCCTTCATCTGGTACACTGAGCTCTCCTCCACCAGAAGTAGTGGTCTTGTTGGTGATTCCTCCTCTGTGAGAAGGGGAAAGCACCGTGGCATCTCAACAGGGAGAATTTTTTTCACCTGCCAGAAGGGAGAGAGAATAACAGGGACCTACACTGTTGAATCAATGTAGGCAAGACAGGTATTATAGGAATGGCTTTCCTCTACAGACCTACATTGGGTGTTTGGCCTGGTGAGTGTGAAAGGTCTTACCTTCCCTGGTGGGATACTTGGCATGCAGTGGTGATGTAGGAGGTTCTTCCGGAGCTGCAAAAGCAACAAATCCAGCAGCACCCCGTTTGAGATGTGTGTCCCCTTTGCCCAGCACACCCAGTTCCACCAGTGAAAGCAACCTTGTTAGTAGTTTGATTTGTGAGACTACGCCAGTCCCATGGCATTGCAACAGATTCAAGACCTCAGTTCCTTTGAGTGCCGTGTTCTGTACTTGGGTCTTCCCCAGTGTTCAAGGCGGCAGCCTTCAGGGTGCAAGGTGAAGCTTGTGACCACTGTGCCTCATCTGACTACGGAGGGGAGGGTAGTTTTGGCAATGTGAGGACTACGCCAGCAGGCCCATGAGGCAGCACCGAGGGAGAGCTCAGGCTCCACACAGAAGAGGATTTCTGATTTAGTGTGTCCTGATATAATGGGTGCAGGGCATTCTCAGATCAGGAAGTGGCACTCACAAAATACGGATCCCTGTTTAATCAGATATGCTTCCTGAGTACCAGATTTGATGTGGCTGGTTTAATTTCCAGTTCAATGTGAAAAACTTTGCTTTTATTAAAGAACCCTAATCTGCTTAAAAAGATATGTGCAATGTGTGCTTGCAGTCCAGAAGGCCAACTGTATCCTGGAGTGCACCAAAAGAAGTGTGACCAGCAGGTTGAAGGAGGTGATTCTCCCCCTCTACTCCACTCTCATGAGACCCCACCTGGAATACTGTGTCCAGCTCTGGGGCCCCCAACATAAGAAGAACATGGACCTGTTGGAGTGAGTCCAGAGGAGGGCCACGAAGATGATCAGAGGGCTGGGACAACTCTCCTATGAATGAAGGCCAAGAGAATTGGGGTTGTTCAGCCTGGAGAAGAGAAGGCTGTGGGGGGACCTTATAGCAGCCTTCCAGTACCTGAAGGGGGCCTACAGGAAAGCTGGAGAGGGACTTTTTAGGAGGGCCTGTTGCAATAGGACAAGCAGTAATGGTTTTAAACTAAAAGAGGGTAGATTTAGACTGCATATAAGGAAGAAATTTTTTATGATGAGGGTGGTGAAACACTGGAACAGGTTGCCCAGAGAAGTTGTGGATGCCCCATCCCTGGAAGTGTTCACGGTCAGCTTGGATGGGCCTTTGAGCAACCTGGTCTAGTGCAAGGTGTCCCTGACCATGATGGGGGGTGTGGAACTAGATGATCTTTAAAGGTCCCTTCCAACCCAAACCATTGTATGATTCTATGATTCTGTGATAATTAGCTGCCCACCACCAACAGGATTTTGATGGAAAACTTTTAAATAAAGGCTGGGGAAGAAGTGTTTGCCTAGGAGCAGAATGCTAGTTCAGTAGAATGGCAGTGTAATATATTAAAGAAGTTTTGCCTAGGAATGCTGGATGCATTAAAGATTACCTTGGTACTCTAAGTTGTTAAACTAGGTGTCTGTGGAAAGAGAAGCAAATTCTGTGTTCAGTACCTTGGCCTTTGCTGTACAATGCATCCAGCAGCATTAATGTTTACCTTGCACATTATTTTCTCTGGTCTGGAAATGTAAATATGTACTCATGACTATAAGATCATGTTAATTTTATCAGGAGATCCAGTTTGACAAATCTTGCCATTGGACTATTGCTATGGTCATGACTTATAATCAAAGAGATTTTGGCTATGCCATGAAATAGGACTCCAGTGAGATTGGTCAAATATATAATAGATGAGGCCTTGAACTGAAGAGACTTAGTGAGTCAGTGACATGTTTTTCACGGTGCCTGTATAAGATAATGACTAAGAAACCCAAACCCCAGTATGAGTATGCAAATAAAAAGGAAAACTCTTTGCTCATATCCTGACCAAGTGGGAACAGTCTAGGTCCAGTCTGGATCTCCGTTTTGCCAGCCCTTTTTCTAATGTTCAGAGATCTGCACCAAAATAAATGGTATTCTACAGTTCTGTTCCAGCCTGTCATCCACAACGTCCATAGATTAAAGAACAGCAGGAACACCGACAGCAACAAAATACTTCCAGTCTGAGATAGAAATAATTTTTAAACAAAAGGAGGAGAAATAGTTCTCCTTTGGACTCAAACCACAAATGGGATGTCTCAAGTACATGAAGTTAGTTTAAAATGGAGATCTGCAAATAATTTCAGCTATATGGCTTTTGCTGCACATGTTCTAACACAGAGTGCTCGCTGCAGCAATAGTGCTGTGCAGTAATTACTTGCAAAAATAACTTCTCTCTCTCTGTTCACAGTCATCAGTCGTCATTAAAGGGCTCCTGTAACATTAAATGCAAGTCTGCTGTTAAAGTGATGGTTGTAATGAGAGAAGGAAAAGATACTGGGTTAACATCTGAATAAACAGGAGGAGATGATCCATGAGTGATTGATCAAGATTATTTTCACCCATCATTGTTTTAACGTGCAAGTCAAAAGTTTTCTTAGTAAAGAGAGAGCAGCTTTGGGAGATGACTGAACTTGTAGTGAAATGTCATTTTAATATTTGGCTAAGCAGAAAAGCCTTATTCTAAGTTTGGAGGGGGATAGCTTAAACAGCAAACTATTTTGCTGCTACTGTTCCACTCAGGCAAACTTTCAAAGTGGAATCAAAACCATATCCATCATATAGCTTGTCTTTTCCCTGTTCTTGCCAAAAATATTTCTATGTAAATCAAATGTTTTTCTTTCTAATCAGAAAGAGTGGTATGATCTCCAGAGGGCACCCAGCCAGAAACTCTTCAGTTTTAATCTGAGCTCCTATGTGGCTTTTTAGTTTGTTTTGCTTCTCTGAAGGGCAGCAATTGCTGCCTACATTAACTTCTTATCTCTCAGGATGAGTCCTCATTCTTGTCTGGAATGTGGAAGGGAGCAGGGAGCCAGCAGAGCCCATCAGGTCCAGTGTTTGGTCAACCACTGAGGAGGGAGGAGGAGTTGTTCTGTTGAAGTCCCACAGTGTCAGGTCCTCTGTGCATGAATGCTGACAGGCCGTACCTGATTGAGATTTGGGTGCCACCTCAGTATTACTGTTTTAGTGAACATGGGAGGATTTCTACCTGCATGTCTCCACTGGAACTACTTGCCCTCTATGTCCTCAGCCACCTTTAGCATTTTCTTCACTGGTAGTAGCATTTGTCCTCTCCTGAGCCCTGCTAGTTTACTCAGTAGCTATATACAGCCATCTGCTGTAGGACCTTACCGGTGGTATAGGTCTCTCTGCCTCTGAAAGCCCATGCAGGATAGCAAAACAGTCCTAACCAGCCCAAAGTCCTGGTCTTAGTCACGTAATGATATTGCAACACAGTCTTTGACAACAAAACCTATACACAGGAAACTATTTTGTGTAGAAAATATTTATCCTGTGTATTACTTCTAGGTCATAATTTTACGTTTAAATGCTCTGTATGACACATTTGTGTCTGTACAGTTAACATCTGGATTGAAATCTGTGTAGTCACTTCCAGGGTAAGAATGAATCTGCATGAGTAAGGATGACAAATGGCTTCACAAAATTCAAGACGCAAAGCGAGCGAAGATTAGAAACAGGGCAGTGCCATCCCTGCCAGGTAAGTCTGTCACCTTCTCCCACCAGTTGCAGGAGTTCGCAGCTGGTTCCCAGCTCACCTGCCCTGGGCACAGCCCATGTGCTGTGCTTACCCAGTCCCTCCCCAGGACCTGTGCCCTGTGCAGCACTGCTGATCGTGGCTGTTGCCTCTTGCAGTGCCAAACCATGAGCTCCACAGGCTGTTTGTCCATCCATTCCTCTCTCTCCTCATCTGCTGGCACCCTTTGGTTGATAACGCCCCCCCCTTCCCTGCAAACCTTTGCTTTCCCAGCCTCCATCCTCTGTCCCAGGGGCAGCACACAAAGGACAGTGTTCATTAGAGGGAAAAGAGGAGCTTAGTCTATACACCTATTTTCTAGGTAGAAAAAGCAAGGGGGCACAGAAGACAATAAAATTTTAACTTGATGGTATTAACTTTATTTTTTGTGTGTGTTAGTTGTCTACACATCTGAATGGATTGTGCCAGCCGTATGGAAAGCAAAACTTCTGGTTTCCAAGAAGTTTCCTACTTTTGCTTTAAAATGGCTGTCAGAGTTCTGGGGTTAAATTGTTAAAACTGACCACAGAGGAGTGGAATAAGTGCAAACTCTTGATTTCCACATGAGATATTAAGTAAACTTCTCAATGAAGCAAATCACCAGAACTGGCAAGTGGTTTGATATGAATTTTTCTTTGTGGTTTCTTTTGTCTCAGTCTGATTACACGCCATACAGTCAGTTCTGTTCTTGCCCTCACTGGGAAAGATTCTCTTGCTTGTCTCCCAAAACTGCTCCTGGGCTCACCTACCCAATGCTCCTTTGTTCTGTATGTTTTTCCATCGTCTCACCATGCAGAAAATGACCAACCAGTGCCTTTCTGAACATAATGTTCCTATTTCAGCCAGATTTCACCGTCTTGTTCCATCCCTTGCTAATGTTTCTCCTCTAGCCATTATGAGCGTGAACAGTTATATTTGGCCTATTGGTATCTCCTTTCAAGACCAGGAACTTTCTCCACGCCTCAAGATATCGCAGCACAAAGTAATTTGGGATTCTCAAGTAGAAAAGATGAAGACAATAGCTTTCCTCGTCTGTCAGATATACGGATGCCACACTATTCTACAGTGCTCTCAGCAGCACACTAATTTCTGTCATTCACTGCTATCAGAAGACACTAATAATCCCAATTCCCTTTTCAATACCAGTAACTTTTATCTCTCTGCTCAGCTTGTCTTCCCCATTTGGCCTTTTTCCTGAGCCACATGCAAAGAATTTTGATCTTTGTATTAATCTAAATTCTCTCCTTCCTTCAAAACCCCCCCACCAACTTCTACGGCTACTATTTTGCCTCCTTCTGACTCGTACCGGTAGGCTTTTATGCCTTCCCATCACTTAAGAAACCCCCCTATAACATTTGGTCTGGGCTCTCCATCATCGCTATTATTGCCCATCGCAGAGATTTCCTGAGCTCGCTCTGTAGCGGGAGCCCCTCTGCACTCTCCTCTGATCAATCGCTCCTTTCATGTTGACAGTCCGACTGCTTCCTGTTGAATCTCAAAAGCTCCCTTTTCAGCAAGCGAATCATGAAAGCACCTTTGTTTCATCTTTCTAGGTTTTTCACCAAAAACACAGTTGAAACTAATTTTAACCTTTATTAATCTTTTGCAGTAGGTAATTAGTAACAGTATTACTGATGCTTGATTTTCTCTTGGTAGTTTTTATATGTTCTTGAACTTGGTACCAGCTTGTGTACTAATTCCTGCTTATATCCTAGTTATGCAGGCATCTTCCCCATTAGGATACCTGCTTCCCTTAGTCCATAGTGTTTCTCTCTTAGTACCATGACTTCTCTTCCCTGGCAGCCCAGAAAGGTTGTATCAGACTGTGATGTTTGGTCCTAATTCTTTCTCCTCTGCAATCATGTCAGCTTACACCAAAAAGTATTTCAGCTGGGTATATTCTGACTGCTTGGACTGGATCAGGAGCTGTGAACAGATTAACTTGTGCCATTCTGTAGATTCACAGAGCTTAGATAGAAACTGGGACTGGAAAAGCATGGAACGTGGCACAGGCTGACATCGCTGAAATTGTTGCTTAGAAAGCTGAGAAGAGGCAGGTTTGTATAGAGATGTGCCAGGAGAAGGAGAATCTGCCGACTTGCATAGCACCAAAGCTAAGAGCAGGATGTCTTGGGATGCAGCAGATATGCAAACGGCTGCCTGGGTCAGACAGCTGAAAATGGACCTGGCCGGAGTGTGGGATAGGCTCGACGTACTGATTCCAGACAATTTAAAAGAAGGAGAGCTGCAAACAAGCAGGCTTGTTGCCTGACTTAGACACACATCGGAGAATGAACCACTGGATCAATGCCTTGCCGCCAATGGAAGCACAGATACGGAGCCAGAACCCGTTCACTTTCATGACTTGCCATACCCATGCTACTTCTGCCAGGATCTGGCGTAGGGACAGACGAATTCTCCCACAGTACGCTGTAAAAACATTGACAGAGCTACACAACTTGCTGCAATGTTACAAACCCTAAGTACCACATATGGAAAAAAAAGGAACAGGGTGAATGCATGAATTCACTCACACAGGCACTTGTGCACTCCCTTCCCGCCAGTGCTTGAGTATTATCCTGTCGTTCTCCATTATCATAAGCTAACACAATGGCAGCACACTGAAGGTGTCCCTCTCTCAAATTAATCCCGTACCAGAGAGGTAGACTGGCTGGGGAGCTCAGGGCAGGGAAAATCCATGCATGGAAAAGCAGCATTATTGAAAGACATGGAGTCCTGTGTATTGGCATGCTTGGGCTGTGGCATAACAGCTCTGCTGAGAGGGAGCTAAAAATTGGCAAGACTGGTGTCTGAGGGTGGGGTCTGGCAGGAACCTGAGCAGAAGCAGGCATAATGTGCAGCACAGACTTGGTATGTTCCTATGTACCACCCCCTTTCCTCCTACCTTTTATAGTTATTTAGGCTTGGCAAATGCTAATCTTCTAAATTGGGCTTAAAACTTGAATCATTGCTTCAGGTGCTTTGGCACTGAAGACCATTCTAGGAGTCTGTGGAGCTCTTCCATGATTTTCCACGTCATAGGCCTAGGCTGTACCTGCCATATTGTAGGGCTTTGGCCATCTTTCTGTTGAATATTTAAGGACCGTTTGAAGAGGGCTCAGGTCAAGAGAGAGAATGCATAAGAGCTGTACATTGCAGGTGTTTTACCAGGAATGGCAGGTCCAGATTTGCCCTGTGACCTTTCCCCAGCTGGGGGAATTTTTGATGTGCAGTTGCTTCCTGAGTTATGCAGTGAAGGAGTTCATCCCTTGCCTGCACACACCTCAGCCTCATCAGCAATTAGTTAAGCTGTGATGGAGGTTACACTTACGCTGCACTGGATGTATAGTGGTGGAGACTGTAGATGAAGGGCAGAAAAGGGCATCTTTCAGTCAAGCCCCCATTGCCTGTGTGTTCTCAAAACCTACAGATATTCACTGACTAGAAGTCTAGACCCAAGTGGAAGTGAAGCATGTAGACAGCCTCTTTCTCTTACCCATGTCCTTGCAGAATACAGTATCCAAACCTAACTGACAGAAAATAAGGAAACCAGCACCTTAACTCTGCATTTCCATTAAATCCAGATAGAACAGTTGCCCTATTTAAAAAAAAAAAAAAAAAAGAAAAAAACCAAGTTCTTTGTGCCTGGGATAATTTGATATTAACACATCAATTTTTGCACTCCCATCCACCCTCCAGGTAGCCCCATTTAACTGGGGCTTATTTGCAATGACCTCTGGATAAACTGGATCATGCTGCCATTTGGGGATTTTATCCCTAGGAAGAGGACCTGTTAAGAGTTCCTTTTCATTTATACAATTTTCTGTCCACAAAGTCATAACATCTGTTCATACACCAGACCTTCACAAATAAGAATAATATATTCCTTGAAGTAGGACATATTTAAAATGCAATAATCCTTAATAACTCAGACCCTATGTTAGGAATTGCCATAATGACTAATACAGCATACGAAGTCCCATCGCCTAGTTTGCATCTGCAGTTCACCAGCACGATATCCAATAGCAAGATAAAATTTTGTATGCAAAAATGAAACTGAGGTCAACCATCCTACCAGGAAGGGAAACCTCTTAACTGGACAAAAAGAAATGCCAATAATGTACAAAGTAGAAAAGGAGGTGGAAAAAAGAAAATAATTCTGAACTCACTTCTACAGTTCAATAAGAAGGACACTTCCTAGGAGAGAAGGCAGGCCTGGCTGCTTCTGCAGAATTCTTTGCTTTGAACAAAATGCACAGACTGTGTTGGGCCTCACACTGAAGAAGCCCAATGTCAAGCTCTTCAGAAACTTCTGAGTTACAGTCTCAGGCACATATGCTGTCTCTTTCTGCCTTCCCTTGTCCTCCCATGAATCTGACCCTCCTTTAAAAGTCCAGCTTCAACAGGAAGAGTAGAAAAATATCTCATTCTATAACAGGTTCTGGTATAAAAGCCTTGAGCCTTCTCAGGCTCAAAAGGAAATTGCACCCAGGTCTCTACTTGCTCTATGTAAGCTCTAGATACTGAACTGGAATGCAAAAGGCATGAACCTCATCAGTCGTGATTTTGCATGAGATGCCACTGTGCTTGTGCTTAACTCAATGTTGTTTACCCTTGCTAAACACGCTCAGCATATCAGCTGATATGCTGATCAGCTGGACTCGGGTTGTGAAGGAGCGGAATACGAGTGAGGCCCAAGGACGTCATCACATTGAAGACTGCATGTGGCTTTAGGTTGGAAATAACAATGAAGCTGTTCAGCTCAGCCTAGAACATTAGATAGGTTATGAGTCTTCTAGAAAAAAAATTTAAAAGGCCACTCCAGACAATCAGGCATGTAAGCTATTAGGACAGGAAAAATAAGGTTCACTCTGTTAAGAGTTCAAAGCCTAAGTTCAGTATGGATTGAAACCTGGAAGTTTTATGTTCCTTTGCAAAACCTGCGCATCCATGCTTACGGGACATTGGTAGATGATGAAGTCATTTGTTATCCTAGTTATCTTGTGTTCTCAAAAACAGAAGTACCTTTCAAGCATGTTAGGATGGAAACAGATCTTCACTTGTTAAAAAGTGAGTTGTAGGCACAGAGCCAAAACTTGGCTGTCAAACTTGTAGGAGTACTGGATTTATTTGTACGGATGTAGACTAGGATTTGGCCAATACAGCTTGTCCCAGTCCCAGATGTTTTAAATGGCAGTAACATGCTGTACTCTGGCTAGCCGCTAGTGCGAGGATTGAGGGTGTCTTGGCAGTAAGGTCAATAAAATGTAGTTGGACTCAGTTCCCAGGCATCTAAAACCAGTCTCGCTGAGGCTTCGGCGCTACTTTCACCGATGTGATTCATACTTACACAGCCATCTGCAGCTGTAATTACCTGGGTTAAGTGTGAGGCTCTCTGGGAGCCTCTCTGATGGCTCTCAGTAGCTCACTAATTTGTGCTACTCCAGGAATTGATTCAGACCTCATTTCCCCCTTCTCTGGTGGAAGGTCTTAGCCTGCTGACACATTTGACCCAGTCACCACCAGCTACACGCACACATCGGTTCTGTCCGTTCAAGCATGGTGCCAAAGCAAGGCCCCAGCATAAAACAGAGTTCTTTTTTCAGCTGCAGTAGTAGAACATAATAAAAGCTGCATAAGATGAGACGAGCTCATTTAGGCCACAGTTTCAGACACCCGAATATAACATGAGGTCTCCGAGGGGGCATTAGAGCTGCAGATACACCAGAGTGCCGACCTGTAGGCTGTGCAGCACAACTGACGATAAACAGCTAGATTACTTATTCGTCCATGGATGGAAGGGTCAGCAGAAACTTCAGCACTTCCACAGGGAAACAAAATCCCTCTGGTACTTTATGAGAGGCTCTCCCTGATTCTCTGCACAGCACACCAATGTGGAAGCCTGACGGCTTAAAGCAGACAGCTGCCGAGGCTGGAAGGTAGCTCTCTCACCTGACTTCTTGGAGGGCTGTGGCTCAGCTATAGTCAGAAGCACACAGACCATATGGTGCCCAGATGACGTATAATAGCATTTATTTAGTGGCCTGGAGATCTGATGTTCCACTGGCTGGCAAAAGGAACAACTTCCCTCTAAACAACAGTTATCGACAGGTGCCAACGGCTGCGTTTGCTCTTTTGTGATACCATGCGCGTGTAACGCAGCCAAGAGCTGCGTGGAGGAGCTGTGCAGACAATGTCACAGAATGATGATTAGCAACTTGATGACAACAGAAGCCAAAATGCGAGATAAAGCACAGCATGTAGTTAGCAGACAAGGTACAGTTGTCTCCTTTCATCATTAGGCTGTGGGATAAGAAAGGATGAGGCAGCCTTGGAATATTTTGGTTGCCACTTGTTATCTAGAACACTGCTAACAGAAAGCTGCTAAATCAGCCTAGCCAAAGCCAGAGGTGGAAATGATATTGTGATTAATTAGAGAGGGCCTGTGGAAGCTGTTCGAACATAGCTTTTGCCACCTCTACTGAAAAAGTGCTTATTACTTTTATTATGGAAAAGCCTTAAGACATTATCTTTTCACCTCCCCACCCCTGTTTTGCTAGACACTGTACAAACACAGGGAGAGACCTACTCACCTGTCTGGAGCTCTGGGAGCATGGTGAGCATTGGCACAGAGGTTGCTCTTCAGACGGCTTTTTTCAGTGTAGTAAGAGGAAATATGCTCAGCCCAACAGCAAAATACCTACCAAAGTCAACTCAGGAGTCTGTCTGTCTCTCTCCCAATAACGACGTAGCTTATTTCAGGAGTCCAAACTACTTCTGACTATGGATTACAGGAGAGACTGGCTCTGTCCAAAGTTTCTATCTTAACTCTGCTCTTATTTATTACCTGGCTGCAGTAATAGCATATTGTATAAGATTATATAAAACAAGATTGTACTGTGCAAAGGGCCCCAATTTATTTAATCAATATGTCTCATGCTGTCTGGATGATTACATACAAAATGCCAGCGGCAAAAAAGCAATAAAAGCAACAAGACACTAGAAGTATTGTTCAGATAGCTGTGTAATAATCTTAAGCAATTTAATTTTCTGTGTTGAAAGTTAATTACTTACTTTAGGGAAAGACCAATTTAATGTCTTCAGTCAACTAAGTGGCTGAGATTCATTAAAAGGAACCCATATTACAAATACCTTCGTGCCACAATGCTTTTATTTCCAGGGATAAAACTTCTCGCCCCCTGCCCCCAACCAACTTCTGTTCTAAACAGATTTTATACGGTCCTTTTCTCCATAGCTTCCGGGAACAAAAGCTTGAAACAAACCTTCGTGGACTGTGTAAGAACATGCCCAGATATCACAGGTGTCTGACATCAGCCGCATATGGCAGAGAAATGTGAGGAGATTCACCAAATGAAAATTTCAACTGCCACAGAGATAAAATGGGGTAAACTGTATAGGAAAGTAATCAATGTAATAATGATTAGAGGCTGAAACTCAAGAAAACTGTACCTTTTTTAAAAAAAAAAAAAAAGTAAAAAAAAACCCAAACCACCTAAGAACAGCAGAGTCAGGAAATGAGCCAGAATTACGTATTGGTATGTAAAGGTAAATATTGGAAACTCACATAATGTTGCTGAAATGGCCTTTTTAGGTGAGCCTCACTGAATTCAGTACAATTTCCCTGTAGAAGGGAAGCCTGTGAATAGGCTTAAAGGAGGCATGGAGGGATTGGAGGGAGAAGAAATAACTAAAATAAACACACCCTAACCTGTTCATAATAACAGCATCTCCCAAATGCTTTCCTTGCTTTTACAGTCCCTTTTAAAAACCACCAGTAGGTAACAAAAACATTCCTGCAAAGGGTGTGTGCGAGCACTAAATCTGTCATAGGTAAGAACAATCCAGAATCAGTCACATAGGTGTAAAGTACCCTCCGAGTCTGTAAAGTGGTTGTGAAAACAAGCAGCCAGCAGCCCTTTGTTTGATATTTGCTCTTTCATAGCAACACTGGAGGTCAGTGGTGGAAGAGGCATAATTACCAGCCCTGAAAACCTGGCATAGGGTAAAGTCTTCCAGGCATCACTAGTAAGAACATCAGCCAAAAGAGTCTCCTATTTTCCTAGCACACTTACCTACTGCCCTCAGATGACAGTTTTGTCACGTGTTGCCCCATTGCTGTGCATCCAGAGATGTGCACAAGAATCTGATTTATGCGTTCAGCCAAGAACCTGAAACGTCTGAGGTCTGACGTCCCATTTAGATACTTCCAGCATTTTCAAAGCTGCCACAGAATGACTCTGTAATCCTGGAGGTGCTTGAATTTTTACTCATCAAAATTTGCAAAGCCTGCCTTACAGCTTATTAGCTGCTTTGACTCTTATCTCAAGGTGAGGCCCAAGGTGTGGTACACAAAGTAGGGAAGGGAATGTCTTTCTTGCTTGAGGTCCTCAACCCTTAGGCATGTGTAAAGCTTGTAACAGAAGGGGTAGATGCAGGCCCCTGACATGTGGAAGGCATTGAAGTGCTTGCATGAAGGACAGGGTGGGGGGAGAGAGTGAAACATCAGATATGAAACAACCCTGGAAGAGCTGCTGTGGGCTGCCAAAGTAAGGGGCTACCTAAAGAGTTGACTAGGAATTGGTGTCCAGCCTCTGGAGAAGGCTGACTGCTGGGATCTCAACTACAGAGTCATCTCTGATCAGCTGCATCAGGAAATACTTCGGTGCCTCAGCCCCCATCTTCTCTCCTCTTTTTGTTATTTTAGTCTTCATTAGTTTAGATGGCTACTTAGTTACCTAAATTCTGTGTCCAGAGCTTGGGGCAGAAAATTGCAGGGGCAGCAGGCTGCACGTGTTGCAACAGCAACAGAATAAAATCAAGTACTTCCAACAGGCCTCGTCACCGTCTTCCGACTGGTGTCCCACCCACATTGCAACTTGCCTCCAAATTCTGCTATAGCTGCTACCAGGCAGGGTTTCTGCTAATCACGCAGTTATAACTAGCACTTCATGGCAACAGTTTATCCTCCTCTCCAGGGTTTTAGGTAGCCCATAGTCATCTTCCAGTAAGTGAATCAGAGTTCTGCATTATTGCAACGTATTCCTTACTCATCCTTTTGTCTGACTCCTCCTTCGTCTTAGGTCTGCATGTGGTAGGACGTCCCTAGATACAGCTGTCACAGCGCTGCTGTTCTCTGCCTCACCTAGGCAAAGAGGCAGCAGAGTAGATGGATGTGCTAAAGAGCACCAATAACAAACACCAGCAAGACAGATAGAGTTTGCATATGTACGCTTGTTACAGCAGAGAAACTAGTTACTGTTAGTTAAATTCTAAGGTTATGTTCAATTAGTTACAAAAAAAGTCCAAGTCTGAAAGAAACTGAAAGAATTGTCTTCTGACAATTGAAAATTGCATTGCTACCTTTTAAATTTTTTTTTAATTAGCAGAGGAGGAGGGCAGGCAAAAGTAGTAAGGTTTAGATTCATGGCCAAGTTCCCCTGTTTGCCAACAGGACAGCAACAACAGTGTTATAACTTGTGTTTTGCACAACATATATGTCAGGTTCTAATAAATATACAACACCTTATCCCCCGAATCAGTAAAAGAAACAGGCAAGCACTAACTACAAGTAATTTTGTTCCATTTAATTCTCTTCCAAAAATGTATCACAAAGTTCACGAGCTTATCTCGCTAACATGAAACTTGTCAACTCCCCTTTTAACTGACTCCAAGCCCTACAGCTTTGAAGCTTGCTAGGGCTGTGGGGCGCAGAGCTGAGCAGATTTCTCAGGAAATCTTGTGTATGTGTGTGGGGGGCAGCGTGCAATGATTGTGGTCTCACTGTAGCTTTTTGCAACCATTTCCAATGTCACAGTGACCTGCAGTTATTTGAAAAGGAAGTTTCCAGCTGCAAGTATCTTTAATTTGCAGCTCTTACCTACTCACTGAAAGAAGCCTGCTGGGACTGGTATGCGCCCCTATTAAGTTGTGTGAATGCTTTTTATATTTTTAAATACTCAGTTTACACGACACTTCTGATCTCGTGATGATTACATAGGAACTCTAGTTAGGTTTGCCTTTCACAGCTAACGAGCGCTACTAAAACAATTTTTATACTTAAGCAATGGGACGCGTAGAGTGGAACTAGAGATGAGTCAGCAGTTAGCTAAGGTTATTTGAATAGCAATATAAACCATGCCTGCCGCTAGGAAACAGTCCACAAAGGTCATACCAAGTGCCTAGTATTTAGAGACTACCACCCTGGTGATATGAGTTCCCTTAGACTCACGTTTTTCAGACCAAGCATCCTTCTGTTTGACATTTGGATGTTGTCGTATTAAATACCCGCTCCTTGGTACCTGGATGACAGGGAAGAATGCCTGACATTATCCGTGCTATTCACAGTGAGGCATGCCTGCCAGCCTGACAGATGCTGCTCTCTCCCCACCGAGGGGAGTTAGGCACTAAAATTAGTAACTATTAAAACAAGCATGCTGAGCAAGGATCTGCTGAATCTCATCAAGAAGAAATGCTGAAAGGAAGGTAAGGAGTCACCACTGCTCTTTCTACAGGAGTTGGGGCTGTAAGTCACAAGCAGGGACAGCGCAGCTCACAAAATGACCGCCCCTGATACGGGATAGCTGTGTTGCTCAAGGATAATCAGATGCCGAGCCCCAGCAGCTTACAGCCCACGTTAAGGCAGAGTCAGGGCAGTGACAGCCTTCACAAGTTATTACCTACACTGACGGGGAGTGTGGGGGGGTGTTAGGCCAGATACAGGATGTGCGAGACAGTTCCCTGGTGAGGCACTGCTGCTCACAAACAGCCCTGGAGAGGAAAACGTTTACAAACAGCCCTGGAGAGGAAACGGTTTACAAGCTAAAACTCATTTAGGGTTCAGCTCTGTTGCCTCTGCAACCACAGGAAACAAGCACACCAGCCCCACTCGTGAATCATAGCTTTTGGGAACTTTACCTTGAAGAGCAGGAAAGTCTTTCTTCAGGTAGAATGGATCTCTTTAATCCCTTCTGCTGGGATTATTGCCTAAGCGCCTTCATTTGCCAAAAAAGAAAGAAAAAAAGAAAAAGGCACAATAAGAAACACAGCTGCTTGTGATGGTTCCACCCTCCCTTATTCAATTGTTCAGTGGTTTAACATTCAGCCTGAATGTTGCAGACCTACTTTTAATTCTCTCTTCTAGCTGAGAGGATTCAAGGCCACAGTGTTCCAGCCCTCCACTCCAGTGACCTAGCTACAAAACAACTGAATTAATAAAAAATTAAAAAAAAAAAAAAAAAGAGAAAGACAACCCACCATAAACGCCTTCATGTTCTGCTGACCCACTTCAGTAAGAACACTTGGAGATTCTGCCTGGCTCTGACTGAGACCGATTTTGCCAGGACTGACAACTGCAGTTGCTGTATAAAACCAGCGTTACTGGTTGCAGACAGACGCAGACTTTAAGGCACCTTCTGCATCTGCAGAGGTGAGCAGGGGTTTAAAATTTCTTTGCAAGAGAAATCCCAGGCCTCTGAATCACCCACCAAAAGTGCGTTTTTATCAGTCTCTCTGACCCGTTTGTATCAGAGCATTAAACACCATTAAACTTGAGAGGGTAAAACAAAGATTGTCCCAAAAGCAAGGCTAAGAACAGTAGCATTAGTGAACTACAGTTTGTCATCACAATACCAAATGGCATTATAGGCGTTGCTATACAGCAACATCGCCCTGGGCCATAAGCAAGAACTGGGGTTTAACAACTGGCATTTTTTGCTATAGACAAATACCAGCTGCCTCGCTCCCAGCTTCAACAGTTGTTTTTATCACAGGTTTTAGTTTTTCATATGTAAAGAAAGTTATGCAAACGTACACATTTGAATTTGGGGTACTTTCTCAAAGCTAATCTTGCGAAACAACAAGAGCGCTTACTGAGGTACTGAGAGTGCCCGAGCAGTGTATCTGGTTTGAGTTACACGGAAGGCCTTAAGTCCTTTTGAAACCCAATCTTTTTCAAACATCCACCACATGTGTGTTTGTACATACATGCCCGTAGCAACGGCTGGCAGATAGACCTCTTTCTCCTCTCTTCTGTAACGAATGAATTTGACCGAAGAGCCAAAATTCGGTGCCTACGAAAGCTGCAATTTGAAAAAAAAAAAACCCGACAGCGTTCGCCCGTGCGGTGGCGGGAGCAGAGCTGCTGCGGGATCTGCCCGTGTTTTCCCCCGCAGCTGCACCCGAAGAGCGGGGCCCCCCCGCAAGGCGGAGCTGCGGCCGCTCGCCCCCGGCCCGGCCGGCGCCGGGGCTGTGTCGCCACCTACTGACGGCCCCGCCGGGGGCACCGCGGCCGGCCCGGGGCGGGCGGGGGGGGGAGGAGGAGGAGGAGGAGGAGGAGGAGGAGGGAGGAAGGCTGTATTCGGCTGGTGAGGAGCTCACCGACCTCGCCTCCTTCAGACACGGCAAAACTGGTTTCACGGATGGTTTACAAAAGTTCCACTTTTTATCCCTGCCCCCTCTAAATGTAAATATTTCCAGAAAAAAAGAAATGCAGCAACTGAGAGAAAACTTACTTTTGAAGCATGTGGATTTCTTCTTCTGTCTTCTCCGAACCCTTCCTGCCCCCTCTCTGTTCTTCAGCATCCTCCATACTCTTCCTACGGGCCTACTGCTAGCCTCCCATGTTCGCAGCGTTCCCATTCTTCTGCAACGCTAACGGGGACTGAAGTGGAGCAGAAGCTTCAGAGCTTTTTCTTACGGAAGCTCTTTTCAGAGCTTTCTTCTTTTTCTAACCAGTGAACGATTTTTATGGCATTGCCCTTCTCAAAAGACAACAGTCCTGGTAGGTTATTCATGAAAGAACAGTGTATTTCTAAAACAAATAATCGCTGTCCTCTAAGGAAATTTATTAAAAGTTCAGTTTGCAACAGCAGCCTACCAAGAAACAGCAAAATGCTCTTGGACAAATGACGTTTCTTAACTTTGTAACCTAAATTCTTAAGGGATAACAATGTAATTCCTAGAGGTGACAGAAGCAGCTCTGATCGCCCTTTCTCTCCAGACCGAAAAACCAGAACCACAAGTATTCAGATTATGGCAAGGTTGCTTCGGAGCACTGCAGCGAATCTGCTATGCATTCCATACCACAAGAACTAGAGGATATAATTATGAGAAATGGAACAAAAAGGAACGCCTCCTCCTCACACACGCAAGGCAGCACTCTCAGCAGAAACTCTTAAAAAATATATTGTATATTGTTTCATTTGGAAAGCAAGAACAACATCTTCAGATAGAAAACAAAATGGACAGAGACAGCACACCTTCCTTCTTAATCCAGCCCCATTCTCACTGTGCTTTGAAAAAAGATGGGAAGAGAAAAGAAAGACAAAAACAAATGGTTGCAGTGAAATGTAATGAATTCTATATTGCCAGCCCTGCAGATCTGGTAAGAGGCATCACCCAAGCATCCTACTCACACACGGTATCGTTTTTTAAGAAAACACTAGGTTTTGCCATTTAAGTTTTTAAAAAGCAGTATTAATATTGTACTCAGTGTAAAGAAAAGGACGCGCTAAGGTGGTAAAGTACCCTCTTGATTACATCCATAAGGTTTAAAATGTTTAATGTGCAAGTCTTGGACAGAAATCATTAATTTACAACGCACTAAAATTTGAAGGATGGGAGTTTCTTCATTGTATATGCTCACAGTAGTAAGTGAAGTACTTGGTCGCTGAAGTACAAACATCAGTATGCTTAAGTGACTTATGCTTAATTTTTAAGGCAAAAATAGGTAACAACATGACTGCATATAGTTGCAAAAATATTTACAGATATGATTAGATAAACAGTCCACTTCTAGCATGAAAATTTTAATGATGTACTTAATATAGCAGTGTTTTATTTGAAAAGTTACCATTAAAAACGTAAAATTAATCTAGCTAGGATGAGTAGCACTGACGTTTTTACCTGGGCCTCCACACTCATGGATCTTTGTCCCTAAACCTCTATCACTGTAAGCTCTCTTCTCTCCCTGCCCATTTCTAGTCTTACTACAAAGGTGCAGGTGTGCCTGAGCAGCCCCAGAGTCCACAGAGGAAAAAGCTGGAATGCTAAAAACGTATGCAAAAGGTACCAACAAGAAAAAAGAAAAAAACAGATCCTGAGAAATAAAATTAATGGGGGGGGGGAAGCTATCTGCAGGTATCCATGGATTTGCTCAGTCATCCTTGTCTTTTGCTCCGTGTTTCAGGATGCGCGTGAATTCAATGTAGTTGAAATTCCCCTTTTTGTCGATGGGTGCCTCTCTGTACAGCTCATCTACCTCTTCATCTGTGAACCTGTCTCCCATTGTCGTCAGCAGCTCTCGCAGGTAGTCTTCCTGGATGAACCCTAGAATAGGATGTATAGAGAGAAATGCAAAAGGGAAGCCGAGTCTTCAAAAGCAGTAAGACAGACATACCAACAGACGTGCAATTAACTAATACAGAACGTAATATATGCATTTGCACCAGGAGCCCATAACACGTTCTTAATTGAATTCTAAAGAAGTCCCTTGAATGCAAAGGGGAAAGGGGGGAAGTCTGATGCATATCATACAGATCTTTGAAAAGAGGGCCTGATCTGCTGTGATCTAATAACACCTATTTCCACCTACTGATCTTCAACAGCTCAAAGTGGAAAACCAAGTTCCTGTCACTGCTAGTCTTCATTACACAAGCTGTTCTCTTAATTGAATTATATTTTTCTTGACTTAATTAGACATATTTGTGCATCCTCTATAAACTAGTTTCCCCTGGGGACTGAATAACCACTGGTTGGCTCTTCACTGCTACACAATACTGTTGCTGGAGGCAGTTTATGTGGATACAGTGAACTGCTGGCAAGTGTCCAGGGAAAGAGTTTATAACAGAAAAGACTTTCAGACAGGATGGAGCAAGTTAACTCAGGAGGGAGGAAGAATGTTTACTGTGGAGAGGTAGAGGTGGAGAAGCTAGTCAAAAATGGTAGGATATATTAAGTTATTTATTTTATGCAAAAATATTAGCAGAAGATTTTTGGGGAAATCAACAAAGACATGAAAATGAGCAGTTGCTAAGTATGTTCCGTTAATTCAATTTCAATAGGTGGGCAGAACCACCACTTGCCAAGTAATTCCAGGAAAGTTTAGAGATGAAAAAAGGAATGCACATAACAAATAGTAGTCAGAAGAATGCAGAAACTGCTTAGTGTTGAAATAAGACCTACCATGTCTTTAAATGCACAACAGTTGCTTCATTTGAGAAAGAAATTGGTTATTGAACTTTAGTTGGAGAAATACCAATAACAGAACAGAGGAGGTAGAAGTATGTTTAAAAAAAAAAAAAGATAGGTAAACTGTGCAGAACAGCTGGAAATCATATGTAGACACCCACATCAACTGATGTAGATTCAATTAGAAAGTGATTAAAAAAAAAAAAAAGTTCTGCTTTGGAAAGGGAGTTGAATAACCTAAGCAAACAGAGTTCATTAGAGAGACAAAACCAAACAGGGAATCAGGGGACCAAAAGGCAGTCAATGAGCATGACAAATTATCACGGAGTTGCTGTATGCTGTGGGGAAGGGGGAAAAAAACCCCCGTGTTTCAACATATGCTAATTAAAACAGCATCATATCCCAGTGTAGAGAAGCCCTTGACTACTGACTCCAAACGAAGAAGGCTAACAGCAACGTTGTACTTCAAAAATGGGGAGAATGTTCAGTTAGCCAGGCTGATCTTAATCGGGTCAAATTTTTGAGTTGTCTCTTTGCAGATGTGCGTAAAGAAGGGGAAAAAACAGCTAAACGGATTAGGCTCTCTATTTCTGCAGTCCTACAGAGACCAAGTAGTGATGAGAGATGACATAAGGATTAGTATTCAAAGAATGCAAGGCCTTTGGTGCTGCAAGTTTAGCCTCAAGGACTTAACTGCTTCTGTCTGAACAGCTAGGTGTTTGAACACTGAACTAGGTTGCCAGACTAGGAATATGCTTAAAGTTTTAGCAGCACCAAATTGCAAAGCAAACAGTACTCCCACTCTCCCTCACACACAGCTTCAATGTAGATGGGGAGTAACAAACTAATGAAGCAAAATTTAAGATTCAGCCTGTGGCAGACAGCACAGAACAGATGACAATGCAGGATCAAAGAGCAGACAAAAGATACACCAAATGCAGACAGAACTTTTATACTAATTTCACAGTACTACATACCATAGTAATGCTGAAGCAATATACCCAACTAGATTGGCAATATAGGAAATGTAAGTAAAAACCAACAAGTACAACTACCTTATCCTCATCAAGAGGATCTGATTTATATTATTCTCTTTCAAAAGAACTACACTGATGTAGAGCTAGAAAATCAGGCCCATAACACACACACACACACGGAGATTATGAGGTTAAAAAAAAAAAGGAAAAGGTTTGACATAGCTGGAAATGCTTTTGTTCATTTTTAAAAGGAACAAACTGTTCAGAAGCCAAATCTGAGAATAAAATGAATAAAAGCAAACATAATGTAGGTTCTACAAATACATCACATGTTATTTTGAAGACTGCATTTTGATTATTATGAATCAAAAATCAATAAAACAGTATAACTACCTAACGTGTTTCCTGGTTAAAATTTGAGGATGGCATAAGACACAAAAGAGACAGTGGAACCATTATCCTCAAATCATCCTAGGACTAGACTAAAACATTTACCACACAGAGTTGAAAGATAATAAAAATCAATCTTATCAGTACATGGGGGCCTGAACTAGTAACTTATTGTTTACATAGACATAGAAGGTTACTGTTCTAAAGAACTGGTAGCACAATCATTTTCTTTATATAGTAATTCGCAGGCTCTTGTTTTGGTGCACACAAAAAAACCCTGTAGCACCGTGAGTCAGACTACCTGTGGAGAGAAAATAATTAACCTACTAACAAAACTTCCTTCTCTAGGAGATGGTAAAGAGATTTCCCTTGAGAGGGAGGAAGTCAATTAACATTTGAAAAGGCCTTACCAACAGAAAGCCTGTTTACCTACACCTCAGCAGGAAGGGGATGCTCTTTGAAAGGGCAAAAGGTGCTAAAAATACACAGACTGAAAATAGCTGTTTGAAATGGAATAATATCCTTTGAAAGGCTCAGAGCACGTATCCACAGGTTAGACTGAAATATTGTGGTGGACAGTTGTGATGAAAGTTATAGGTGCAGTGACATCTCCAGTACAGAGGCCACATAATTTCGGCACGCACTAGTAAGAAGTGTTCCCAACATGTCAAAGCTCTGATATTCTGTAATTCTGCAGAACTGCCCTAAGGATTCATCCTTGGTTGCTACACACTTCTCCAGAATCTTAGCCTACATGAACAAATAAATAAAAGCATAAACTCTAACCTCAAGATTACAGGCGCAACCTTGGAAGTCCGATATAGTAAAACTGAGCTCTGCATTTTCCTCTTTCCCCCATCTTGCTCAGTCCAATCTGTCATTTCTGCCTTCTAGACCCCACCCGGTTTTTATCTTTAGATCATTAAGGCTACAGCCCTTCCCGCAACCTGAAAGCAAACTGAGCTGTGGGTGAGGGCATGACATATGGCATGTGTCATCAGAGCCATAACATACACTAGGCAAGATGAGGGTTCAGAAGAGTTTATGTAGTCTGGACAGCCTGTCTTGAAATATTAAAAACATTGAAGAATTCAGATGCATCTCAGATCTACTTCAGAGGGAGGACAAACAGTTGTATCACAGATTTCACATCCGTTACCTTTTCAATGCCATAGAAAACCACATATTACCAATCTGAATTCCTCATCATCTTAGAGCAAATACATCTTATTTTGCACTTTGAGGAACATAGACGCTGCCTAGTCAAAACACTCTTCAAAGCCTCACAGAAGAACATTACTACTAGTCCTCAGCACTCACACAGAACAGCCAGACAGTTTTTACTCTCACTCAGTAATAAGTCAAATTCTCATTACTTGGTAGAATATGCCATCTAGAAGGCTTACTGTGTCATACTTCATTTATAAAAGTGCAAAAATCAGCATACTATTTAGAAACCCAAATAAACAACATAAAAGTACCTTCCCACCCCCTGCCAAGCGGCCAAGTTTTACCCACGTACCTGTTGCTTCTTCATCAAAGCAAGCAAAAGCATTCCTGATTACATCTTCCGGATCGGTGCCATTTAACTTCTCACCAAACATTGTGAGGAACATTGTGAAGTTTATGGGGCCTGGAGCCTCATTCATCATGGCATCTAGGTATTCATCCGTTGGATTCTTTCCTACAAATAAAGGCAGGCATATTTGGTTTAGCTCTCAAACTAAAAGTCATCTGAATAGCGCAACACACGTAATACACAATATTTTAATTAGCACAAATTTGCTTGGCAACCATAAAGAGAAAAGCGACGTTACCAAGGGAGGCGAGCATATCGTGCAAGTCCTCTTTGTCAATGAAGCCATCCCTGTTCTGGTCGATCATGTTGAAGGCCTCCTTGAATTCTTGAATCTGCGACTGATCAAACATTGCAAATACATTGGAAGTGGCACGCTGAGGGCGCTTCTTGGTGGTCTTTGTCTTTGCCTTTTTGCTAGACATGTTGATTTTTGGACACTAGGGAAAGAAGTAAATATGGTAAGATCAGAGTTAGGACGTAAAAAAAAACCTGTACTAATATGGTTTAACATTAAAGTTCACAGATAGAAAACACCTCTAACACACTTCCATTTCCTCTCACCAGGAATTTCCCTAGGTATACCTGTAGGTATTTCCCTAATCAAAAAGCGAAACAGAGAAGCAGAAAATACAAACAAATGAAAGACCGACTCCTAAATAGAAAGACTTCTGCTAAAAGAAGCCATAAGTTAAACTTGAATTTCAGTCTTCAAAGAGACAGCTTTTGTCTGGGATCCCTTCTAGATATATGCATCTGCAATAAGAGAACTTGGACTGGTCTCAAGCAAAGTGAGGTTTTGAGAGCTGTCATTAAGCCTGTGAAAGAGCTCTGTATGGATATGGATATACGACAACTGTGTGCAATATTAAGTAGCAGGGGAAGGAGAAATACAACTTAGTTCACGTGAACAAACTCTGAAGCGCCTGTATGCGACACCTGACAGCAGTGAGTAGTCGCTATTTTGTATAATGATGGGTCTCTGTCCTTGCATTGCCTTCCATTAGTTAAAACACCCTAAAATTGGAGAAAACTGTGCAAGCTATGTTTCTGCTCATATCAGCAAGTTCTGCCTGACCTCCATTTACTTTTATGCATTTAATTTTACCTTAAATATACTACAGGTCTGCCATACCTGAAAGCTAACTTCTGCTGCTTAGTCGTTTAAGTAGAGAAAGTTTCTCTCCTTTAAAAAGAGAAAGCAACCAACTCGCACTGCTTTTACTCATCTCCGTAGAAAAACTGCTCAGGAAAAGGTATCTTCACCTGTAACATTCAGGCTAATGGAGCTGGGGTCTGAACGACACAGAACAATGGCCATGCTTTGGTCCATTTCATTGCTACCACTGTCATTTAATTTACCTGTGGCTAAGCCTGCTAAGGTTTCCATCGTACAGTGCTGCAGAGCGAGCTTTAAAACTTTATAAAATGAACCGGGGGAGACTGCATTTGTCTTTTAACGTAGGTGGAAGGGATGGATGGGGGAAAACCTACACGGGGGAAAACCTACACGCAGCCCCTTTTCAGCTTTAACCACAGAAGTACGTGTCCTGAAAACAACCCGGCAGCCACCCCCTTGCCCTAAGCTCGGACGCGTAGGGGAGAATCAAGCTCAGCGACAACGCTCAGCTCTCCAGCGAGCAGAGGACTGAGGAGATTTTTGAGGGGGCGGGGGAGGGGAAATATTTTTGATTTTTTGGCCCTGGAGGAAGGCTGATCTCTCCTCAAAAAGCGCCGTCCTGTTCTAGGCTTCAAGGGCGCACAGAGTCATGGCGTCCATGAAGAGACGACGCCACCGGCGATGGCGCCGGGGGGGAGTCCTCGCCTTCGACGCCGGTGGAGGCTGAAGCTCCGGCAGCCACGAACGTGGCTGCCGGAGCTTCAGCCTCCACCGGCGTCGAGGGCGAGGGGGGCCCGCCCGGGCGCCATCGCTTCTCCTCAGCAGCAACCGCCCCAACGGCTGCCGCCAACGGTCGCTGGACCCCCAACGGTCACCCTCCCCACAGCCCGGTTCCCGCCCCCAAAACGCCTCCCCACCGGCAACCTCACCCCAACGGTCGCTGCGGGGACCCGGTACGAGGCAGACGCGGAAGGGAGGAAACGGCGCCGGCAGCCCCGCTGCTTCCCGGAGAAACCATCGCCCTCCTGAGCGGCGGGGGGGGACGGACGAGCCGGCGGGCCGACAGCGGGTAGCGGCGGAGGGCAGCGAAACGGCAGCGAGGCCTTTTCCCTTCACGATCGCAGCTCTCCCGCTCCGCGGGGCGGCTGAGCTGGGGATGGCCCCGCAACCGCTTCTCACCACCCCCTCAGCTCCGGCAGCGTTGGCGCAGCCCAGGGGAAGTCGCCGCCGCCGCTGCTCGGCCCTGGGCGCCGCCTGCAGGTGCCGGGCGGTGGGGAAGGGAGGGCGGGAGGGAGCCCCGCTGGCGGCCGCCGCTCCGGGGGCGGGCCCTGAGGTGTGGGGATGCTGGGCGGGGGAGAGCCCAGAAAGTCGATGAGGATGGATACATCCCAGCCGCCTTAAAAAAGCCTGTCTGAGGTCAGGGGGTACACAGGGCTGGGGGCTGCCCCGCTCCGCGCTCTTGTTTTGCGAGGTGGAAACGTAGTGCTGGAAGGGCTTCTTCGGGTCAGCGAGTTCTTCTCGTGTACTTGTGTTTTATGTATCACGTAGAAGATGGAGCTTCGGTCCGTGTTCCTGAAGCCTCAGCCGGCGACCGCGGAGTTAACGGGTTCATGGTGTCGTTGAGGTAAATGAAGCCGGATCGTTTGGTAACATAGTGCCCGAATGAAGTGTAAGGTGTTACCCTGACTTGCAGTCTTCCTCATGTTTCGCTTAAGGGATCAGAAAAATTCTAGTTTGCATCTTATTCTAAATGAGTACTCCCGCATGAACAAGACTTAACACCTCTCCCAGCCATAGATTCTAAGACCCCTTGGAGGGTTTATTCTCACTTACATTTTCTTCATGAAAACAGTGCAAAGGATAGCACTAATTTTTTTTCTTTCTTCGTTTACTGATGTAGGATCTCAAAGAAATTGAGGTACAAGCTCTTTTTAGTGTTCCCCTGAGGATGGGGTCTGAAATAACTTCGGAAGCTGTTTGGTTTTATCCCACTTCTGCATTTTTGAAATTTTTCTGAACAATATGCTTATTCACATTTTGCATATTGAAATCTCATATAAATGACTTGGGCTTCAAGAAGCTGTTGTTTAGTACACAAAAAGATGCTGAAAGATGAGAAAGCTGCACTGTCAGTTCATCATTCTTTTAACTCCTTTCCTACCTGTTACCATTTTGTTGGTATACAATCGGTTTCTTGGTAAACAATAACTCTTAAGGAGGAAAGGAAAAAAGAGATGAGCAGGTTTTTGCTGAAATTACCAGTTATATTTACAAATGTGAATGGATTACATTTAGGCACTGTGCATACTGAAGTTAATATATAATCTAGAAGTTGCAGGCCCAGATTTGAAGGGAAACGCTTTAACTGCTAAAAGGCCCAACTTTCTTTCCCTGTCCTTCCCTCAAACCAGAAGAGTTACTTCATGAGGTCTGAGAATTTGGCCTAATTAGCTTATAAGAATACTTTCCCAATTAATTTTAATATCACTTTTCTAAAATTTGCCTCGAAAAGCAAGGGGAAAAAAATACTAAGCTCTGATGAATCAAGAGCATGCTCGTAGAAAAAGTATTGGGGAAAAATCCTCTGTACTTACTAGACATGGCGCATAGTTTCAGGATAATTATATGCAAAGATGTGAGTGGGCAGAAAACCAGTAGAAACACCACGATAGTTATTAGAGTTATTAAAATACTCTGTGATAATCTTCAACAACTGAATTGTGTGTTGAAATTTAATTACGAAAAGTTATTTGATATCTTAATTTAAAATCCTTTCATCATTTACTTTAAATTGAACCAGTGCTGCAAACATACTACTCCTTATTGTACTGTTTTTCATGCTATTAAAAAGGTGTTATATGAAACCTGTCAACGTGTGTGTTGTTCCCTGTGTTTAACTTTCAAAGATGTGAGAAGAGGTTCAGTAATATTACTCGCCCAGTATGAGATCAGTTCTTACTGAGGAAATTGTGTCTGTGTCTGTCTCCCTTAAAGCTTTTGTCTCCAATTTGTTGCATCATAATGGAATGAGAAGCAGTTGTTAAATGCAGACCATTTTCTGTGCTATGTAAATCTAGATAATGCTTTTACAAATGGTTGTAAATAAATTTTACATGATTCCAGCCTACATGATACCACTAAAGAAATTCAAAGGGGAAAAAAGGCATTTGTTTTGCTTCTTACAATATTTGGAGAATATTTTTTTCCTCATCGACACAAATCTTAAAAAGAAAAGGGGGGGGGGGGAAAGTAATGGTCTTTTTTTATGAATGTATTAGCTTGTGCTTCAGCTCTTAATTAAGAAGATCTGTTGTGATGATCTCCTAGGTGAACTGGACTTCTTCTGCTGTTTAAAACTCCCGCTGGAGAGGGTGCTGCTTGAGGATGGTACCTATGAGCTGCCTGCAGCACTGAACGGTGCTTAGTTCCTTGTGACTATACATCCCTGGCTGTTGCTGGAGATCAGCGTGGCTGTAATCCCATTTCCTGCTGCCTTACAGACTCTTTCTGAGGGTACAGTGATGCCATGGGCTGTTTCCTGAGTACACGGGCTGCTCTCTGGAGTACGCAGGCTCCTCCTCTGCGCTCCTTGACCGCACAGAGAGCTGTGCTTGCGGATCACTGTCTGATGGGACAGCAGGCCTGGTCTTGAAGGTGGCCTTCAGGCTCTTCTAAAAGAGTAGTCCAGGCACATCCTAGGGAGAGCACGTTCTGGGGAGCCCGAGATTGAAATGGGCACCCCTGTGGCTAAGTGATCCATCCAGCCTTTTGCCACCACACGGTGCAAAGTATGCCCGGAGCGAAGCGTCCCTACAGCCGCTCTGCAGAGAGAGCGGTGCCCTCCCTGCCGTCCTGTGTGCAGGCTGGGCACTGCGAGAGCACTTGGGGCCAGGGAGTTCCCAGGCTGTGTGCTGGAAGGATGCTCGTGTAGCTGATGGTACTGTACCGAGAAATAGTGCCACCTGGTGATGAGCGTCAGTTTTATGCAGTGTTTGTTTTGTGAGCTGGGGAAAAATGCTTGCACTACCACATCCAAGAATGTATGCCAAAAATTTGTTTATTTCTCAGTACCACATAACTTCCTGCAAAAACCATACAGAATGGGAATTAATTTATCCATTCTGAAAACATGAAGTTTTTTTTAGTGCTGAGCTCTTAACTCCTTCAGTTTTCTTCTTTCTACTACTTTTGCCTTCATTACTCCCACCTTCTTTCTCATTTATGTCAGTCTTGTTTAAGAAAAAGCCCTTTTAAGCAAAGTGTATAAAATTTTCCTATCCTTTCCATCTAAAATACTCAAATACTTTGGTGCTGTTGAAATGTTTTCCTAGGCTTGTTTTCTTTGGATTGTCTAAAAGCCTTCAAAATTATCTGTTTTGTACTTAAGTTCTAAGGCTGTTATAGACAGCAAGCAATTTACAGTAAATCTTTTCCCTCCTTCCATTTAATTGTCTCCATTTCCCCACCTCTGCTGTTATGATGACAGTGCAAATACTTGTGATTAACTTGGTTGCTTAATGAAGCAGAATCAGTCTTTGTCATACGATGTTTCTTTATGAATCTAATTAACGTTAGAGGAACAGCTGCACTGGCTCACAGTACAAGTCTGCCTCGTCCAGTGTGCCCTAGCTGTAGAGAGATGCGTATTCTGGATGTGGAAAGCAGGGAGCAAAGTCTTGGCCATGCTTTGGTGAGCTGCCGTTCCCATGGACGGTGTGCGCACTGTCTGCTCCACAAAGGCAACTGCACTGATCGAGTGGGAGCCAGGGGACTGGTCTGCTTGTTTGCGGTCATGGTGTACTGCTTGCTCGCTGCAAGGCCAGAAGAAATACCAGGATCATCCCCAGCAGCTGCATTTGGCCATACACCACAGCAAGGAGCAGAGCAAGCCTGCCAGGATTGCCTCAGGCTGGAGTTTTGCTCAACATTCAGATCTTGCTGCCTCCTGAGAAGGCGAAAACCGTGAAGCTGGGGTTAAATGACGTTGTCCAAGTCTCACCCTGATTTTTCAGCAAGTCAGAATTGGCCCATAAAGTGGGGAAGGGGAAGCCTAGCGGCTGTGTCCTCATCCTGCTTCTTGCATTTCTAGGTGGAGCACCACTGGGATGTGTCTACTGGTTCCTTGAATGCCTTCAACACGTAATAGATGCTGTGAGGTCTCCCCTACCAGGTCTCTGGAGGGTTTTGTTCTGGTTTGGGTTGGGTTTTTTTTCCTGAAACTTGGAATAATGTTTTTTTTTTAAATCTCTTTCTCTATGCTTCCTCTTCTTTTTGGAGCAGAGAGAGCACTGTGTTCTTTTAGCCTGTTCTTAAGGGGAGAGCAGCAGCAGTGGCCATATGCAGGTATTGAGGGAAGAATAAAAATCGGGGAAGCCTATGATATCTTCCCAGAAGCCTCTCCCAACCTGTACTATATTTAGCTTACGGAGGGGTGAGCCACCCTGAGCCATTTAGTAACCCATGAACTTCTTTCATCAGCTTGCCTAATATGTAGTCCTTGAACTGATGTAAATTTAGCATCCACAATACCCTTTGCAGGTGTTTTTGGATTCCTTTGCAAGGTTGCTATTTGTTACATGAAGAACTTCGTGTTACTAATTTTGAACCTACCTGTTCCTATTTTTATTCTATGCTCTAGACTTTGTATTGGAAGAAATGCTGAGGCTGAATTGTGTGTCCACCTCTTTCATGTTGCTTTTGCTTCTAGAGAGCTCTTGCGTGTTCCATCAGCTGTAGCAGAGAGTCCCACTTAGGTAATTTTTCTTGTACAGAAGCTATTCCATACCCTTGGTCATCATAGAAGTAAGACTAGGATATGCATAGGAAACAAACAAAAGAGTACAAAAAAGGACTAGATGAAAAAGCATATTTGTGATTTTCATATTGAATTAAGAATTAAAAATGTGTGAAAATTGGATGGTTGTGCCAGTGAAGAGATTTTTCTGAGTGTATTATCACTGTTAACAAAAGTAGCAAATGCTGCTTACAGAGTTTGACAGCACGATCGAGTATTTCCAAATTTTGTTCTAAGTCATTTCTAGGTCAAAACAAAAGCATTTTGACTGTCAATTGCTTCACCTAGTATTTTGGCTCATCCCTCTGCCTTTCCATCCCTTCTTCCCTGATTCCAGCTGGCATCTGTTGTCCCTGTCAAGCTATCCCAAGTGCAGTGCTGTATCAGTCAGAGTGACAGTCATTCTTTTTGTGATGCTGGGAGTGTCCCAGAATTGTTCTGGAATTTCTCCAAAAATAGCTCCAGCGCTGTGATCCAAAGGGAAAACGTTTGAGAAGTCGTGAGTGAAAGAAGGGATTCTGAATCCATGTCTTCGCTTGGGTCTCTTGGAGAGCCTCAGAGCAGGACTTCTAACCGGCTGTGGGGTATTCCCTGTTTTCATTCAAAGACCTCATGAATAAAAATGGTGAGTTACTGCGTTCCCAGGTGGTCCCTGCCACAATGTAGACGCTGAAGCATGAAAAATAAAGGCTCTCAGAGAATGTACTGGAGCCTATAGAAGTAAGATATATTCTTTCCCCATGAGAAAAATGAGAAATAGCTCTGTTTTGACTTCTGGTAACTTCTAGTGTGCATAGCTGAGGAAGAGGAGAGAATGTAAGTTCTCTAGAGCATCGTATGACAACGATACGCCAGGGCCAAGGACAAAGCAGAGAAATGTAATGGAATATAAATAAAATAAAATCCGTCTCTGAAGTGTTGTAAACAGGAGAAAATGAAACACCGCAATATAATTATTTAAATCTGCAGCTCGGTCGCTGTATGAATGGGTGCTGAAATGTGTTTGACAGAGTATCGAGGGACTGGACTCGGCAGACAAGGTGCTCCTTGCATTTCCAAGTCCAAAGTCCTTTATATATAAGAACACAAGTTTAAAAAAAAAAAAAAAAAAAGAAAGAAAAAGTTGAAAAGTACATCTTTTCTGGGCTGTTGATTTCTGCTAGGTTTTTGTCCCTTGCTACCTGTTCTCTGTGATAAAGAAGTCACTGTACTGCTACTTGCGCTGTATGTTCATCGCTTGTTTTTTATCCCAGCTGGTAAGTTGCAACAATTTTAGCCAAATCTTTGTGGGTTTTTCTCCCCTTTTTGCACTTATTTTAAACAGAAATATTGCCAGACACCAGGATTCCACGATGTTTGTAAGTGAAACGAAAAAATAAGTGTTGCTAAGGTATTCTTAGTAAGAAGAGAGCGAGGCCTCCAGTCTTTCAAACACGTGTAATTAATTCTTCTAAACCTGAGGATATACATATGTGCCCTCTCCTCGCGTGTTAAATTAGTGTTTGTATCTACCTGGCAATGTGTGTACAAATAAGGAAGACAATGAAATGTGCTCAATGCTTGGCCAAAGGCCTACAATGGTATTTTAAAACACACCCAGAAAACAAGGAGGTGTGTATTTAGTCAGGTGTTTGACATAAAAAAAGTAAGCTGTTATCAGTTTTCTTATTAGGTGATGCCTGTGCAAGTTTGGCTGATGGAGCAATTTCAAAATTAACATGCTTCTCATGGGGTGGTAATATGTTGCCAGTATAAAACCTATTGCATTAGAGATGGTTAGCTCACTGTTAAGGAAAAAGAATTTGAAAGAGGAAAAAAAAAAAAACCCAGTATCTGTTAGATACAGTGCTAAGTCAAGGCTCAAGTTACTCATGTCTGACGCCAACTCTATTTTGGCAAATGCTAAGACAGGGCTTGCAGGCCTCATTTTACACCCACTCACTTGACTATGCTAGAAAGGGGCTGGAAATTGTTGTGAAATGCTGTCTTTTAATTCCCAAGGAGCTATGCCCACAACATTCATGAGGAAAAAAACAAACCAAAACGTAGTTCAGTATTTAGTGAGGTTGTACTTACTGATACCCTAAAATAGTCAAAGTGTGGAAATTACAAGTTAAGGATTAAATAAACCTTGCAAAATTGAGCAGTGACAGCTTACAAGAATGCTAAAATGAATGCTGCTGTCACACACCATCTGCTCCTTTAGGCGCATGTGTTGAAGTCAGTCTTGACCTGCCTAATCCTGGAGTATTTGTAATTGATTTTCAAGCTTTATCAAAGTGCGAGGCTGGTTTACTAAGGGACCAAATCACAGCTGCGCGGCAAAGGAGTCTGCATGCAGCAAGCAGTTGGGATTTTCCAGGAGGCAGTTTGATTTCCTGCTCTCCTGTTAATGACATGCTTCCAAGAAACATGTAAACATCTTCCTGTAGAGTTATTACATTCATACAAACTGCATGACCCCTTAAGCCCTGTGGTGCAACGTCCATTATGCATGGTCTGTTTTCTAGGGAATATCACACATTTGGCCTGAAAACATTCCTAGGCAGTATTTTTTTCTGTATTGTTGACATTTGCAGTGCAAGTTATTTTTTTCAAGGTCTAGCACAGGGATTCCCAAAGGGCGTGCTACCACAGCAGCCTGCCTGCTTTGTCTGCCTGCAGCAACTGAGCTCGCTCCCACCCAAAATGAGTGGTCCCAGGGAACAGGGAATGATGTGTGTACAGGCCCACAGGCTGCAGAGGAAAATAGGAAGAGCAGCCATGTGCTGCCACTTCTTTTTTTTTTTTTTTTTTTTTTGAAGGTGAAAAGTTTTCTGCCTAATATATCAAAAGTTTGGGAAAACAGTGATCTCTATGGAATTGCTGCTGAGAGCACAACAAAAATGAGCTGTGTGGAATTTATTTTTTTCACAGTATTGCTTTTCAACATTTCATGATAACTTATTTTTAAGCTGCATTTTGAGTGGCATTTACTGATTTCTTTTTGCCTCTGTAGTATTCCTGGCTTCTGTAATAATGCTTCTGAGTTACTGTCATCCTAAATCATTTTTCCAAAGGACGAGGTTGTCTAAAAATGACAGTAGAGTTTGAAAACTTAAGCAAGCAAGCCAAAATAGGAGCATGGGTAGCAGATTGATATCTCATATCTAAAATGTTCCTGACTACTTTGATTGTTACTCACCCGTTATTTGGACTTACATTGTCCGAATGCCTTCAGTGTGGTAAAAGAGCTATTTGTTGCCATTTGAAACTCCCTGGGAACGTACCAAATAATAGTTTAGTAACATTCCGGACAAGAAAAGGCCACAGCCACAAGAAACATGTGACAACAAGATTTCAGATATTTTCCAGCTTTTGGAACAAATGCACTGGGCAGGACACAAAGGCATACTGTTACTAATGTCCTGTGCCAGGATGGGCCCCCATGTTCCATTTCGTTTCTCCACATGTGATAGTGATCCTAGAAACAAGCGATCTAAAGATAGTTCTTAGGTCAGTGGTGAAACAAATCCTTACTTCAGAGTGTACGAACACCACCTCTGTGACATCAGTTAGTTGCTGAGCTAGTATCCTAAGCTGACTTCACGCTGTGAAATGCTTCAGTCATCTCGTCACTGTGCGATAAAAGATGGTTTTATTTGCTTAAATGCAGCGCAAAGAGCAGTAAGGTATTCTGAGTGGTTAAAATGTTGCGTATTACCAGTACCTCCAGCAACAGTCAGGGCGGGGGGGAAAGGCAGCAGGCAAGCACATACTGGCAGCACTTCACACGAACAGAGTCCTCTTTGGAGGTTTCTCCTGCAGCTGGAATAGCTCTTTGGCTTCAATTCGACCTTTGCAGATGTAGCCTTAGAACAGGGTAAATGGGTCATGTAAAATAAATCACTGCTTTTCAATAGTGCTTCACAGGGCACTATATATCACTGTAGATGTAAGACTATTAAATGTGTGCATCAGCCTATGAAAACAGTTTTTCATCATAAGCTTAGCCTGGTGTGGAGCTTGGAGACCATTATACATGAACCCCAAGGGAGAAAAGATTAGGCTCCAAGATTTTGACTGCAAAATGCTAAGTCTAAGTCATCAGAATCTTAAGCTGTTTCAGTGACCAAGGTTATTTTTATTTTTGGAAGTGGATTATTGATGACACATCCCTACAGCCCTCGGCACGCAACCTCAGCTGTCTGGACGTGCCTTGCTGCCTAGCTACAAAATGCATCTGATGCTCTTATATGGTCTCGTGGCTGGGTCCGTAGGTCTCATAGCCCTCCAGCGGTTTGTGCCTGCTTGCAGGTTAACTGGTCTCCTACATTATAATACAGATGCTAGGGAAACCTGAACTTGGTAGGTCATCCTTAGTTGTATTCAAACATCCTTGGAAATTGTTTCTCGATAACGTGTCTTCCTGAGTAGGTGTCTTTACATTAATACAGTTCCCACCTCCTAATTGGAGAAAGCAGCCAAGAGCGTAGCACCCACACAGTGCGACAAGGAACAAAGCAGCTACGCCCCACATTTCAGCTGGCTGTTCAAAATCGAGAGCAGCAGTAGGGGAGATTTTGAAGTGGACAATTTCCTCTCACGGAGGATACCAGATTCTATTTTATGCAACTCATATTTACAACTTAAAAATCACTACTTCAAAACTTATTTCCAGCAAGAAAAATCCAGCTGGCTTGTCCGCTAATTACTCAGTGTAACTAACATACCAGCACCTAAAATTTACTTGAGAAGATAGGATCAGGAAAAGAGTGCTTTGGGGACCCAGTGTTTGTAACACAAGAAAACTGATCCTCTGAATCATTTAGACATTCAAAGGGAAAAAATAATCACGACAGTCTAATATCTGCCATTCGTGCAGGCTGCTTGCACGTATGCATGCAATATTGAATTGCAGAGAGGTGACAAGATCAGTCTAAAAGAACTGACGGCATACCTGTTCTTCAGCTTAATGTTACATAGCAACATTTCAACATGACAGTGTTTCCTCAATCTCTACACTGTTGTCTTTGTCACATGGGCATTTTGGGTGAAAGCTTCCATACATACTTGTAAACTATCCTTCCAAAAAAAATCAGCTGTTGCTAGAACCTTGCAGGCATCCCATGGAAAAATACCTCGGCAACCATACTGAAGAGCACTGAGATAGTTTAAAAACAAACTTTTGAGAAAAGGAGCAGGTGTGGCAGTCTGTAATACAGCAAAGAACATAGCCTGGGTAGGTGAAAAAGAAAAATTGAGTTCCAGTTAGCAGATAAAACACAAAATGGCTGAAAACTCATTTTATGTAAGCCCAGAAGTAGAATAAACCACCCAGGAATTAAAAAAAAAAAACAAAAAAATCAATGTATGCCTGAGTATACTTTGTCAAGTTAACTTATTTATAAAGCTAAAGCCAGAAAATCTTCAAGAACTGCCATACATTGGGAACACAAGCAAGGTTAAGTAACCACCAAGCCTTCATGCTACCACAGGGGACACGAGACAAGCCCTCCTTATAGCGTATGCTGTCCCAGCTTTTCCAAGCCCTTTAGCTGAAGTAAAATTCCAATTCCTTGGGGTCTTTAAGTCATGTGACATAGCTCAGGGCATGGTTTCTGGATAAGAGGTCACCACTTTAATTGATAAATACATAGGTAAGATAAATTCCCCTTATGCTTTTCAGCTTGCAGTAGCAAAGAGAATGAGACACATGGAAGGACATGGTCATGCCGAGAACTAAGAGAACAACCTTCCTCTTTTCTTGGTATTTGAGACAACAGCATCAGCACACCTGTTTTTGAATGAATGAGTCTCACTTGCTTAAAAGCCATCACCAATGTAGCTGAGGAAAGCAAGAAGGACTATAGCCTGTATAGGGTTTTACCAAGTTAATTCTCAGAACTACTTTGTTCACATTGTCACATGCAAATTAAAAGCTGCAGAGCAATAAAGCTTTCAGTAGGTTTTCTGGCCATGTATTGCTGTTAATTAGTGCCAGCACAGACACTGTAGCTCAGAGACAGATTCCCCTGCACAAGCTTCCCTCAGCAGAAGGGAAAAAATATGCCTAATTCCCACTTATTGCCATCATAAAAACTTAGCAAACATTTGACATGAAAATATTGCTAAAAAAACCCTATCAATATTAAAAGGAAATAAGAGCTGGGCATGATATGTGCTTAAGAATCATGAACATTCTCTGCTGGCCATTAGGCAATTGTAATAGTCTTCCCTAACCCTTTCTTTGGCTAAGTACTTACACCAGTCAGATGCCACTTCAAAACCCTGAGATAAGAGATTTGTACAGCTGTGTTTTTAAAGACACCAGCACATACTCCTAGGAGCATTTCAGAACTGTGTGACACTGCACAAAGCACTATCAAAATGAGTTTTCCAGCTTGATTTGCAGCTGCAAGTAAAATACAATTAACACACCTGCATTTGTAAATGCATAATAGAAGTGTCAATCTTCACAAAAGAACTGGACATATTTTATCTATATAGCAATCTTTATTTCAAAATGGCATTTATTACAAAAAAATGTAAAAATCCAGCTAAACCACAGTTACTGAGATTATCTTCCTGAACTATCAAGTCTTGGCCTTTGTCCCCATATCCTTTTCCTCACAATATTTCCCCCACTTCCAGTCTGATTACACTGGTGCAAATGTGCCTAAACGGCCTGGAATAGATAAATACATTGAGAAAGGCAAAAGCTGTAAAGCTAAATGCATGCAACAAGTTCTATCATGAAGAAACCCTCAAAAATAAATGTAAGAGAGAATCTGCAGGTATCCATGGATTTGCTCAGTCATCCTTGTCTTTTGCTCCGTGTTTCAGGATGCGCGTGAATTCAATGTAGTTGAAATTCCCCTTTTTGTCGATGGGTGCCTCTCTGTACAGCTCATCTACCTCTTCATCTGTGAACCTGTCTCCCATTGTCGTCAGCAGCTCTCGCAGGTAGTCTTCCTGGATGAACCCTAGAACACGATGTAAGAGGACATAAGAAAAAAGAAGTTTTTACATTTGTCTGCCAATACATGGATGGTAAATTCTTTCTTTGAATTCTTTGTTTCAATTAAAAGAGACCTACAGTCTTTGTTGCCAAATGAAAACAAAGGCACTAAAGCCTATTACTACAATTGCCAAATAATTACAAGCATTCAATCAAGTCAAGCCTCTTCATTAATTTACATGGTCTCACTACTTCAAGTAAAGGACATTTGACGATTTGCCTGTATTGTTTCAAAGAATATAAAAATTTGTCAGTATGCATACTGGATGTTCTTCCCAACAGCAGGGCTATAGTCCTGGTAGTACTGAGAGCCTTCTAACAACTGTATATTTTACACAAAGGGGATCCCTTTGTCTTGAACATTCCTAATGAAAACCACTAAAAAAAATACTACCAATGTTCAACAAGTACATGAAATGCAGGGAAGTTTGAAATATTCAAAGATTTTAAATTAGCTTAAATCAGTGACAAAACTCAGATTTACTAGACTGGTTGCAAAGAATACATTTTTGGCATTGTTTATTAAACAAGCAGCCATAAGTGACTTGTGATTCCTTCTATCAGCACTCTTGTCAGTCACACACGGTTTTTCTTGTATTACTTCTATTCTCCCTTGCGTGCAGCTTAACAGAGGGAAAGTGGATACAAGTTGCTGAGAGAAAACAAGTTCTTCATAAAAGCACAACAGCTTTGAAGACAAGAATTCCCCTTACAAAAGTTGCCCCAAAGCTGAATTTTAAGTTAGGAAAAATTTAAGACCCTCGTTCCCAATCAACATCTTTTTTTCCTTTCTCCTGTCTTGAACTATAGAACCCAAGTGCCAGAAGTTTGGGATTTGAAGTTTTGTAGTGTTTGAAAAGGTAATTTCAGCTACTGAGGATACATGGCATGATTTTAAGTTTGCAGAAACCAGAATTTTCAGAGTTAAAAAAATTCATCACCACTTCTATGAATACAAGTATTTATTGTTACAAAAGTAGAAATAATACACATAAACTGTTATTTTACCCACATACCTGTTGCTTCTTCATCAAAGCAAGCAAAAGCATTCCTGATTACATCTTCCGGATCGGTGCCATTTAACTTCTCACCAAACATTGTGAGGAACATTGTGAAGTTTATGGGGCCTGGAGCCTCATTCATCATGGCATCTAGGTATTCATCCGTTGGATTCTTTCCTACAAATAAAGGCAGGCATATTTGGTTTAGCTCTCAAACTAAAAGTCATCTGAATAGCGCAACACACGTAATACACAATATTTTAATTAGCACAAATTTGCTTGGCAACCATAAAGAGAAAAGCGACGTTACCAAGGGAGGCGAGCATATCGTGCAAGTCCTCTTTGTCAATGAAGCCATCCCTGTTCTGGTCGATCATGTTGAAGGCCTCCTTGAATTCTTGAATCTGCGACTGATCAAACATTGCAAATACATTGGAAGTGGCACGCTGAGGGCGCTTCTTGGTGGTCTTCGTCTTTGCCCTTTTGCTAGACATGTTGGCTGTTGGTTCTATGGAGACAGAAACATATCCAAGATTCAGTCTTATTAAATCAGATTACAAGTCCTTGGGGGAGAGATGGATAAAAGAAGATAAAAGTACATGTTATAAGCAAATACCCCAAAGTATCGATTTAATTTAATATCTCCTTCTCTATTTTCTTTCATTTGGACTTCACTTGCGATTAAGCGTAATGTCTTTCAGGATTCAGGGACTGGCACTGTAAGACAACAGCAGGCTACATTAAAAAACAAATCAAATCATAGTTCTTGAAATTAAACTCACATAGCGCTTGTATTGCTGATTCAATACTCTCTCTGCATCTTCCACAAATTAAGATGACTACATACTTAGCAGTTTAGGAGGCACTGTTGGCCTACCATGTAGAAGCATGTGGGCTGCTAACCTAGCACAGTATGCAGTGGTTAAATAAATCAAGCAGTATGCTAAACTAACATTGTGGGGGGGGAGTATTTTAGGCTCTGCATAGCATTTTGTTAGAATAGCTGCTGTTAGAAGACCAGCAGGTCTCGGGACACCGAACGACCCTGATAAGAGCCTAATGTTTTTGTGAAGATCGTTGGATGGGGCTGGGGGAGAGATCTGCCAAAGAACTCCTACTAGAGCGCTTTCAAAGTCAGCTAAAGGATTGTGTGTTAGAAAAAGGGCACTAACGTGGTCCAAAAGCACTACACTGCTATTCTCTTACACAGTGGAACTATTACACAATACATATGCAAATGAAGGCATACTCTTTTTAAAATGAATTGACATAATAGTTCTAAAAAATCTGATGATTGTTTCTTTTAAATTTTCAACCTTTTAAAACATTTATATATTCTCATAAAATCCTTATATAGTTTCACGTATCACAAATATACTACTTTCATTGTTTCCCTTGAGCTATCAAATGAAGAAATAAATGTGGTAGTTTACATGTTATAACGCTAATATAATCAGGGTAGAAGCAAGGCTTTCAAGTTAACTGCTTCTTTTTAGCTGGGAAGATACATGTAGTGTTCAACTATGGTTGACGGTACAAATACGAAAAGCTGAGTCATTCCCTGAAATGCAAACACAAAGACCTCAGCATTGCTATTGGATGAAAGTAAGGTAAACCCTGTTTAACATTGTTTCTAAAAGTCTTGTACACCTCTGTGCTTCAGTTTTATCTAATGCAAGCAATCCATGCTGCTATAATCCTTATTATGCCCAAAGCAAATGTTATGCAAAACAGATTCCTTCCATCCTTGATTTTGAATTTTACAGGAAGAACCTGCAGCAAGTGTCCTGAAAGAGCTTAAGCTTAATTTAAGCTTTATCTGTAGTCACAAGAATGCCAACATTTTGAAATTTACACTAAGTATTAATTTTATAACTTTAAAATAATTATCTGGTCAGAAATGCAATTCTAATCAGACTCATGGCACAGTTCTAATCATTTCTCAAATAGTTTGCTCGAAGTTACTATATTTTCTGTTAGGGTCCTGAAAAGCAAGACTGAAGTCACTAACTTGGATTCATCCTTAAAAAAAGGGAGTAAAATTAAGCAGAGTAACTCCCTTACATGGTCAATCACTCCAATATTCAGGAAAAAAGCAGTTAGTTTTTTTGGTTTTAATTAAAGGAAAGACATTTTACCTTGCTTTGTATCAGATACATGACATGCTGTACCAAGCATCTGGATCATAAAAGGATATTCCATGGTTATGTCCTTCTCAGTCTGTCTACAGAGAGTGTTACTGATTTCCCCTGCTAATTCCACACTTTTAAATCCTACGTGCATATACAACGTTCTTCTGACGTATTAAAAAAACCATTACGTCCCGAACTAAAAATAGAGTATGAAATGCAACTGCGCATCATTTAACAACACTGAAGTTCTCTTCATTGCATTCACTAACCACAAGCTATCTGAGATGTTTGGCCTCCAACAACACTTCAAGAAATAAATATGAACTCCTGACATCTAGATATTTATGAAGACAGCTGACAATAAAGGTAGTTTGCTTTCAAGCTGCAGTCAAGGGTTGTGCATATCTTCAGTCTTTTTCTTAACTCTGTAAAAACACTATACAAGTTACTGTTAAACTCCAAATTACTGATTAAACTAAAAATTTTACTTTGCACGTGCTGCAAGGCGATGGTCCCAGCAAGCCACTACCTGCAGTTCTCTCGGGTATAATTCAGTCCTAATCAAGAGGAGGTAACAAAAGCAAACTACTGCTACCGTAGCTATACATGGTGGGAAGAGAGCCTGTTTCCTTCTAAATCTGTTCAGAAGATTGCCATATCAGAATATCATACTAGAGAAGATAAAAAATTTGCAAATGCTTGCATTACTGTTTTGTAAGTTTCTCTCAACCAGGCTTGGGAGGCAGCCATACAGAATACAGAAGGCACGACTCACTCACTTGAGGAGACCTGCTGGCCTGCATGTAGTGAAACATTAGGTCTCACAATACTGTAGTGCCTTTCAGCCCAAGTCTGGTGCACCTGTGCCTGAAACGGTAAAAAAACACTGGATGACCAGGCCCAAAACGTTGTGGTGAATGGAGTTAAATCCAGTTGGAGGCCAGTCATAAAAGTGGTGATCCCCAGGGCTTGGTACTGGGGCCAGTTCTATTTAGTATCTTTATCAATGATCTGGATGAGGGGATTGAGTGCACCCTCAGTAAGTTTGCAGACAACACTAAGCTGGGTGGGAATGTTGATCTGCTTGAGGGTAGGAAGGCTCTACAGAGGGATCTGGACAGGCTGGACCAATGGGCCGAGGCCAACTGTATGAGATTCAACAAGGCCAAGTGCCAGGTCCTGCACTTGTGTCACAACAACCCCATGCAACGCTACAGGCTTGGGGAAGAGTGGCTGGAAAGCTGCCTGGCAAAAAAGGACCTGGGGGTGCTGGTTGACAGCCAGCTGAACATGAGCTAGCAGTGTGCCCAGGTGGCCAAGAAGGCCAACAGCATCCTGGCTTGTATCAGGAATAGTGTGGCCAGCAGGAGCAGGGAGGTGATTGTTCCCCTGTACTCGGCGCTGCTGAGGCCACACCTTGAATACCATGTTCAGTTTTGGGCCCCTCAATACAAGAAAGATATTGAGATACTGGAGCATGTCCAAAGAAGGGCAACGAAGCTGGTGAAGGGTCTGGAGCACAGGTCTTATGAGGAGCGGCTGAGGGAACTGGGGTTGTTTAGCCTGGAGAAGAGGAGGCTGAGGGGAGAGCTTATCACTCTCTACAACTGCCTGAAAGGAGGTTGTAGTGAGGTGGGTGTTGGTCTCTTCTCCCATGTAGTTAGCGATAGGACGAGAGTAAATGGCGTCAAGTTGCTCCAGGGGAGGTTTAGATTGGATATTAGGAAAAACCTCCTCCCTGAAAGGGTTGCTAAGCATTGGAACAGGCTGCCCAGAAAGAAGCGGTTGAGTCCCCATGCCTGGAGGTATTTAAAAGATGTGTAGATGTGGTGCTTAGGGACATGGTTTAGTGGTGGACTTGGCAGTGTTACGTTAACGGTTGGACTCAATGAACTTAGAGACCTTTTCCAACCTAAATGATTCTATGAAATACTGCACCCAGCTCTGGAAAAGTCTACTAGAAAGAGGGTGATAAATTTGAACATATTCAGAAAAACAAAGACATCAATCCAGTTAGCCAAGGAGATCAATTTATGATGAAAAACTTCCAAGTGTTTATACTTAGTATTATCTCTGTGTGTACAACAGTGAATGATGTAACAAGCAAGAACTAACCTCATGTGAGTCAAGCACCGGACCCACTAATTTTAAAGAAAACAGGATTTCACCTGATAAATCCACCAGGTCATTTATTTAGAAGAAAAAAAAAAAAATCATGCTTTTATAATTGAAATAGGGTAAGTATAGGCTGAAATTACAAGAACTGCAGTAGATAAAAAAGCAGAAATACTTCACATTGGATAGTACAAGTCATGACAGGCAGGTTTAGTCTGTTGTTTAATATTATGATGCACTGAATGGTCTGGGCCTTGTTTTGGAAACCATTCAAGAAACTTCTAAAGTAAGAGCTTGCCTGTAAGACCTACCATAAGATATGTCCAAAAACATAACCTTTATTTAAAAAAGATTTTCACGTATTAAAAGAGTGAGTAAATTGCACCCACTGGACTAGAAAGCTAGCAACAGTACTGGGCTGCCCTGTGCTGCTTGTATATGTACATTCATTTGCTTAGTCGACCAATAGCAATGGATATCAAACTACAAAAACACAGAAAGTCACCTTATGCTCCTTACCTCTTGGAAAAGGATAAATCCTAGAAGGAGACAAAACTAAGCAGCTAAAGAGCTTGAGCCAGACAATAAGATATGAAACTTTACAACCCACTAACAGTGGTGCAAGTTTAGAGGCAGTGACCAAAAGTGTTGCTTTAGAGAACAGCCTCATGTTTCAACAGTGGTTTTATAATTACTGTGAACATTTATCACTCAAAATTAAAAAAAAAAACCCAAACAAAACCAAAACACAAAAAGCACACCCAGGGAAGTCTCTGCATAAAATTTAGTACTTAATATTTTATTTTAACACTGCCAATTATTTGGGAACTTCATTAAACTAAGATATAATAGCCACCTTCTCTTAAATAATCAAATTCAAAAGTCAGCCTCAAAGCTAAATCCCAAGTTCTGTCCATGTAAGCAACTACAGCATCAGGTACCACCACCATCACAGTCTGGGCAGTAGCAGGAAGAGATGAGAAGACCAAGGGATTCTAGCAGATCTGCGGTAAAGCTCAACAAAGAGCAGATTACACTTAAAAAAAAAAAAAAAAAACCACAAACCCCCCAAAACAGCCTATGCAATCTCATCTAGTCTTGAAAGCCAACTTAATACACTCCTCCTTAATAAGTCTTCCCAAACCCTTGTACAGGAGTCAAACTTGCCTCAGAATCTAGTTTTTTGTGACTCAACAAGGCCTCTGTCGGCAAGTTAGAGAGTGGAAACCACCACGAACTGTCCCCAACAGCTTTGTTGCGGCCGTAATTATTTCAACACGTAAGCCGGAAAGGACGGACCCACCACCTCTCCTGCTATCTCAAACCTCTCCCAACGGCGGGAGCTGTCAGCCTAGCCCTCCCCCGGCTCTACCAATGGCGAGGAAACGGCTGGAGAGCCTCGGTGCGGCCGGAAGGCAGCTGAGCCCTTCCGACGGGCGGGCTGTGCCCGCGGTGACGGCCCACCGCCCGGCTCGCAGGGCGGGCCGCGGGCCACCACCGACCCGGTCTGCGTCCCCCTCCCGCCCCGGCCGCGCAGGGCGGCTCCCCGCTGAAGGAGAGCCGCGGGGCCCGCGCCACGCACGGCCCCCGGCCCCAGCCCCAGCCCGGCCCGACCCGACAGCGGCGAGGCGAGGGCCGAGGGGGGCCGCCCCTGAGGCGGCTGAGCCCGCAAGCGACCCCCGGGCGCCGCTGCTCAGGCGGCCCCGTCTCGCCGCACCCCTCACCTCCCCCCCGGCTCCGGAGCCCGCGGGCGGTCGCTGAGGTCCCCCCCTCAGCGTTAGCGCCGGCCCGGCCTCACCTGGCGGCTGCGGGAGAGGGTCCTCGTCCGAGCGCGGCGGGGAGCGGCGGCGGCGGAGAGCGGCAAAGGCACTTCCGGAGAGCGAGCGGCCGCCGCCCCGCCGGCACAGAGGCAGGAAGGCGTGGGCGAGACCATCCGCGCGGAGAGGCGGGGGGGGGGATTATGGCGACGAGGCTCGTCGCTTCGGCCGCACAAAGCGCGCAAGGCAGCGTCCCGGTGGTGGTTGCGCCCTTCGCGCTTCCTTTCAGGGGTCTCTCCCCTCCTCGGGAGGATGAGGTCAAGGTCCCGGGATCGGTTTCTGTCCCGCCCGTCATCCCCCCCCCCCCCCGGCGGAGCGGAGCGTTGGTACGGCGCGGTGCAGTCACCGCATTCCAGGGGCGGGGGGCGGGGGCAGCGCCGCGTCTGCCCTTGTAAGGCAACGGCGGGAGTTTCCTGCGCGAGGGGCGGGGCGGGGTCGGGCGGGGAGGGGCGGGGCCTTACCTCCTCGCCCCGCCCCGCCCCGCGGGGGGGTTGTATCCTCCCCTCTCCCCCCCCGGCCCAACTGCCGGTGCCGCCTTTCCAAGGGCCTCTTTTTAATGGGAGATACCGTTGTCTCAGTAAGTCTGCAGGCAGCACCAAGCTGGGCGGGAGTGTCGATCTGCTGGAGGGTAGGATGGCCCTGCAGAGGGACCTGGACAGGCTGGACCGATGGGCCCAGGCCAGCTGTGTGAGGTTCAACAAGGCCAAGTGCCGGGTCCTGCACTTCGGTCACAACAACCCCATGCAACGCTACAGGCTTGGGGAGGAGTGGCTGGAAAGCTGCCTGGCTGAAAAGGACCCGGGGGTGTTGGTCGACAGCCGGCTGAACATGAGCCAGCAGTGTGCCCAGGTGGCCAAGAAGGCCAACAGCATCCTGGCCTGTATCAGGAATGGTGTGGCCAGCAGGAGCAGGGAGGTGATTGTCCCCCTGTACTCGGCGCTGGTGAGGCCGCACCTGGAATACTGTGTCCAGTTTTGGGCCCCTCACTACAAGAAGGACATTGAGGTGCTGGAGCGTGTCCAGAGAAGGGCAACAAGGCTGGTGAAGGGTCTGGAGCACAGGCCTTATGAGGAGCGGCTGAGGGAACTGGGGTTGTTTAGCCTGGAGAAGAGGAGGCTGAGGGGAGACCTTATCGCTCTCTACAACTCCCTGAAAGGAGGTTGTAGTGAGGTGGGTGTTGGGCTCCTCTCCCAAGTAGTTAGCGATAGGACGAGAGTAAATGGGCTTAAGCTGCGCCAGGGGAGGTTTAGGTTGGATATTAGGAAAAATTTCTTCTCTGAAAGGGTTGTCAAGCATTGGACCACGCTGCCCAGGGAAGTGGTGGAGTCCCCATCCCTGGAGGTATTTAAAAGATGTGTAGATGTGGTGCTTAGGGACATGGTTTAGTGGACTTGGTAGTGCTAGGTTAATGGTTGGACTCAATGATCTTAGAGATCTTTTCCAACCTAAATGATTTTATGATTCTATGATTCTACAAAGCACCACAGACCTCAGCTGTTCCCATTTTCTGTCAGAAAACTAAACCGTGTTCCCTGTTGTGTTTGAATATCCAGGACAGCGTGGTGGCATGGGGGGCGCTGGTAAACAAGCCAATAAAACGTAAAAGTACATTTTATTGCGCTGTCATGTGTTCTTAGGAGGTGGTATGTTGCAACAATGGATGGAGCCAATAGGTCTGGAAGACTGTTTTTAACAAGTTAATTACCTGTCTATCTTGGGTTCTGAGGCAATAAGTAAGGCTGCGTATCTGTCCTGGTTTCCTAAGCAAAGGGCTCATGCTGGTTTGTTGTCTGTATGTCATCCCAATATGGAGTAATTTTTACCTGCCTTGGCCAATGCTAGCAGGTGTAACAGGCAGCCAGAGGTCTCAGGTATACTCAGTTCTCACATAATTTGTGAAAATAGTGAGAGATTACCCGTATTTCTGACTTTATTGAGGGTAAGCAACTTAACTGAGTGACTGGGAGGTGCAGCAGCTGTGCCGTGCCCCCCAGGGGCTCCCCTGGCCGGGGCAGAGAGGAGGGCTGAGGGAGAGACCATGGCTTGGGGGAACATCTCCTCTGCTCAGCTGCTGAGTCAAGAAAACTGCTTGCACGTCTTTCCCTGTCGCTGGTGCTGCCGGTGGTATTTTTTATTTATGGGGAAGCACGGTGGTTTTTGCCACATCTCCCGCATTTCTCTCGTGCACTGGCGGGATGCTGCAGGCCGCCCGCTTGGGATGAGTCTTCTGCATCGTAACAGGCAGTACCTGGCCCTGAGCACACACGTTTCTGTCACAGAGCAACTACGCCGTGGAAGCTGAGACAACCTTTCCACCCGTGATCCAGAAATAAGTCATTCCTCGTGCTCCATGCAAAACCTGTGCCTGTTCTGAACCACTTTTTTCAGTCTTTGTTTCTTATGTTTCTAGAGTCCAATATTTCTACTGCTGGAGTCAGTGGCAAAATTGATGTGTAATTTAGCAGAGTTAGCCTTGATAAGAGCAGGGAGGGGAATCTTTATCTATATTAGAGGTTGTATTGTTATCCAACAATTAAATGAATAATATTCTATAACAACAATTTCCTAATTTTTCCTTCAAAATTTGATACAATATTAACTCAATGATTTATGTTTATTTTAATGACCTATTCTAAAATAATTTTTTGGCTTACCCAAAATTGAAATGATTAAAAATGTATGAATAAAAGAGCAATCAAAGACTAAAATGTGAGTAATGAATATGTAGAAAGACCTGTCAGAATGAGCCTTCATACCTGGGATCTGTGTCTGAAGTGTCTGGATATGAGTAGCTGCCAGGTTTAATATTTAACATAATGAGCAATACTTAATATATTGACTAACCACGGAGGACTTCAGCCTATACTCTAAATTACCATAGCTGAGTTTGCCTTACTGCCCATTGACCTTTCGCAAGATTTTTCTCTGAATCATTTCTTAATGGGAAAAGGTGTGCAACCTCTTGTTTTGAGAAGTAGGGAGAAATTTAGAGACTTGCTAGATTTCAGGCATCTTTAAGAAATACAGACAGCAGCAATATCAATTCATGAAGAGTAATCCTGTTCCCAGAAAAAATAATTGACCAGTTATAAATAAATACATGATTTGTTTGTAACATTCTTCCTCATTAGCGCTCATTAAACTTCTTTAGCCAGTATAAAAGCATCATGAGTTCCACTTTACAGATGGTGAAACCAAAGCACAGGTGGGCTAGACAGCCAGTGATACATAAAGGCTGCAGGTGGGAATGTAAAAGGGTGTTCAACAAGTAGTTTTGGAGTCTACCTTCAATGGGATTTAGAAGCTTGCACGCTTCCAAAACGCCTATGAACTTCCGATATTTTGACACCTACATAACTTTAATACCTACCTTAAAGTGACTTACCTGCTGCTTCCTCAGAGACCAGAGGTCCCTAAAGGAGGGAATTTTCCAGGGCTGCTTATAAATTTAGTCTTGAATATATGCTAGACTTAGGCTAATCCTTCTGGGTTGGTGTCTCTCTTGTATGTGTGGATAGTCTCGCTGCAGTAAATACACTATTAACGGAGTAACCAGGCTCCTCTCCTGGCTAGCAGGCAATCTGCCTGGGAGCTCCCCTGCTGTGCCTTCTTTGGGGAAGGGTCTGCCTTCCTGGGCTTGTTGGTCACTGGCATCATCGTGTTTTGCATCTTCCATGTCTTTTCACCCTCCACTGCTGTAAGGATCTCCACTGCTGCTTTCTATATACTTCTGGGGAAATTCTAGCTCTCAGTAATACCTTATTCTGCATGTAGATCGGTATTTTCCACATACATACAATACGATTCCCATCCATGGAAATGATCATATTGCAATCCAGGCTGGCAATGGCAGCTTAAAATGAATTACATCAATTTACCAAGAAGAGTCTGCAGCCAGCAAAATCCTGGCCATACGGAAGTAAAGGGCCAGAATGTCACACCTCTTCATCAGTGTGTCTCCTCTCTGAGGATGTATTTCACTGGGAAAAGTATACTTTAATGAACTCCATACTTTAATGAAGCTCATGCTTCATAAAAAAAAACACCCAAACAACTCGGTGGGACTTGGAGCATTCAAAGAAATCAAAGCTGAGCACTGTCCTCAAGGAGGTGATTTACCTACTCTAACCATATGTCAAATTTAGCAATTTGTCTAATGCTTTTAAAATGTTTTATTGTCTTTGTCTAAAAATGAAACGGTTACCAAAGTAGTTAAAGAACAATAACAATATTTACTACTACTACTACTACTAGTAATAATAATAACTTAATACATTTGCAGCAAAGGTCAGGAGAATATATTATTTTATGGTATTCAGTTATGTAAACAATAGTGTAGTCGGACTATTAAATAAAATAAACCAAGGAAGCTGGACTATAGTTACATTCTGGGAATCACCAATACTGACAGTCAGGAAAGAAGGAACGTGCTCCAACTTCTAACCAATTCCAGCAATCAACGCACATCTTCCACACTACAGTGAATAATATGAGTTTACTTAAACAGCGCAGCTCCAGCTGATACCAGCACGTGGAAGGTGGGTGCCATGTCGCGGGCCTGGCGGTGCCATTCCAAGGGCATTCTGAGCGCGGGATACGGCCCCGCGGCTCGCTGACCCGTGAAGATGCGCCTGTGGGGAAGTCAGAGGTGCTGCTGCTGGCTCACTCCGTGCGGGCTGAGCTGCTGCTTTATCCTTATTGTCCGTCTGCTTCTTGCACAACTCGGGTGTCCCGCTCACAGCTGAAGCAAAGGAAACATTCGGAAAATGCAAAGCGACGTCAATACACTTGAGAGCAAACCAAACAGACGCGCTGTCTAAGCCGAGCTGCTGTTCTCCCACATGAGGCCATGAGCGATAGCGTGTGAATGAGAAATGACCAAAATGTCTGAAGTGTTAAAAAAGAGCACTTAGGTGGGCTGTCCATACCGAACAGCTGTGCCTATGTGGTGAGTTAGTCCTCTGGCATTGCTGAACAGCAAATAACTACAAACTAATGATTAAACATACAGTTACCTTTGATTACAGTATGCTGGATGACATCAGATCTTACATTTATCTTTCTTGCTCTTTCCAGAGACTTCTACCTGCTACATTACTTTTTTTCCCCAGCCATGGTCGGTACTACAGGAACATTTTTGGTCTGAACATCTCTGCAACGTTCCTTTCTTTTTAATCTTGCAAGTGCATCTCTCTCTCATTTTGTACTGTTGCGTTATGTGTGAAGTAGATTTATCCTTTCATTTGGGGATGAAATCTGGTTCTAATGTCGAATGCAAGGAGTCAAGCTACACACTGGGCATTGCAAGCACTGGAAGTAAAAGGAATAGCGGCCCATCCATCCTCTATGCCCACTCAGCGCTGTGACAACTTCTGTCCCACCTTTGCTTATCCGTGGGCGGGTTGTGCGGGTTGCGCAGGCCCTGAAAAATGCACACGTTGTAACTGGGGGTGCACAAACCCGACGCGGGTGCTGTGTGAGCAGGTCGGCTTTGGGAGCAGCACGGCCGCATTCCCGCCGCGCTGACTGTGAGGATTCCCTGGTCGGCAGGTGAGACATCCCCGCTCCCCGCAGCAGCGTTCCTTCTTTCGTTAAGCCCCTATTGCAGTGTTCATCCTGTAATTTATACAGAGTCCATCCACCCGGCGGCTGCCTTCTCGCCTCGCCGCCAGAAACCAGCACCGGAGCCCTGCCGCTGCCTGCTTTCAGGCTCTGGGGAGGCTGAGGATGATTTACGCACCTTGATTTCTAATCCCGACCTTGAGCTGGGCCCGTTTGTGTCATCACAAGGCTCCGGGCCGATGGGGGGGGCAGCGATCGGGCAGCGATCGGGCAGCTCCCGTACCGGCTGCCGCCGGCAAGGGGAGCTCCTCGTTTGGGTAGGAACCGAGAGACCGGCGAGGTCCGGTACCGCCGCAGGCAGGAGAGGAGGCTGTAAAATGCCATTAAATCGATTTGGGGCTAAACCCTGCTGTGGCTTGGAAAGGGAAGGGGCAAGAGCCTGCAAGTGGCGCGGGCTCCGGGGTGACACTTGGGGTGCTTCTGAGTTCCTCAAATGCCTGTAGCGGGCGTCTGCCCGCCTCTGCCGAGAGAAATTGCTGGACATTTATACAAAGTGTGGGTCTGCCTTGCTGTAGTAGCCCCTCTTTGCTCTGCTTCACCGCTGTTAATTGCTTTTTCCCAGTCACCAGGAACTTACAGAAGCGTCTCCAAGCTCTGGTTGCTTCAGCAGCTTTCCTGACAGCTTGCTTTATTGCAGCTGTTAAAGCTCTGTGAAACCTGACGTTGCAGTTTCACCCGCGATGAAACGCTGAGCAGTCTTTCTGGTTTCGGTACAGCCTGGGAATCAGTGTGTTCATTTTATAGAATCATAGAATCGTTTAGGTTGGAAAAGACCTTTAAGATCATCCAGTCCAACCATTAACCTAACATTACCACGTCCACACTAAACCAATCAAGGGTAGAGTAGACTAAACCATGTTCCAGAGTGCCACGTCCACCCGTTTTTTGAATGCTTCCAGGGATGGTGACTCCATCACCTCTCTGGGCAGCCTGGTCCAATGCTTGAGCATTCCTTCCATGAAGAAATTTTTCCTAATATCCAACCTAAACTTCCCCTGGCGCAGCTTAAGCCCATTTACTCTAGTCCTATCACTATGTGGGAGAAGAGCCCAACACCCACCTCACTACAACCTCCTTTCAGGGAGTTGTAGAGAGCGATAAGGTCTCCCCTCAGCCTCCTCTTCTCCAGGCTAAACAACCCCAGTTCCCTCAGCTGCTCCTCATAAGGCCTGTGCTCCAGACCCTTCACCAGCTTTGTTGCCCTTCTCTGAACACGCTCCAGCACCTCAATGTCTTTCTTGTATTGAGGGGCCCAAAACTGGACACAGTATTCCAGGTGCGGCCTCACCAGTGCCGAGTACAGGGGAACAATCACCTCCCTGCTCCTGCTGGCCACAGCATTCCTGATACAGGCCAGGATGCTGTTGGCCTTCTTGGCCACCTGGGCACACTGCTGGCTCATGTTCAGCTGGCTGTCAACCAGCACCCCCAGGTCCTTTTTGGCCAGGCAGCTTTCCAGCCACCCTTCCCCAGGCAAACAGCTCAAATATTTTTTTCTGGGATGGAAAGCATTTTGGTTTACGGTATTGTAATCCAAGTTACAAATGCAATAACAGCTACAGCATCACAGTAATCAACACCACCTATAGTAAATATGTTTTCTGCTTGTATAACAAAATCAGTCTCCTTGTTTTCAGCAGAGGTGCCTGCGTAAGCGTGATAAGCCGGAGCTGACCGACCACTCAAATGAGGTTTGCAAATCTTCCTCTGAATCTGGATAGAATTCAGAACAGGCTGAAAGAAAATTTTGAATAAATCTAGGTTGAATAAAATATCCAAATGCTTGGAAAGTATACAAAACCAAATATTCTAGAGTAGGCCAAGAGCTGGAAAAAATGAGATTCAGGGTGAGTTTCATTCCAACCTGAAAACCAATGGAGAACTCATAGTTTATGAACCCTTTTAAGCGAGAACTGTTGACATGAGCACATGGACAGCAGTGAACAAACAAACAAACTACAATGAAAAAATGAGCAAACAAACACAGCAAATTAAATCCAGCTTCACAAAGCTCTAGGTACACCTTCCTTCTCTAGCCATGCTTCCTAGTTCAATTCTACCTGGTTAATCCACAGGAACATGTTCATTTTTATGTTAGGATTAAGAACATGTCCATGTTAGGATTAAGAACATGTCCTCTCCCTTGTGTAGCACAGGAAAAGTAATGAGGACTTAATGAAGACTGTGAAAAATTGATGAAAGACATAACTGCTTTTACAATCAAATATTTTGAAATTTTCCTATTTGTAAGCCTATCCCACTGAACATCATCTGGATGTTCTGCTTGCACCCAGGATTCCACTGGCTCCCTGTTGCCAGCTACAGAAGGAAATACTGTTTTCTCTGGGAAGACACCTCAAAAGCCCTTGTTTAGAGAGCTGGCTTTTTGCCTTTTTAAAAGGAAACCTCACTTTAAAAGCAAAGTATTAAGTCTCTGGCCATTTTACACATGAAAGCAGCCTTGAGACCGGAAACCAAACGATAAGGTAAAATGGCATGTGTAACTTGACTCAACTTCTCCAACTGAAAGGAGGGATAAGGGAAAGCATAATCATTTTCCAAACACTCCACCCAAAACTGTGACGTGACCCATGGATCTGGAGTGATAATAGTGAACAGGAACTGATTGCAAAGGGTAGAGGGAATCGAAAAAACTCTTCTAGATATCCACAGTTTAAAGGTAGTCTTCTTGTGAGTGTCTCATATTGTAGAATAGCTGCTGACAGACCATGCTCCCCCAAGACTGCACCCCAAAGAGGCTTCCTTGGGCTATCTTGACAGATGTAATAAAATCCTTTTTTCCCTTTTCTTCCCAGACTCTGTTTGCCCAGCCCTCGCTGCTTTCTCTGGAGCAGCTGCTGGGGGAACACAGGACTCCGGCTCCCTTGCTGCAGGTTGGGTTTCCCACTGCTCCCGCACCCTCCCGGCGAGGTACCCCCCTGCTAGGGCAGGCAGCGTATGCACGAGACCAGGCACTGCTCACTTGAGCTTTGCCAGCAGGAAGACTTATTCCCCTCTTCATTAGCAACCCGGGAGCAAAAAAAAAAAAAATTAATTGCTCCACCAGGAATTTCTGGAGCTCATCAGCAGCTGTTATTAACCCTCTAGCAGTCATTACGCAGCTGCGCTTGGTCCTGAGTCCCTGCTGGCATTAGCAGAGGAAAACGATGTATTCCCTCTGTATTTACTCTGCCAGCTAGTGTAACACTCCCTAGAGAGCTATAATAAAAGGGTAAAACTTTACGCAGATGCAGGAGAAAATCAGCCCTGCGTCAGGAAGCCACTAATACCTTTTGCAGGGCTGTTGCCGGATGTGCCCCGCACTTACAGCCAGGGGCTGAGGATTCAGCTGTCTGCCCGCGATCGCTGTTGGTGCAGCACACGCCCTTCCACTCTGAAACCCCAAACACAGGACTTTTTTGTTGATGGGAAATGTAAAGTGCCACAGTACTTTATGCTTAATAAGTTAACATTTTTTTTCTGTAGGCAAAATGAGAGAAACCTGATATTGGCTGAAAAATGTTCATTGTGTATTTTATTTTAATGACACTTTCAGAGCTGCAGAAGTAATGATTAAACGTATTAAAAATTTCAAGGTGTCTCTGAATGGCCTGATGAAAACTGTTTCTTCATCATATATAGAGAAATACAAGAAAATACTGGCAAAAATCTTTAAGAATAATATGTTTCTGGTCCCAAAACATTGCCATTTTCCCCTAGAGTGGATTAATTGCAAAGATTTCTCCCCAAATCCTATCGGAATCTGAAACTTTCAAGAAGTTCAGCCTCTGCAAGTTAAGCAACCTAAAACTTTAATTCATCAAACCACAGAATGTAAAAATAGGCTTGAAATATTCAGTTTGATTTCTCCCTTGTAGCTAACTTTAATTTTCTTTGGCCTTTGGCCAGAGCTAAAGCGATGTTTAAATAAATCTTTTTTGCAAGAGCAAATACAGTAACTGTGGCTAAACTTCAAAGAACTGCCAGGAGGTGATAAATGGTCAACAGATGGGCTCAAATTTGGACCATCTCGTAGAAAATAAGACACATCTAGTGGACAAATGCTTTCCCTCTGGTTTTGCATGTGACTATAAATAGTAAACAAAGATATGCCCCATATTTTCTGCTGGGCACATTTAGTCCTTGGGTTGGTATCAGCTTTATAACTCAGTGAATCATATGAGTGCCAGACTCCACACTCTTCTAACTTTATCTAATAACTTCAAGTGTTGTGTTTCCATATCACTGTTCTAATTATTCCTACAAAGATTATGCTGTTATCTGTAAGAATGTTTCTAATTAATCCAAAGACTGTATGTATATAGAGATAATAATTCTAGAAGCTATCTTCCTTCCACTGTTTTTCTCATGATAGATGTAAAGATTAGGAATCGTATCCGTTGGGGTTAGCAGTGTAATGGGCCATGCAGAGCGGCATCTCTTGTGATAAAGAGATTGTGTTGCAATTATGTTAGCGGGCATTTTAGGATCATGTACAGTGCATGCCTATCCATAAAGACTACAGCCCTCTGTGTGTAGTTCTCTGAATTACTCATCTAGCCTATTTTAATACACAGGGGATGAGTGCTGGAGGAACTGTTGTTATAAGAAGTTCAAAAGCAGAAAACACCTGGGCAAAAGAGGCTTTTCCGCCCCATTGCCAGCTCACAACCAGCAACAGTGAGATCGAGTAATATGGGGCATATGCAAACAAAGATTTTTATAATATGCTTATCAGAACAATTTAGAGACTCACAGAAAGACACAAATCAGGATGCTGGTATCTCTTCAGCTTCTTGAACTGGAGACAGCTAACGTTAATCACAGAAGAAGTGTATATAAGGACACCAGAATGAAAGGCATTCTGTGACAAAAATGCATAGTTATTAATGCCAGATCCCAGACCCGTTTCAAATGGCTGCCAAGGTGCCCATGTAGCACGTTTACCAGGTGAGCAGGAGAAACCCAAGCCAAAGCAAGGAGATCACCAGCCTTGCAGTTGTTGCAGAGAATTAGGTTGCAACATCTTCCTTGCCCAGTAAAGTTAATACTGCCCAGTAAAGTTAACAGGTGGACCGGCTCTACTGAACAAACTCTAAGATAAACTATTTTCAGAATACAACGTAGCTATGCAGCAGCAAAGTGATTGTGACTCAAAAGCTTTAAATACCAAATAGTTTGCAAATGCACTTTGGTAATAGATCTCTATTTAATTGTGCTACAGGGAAAGGAGAGAAAAAAAGAGAGGAAAAGTTACAAAGCCAGTTATGTGGCAGGACTTCAACGTTTGCAAATTTGACTTAGATGACTGGAGGTTGAAATACATTTCCAGCGCTATATTCTCTGGTCAGTCTTGCACATATTTGGCTCTCATGTTGTACCTCCTTGTTGCCTTCCTACCTCCATGGGCAGACTAAAAAAACAGAGATCACAGTGTGGAAAAGTCAGGGAGAGGATAACACCTGTGTTCCTGGAACCTACTGGAGCTGTTCCCCGAGACTGTATTCAGATTTGGCAGCCCTACATCTGCCTACTCAAGTTGTGATAATGTGGAATGAAGCTTTAGTTCCCCATGAACTCTAAGTCCGCCATTATAAAAAGCTGGCTGTTAATTAAGTGTATATGCAGCTCACCTAGTGAGTGCTGTTCACAAACTCCCTGAATACTACATGTTGAATAGTAATGCCTTAATGTATAGTCTTTCTTCCTTGAAGTATTTTGGGATTTGTAAGACGTGTTGTTCCCAGGTAGTTGCTTCTCCTATGTAAAATTATTTGAATTCCAAAATCAATTTGACATTGCAAGCTTGTTTTAAGAACTTGTGCTGAGAAGGGACTGAAACTAAAGAGCTTTGTGAGTTGTACATTTGGTTTCTGTTTTCTCATTACTTCAAAGTTATTTTCAGTGAAATAATATTATGCTCGTATCTGACACTTGGAAAGAAAAACTAAAAAACAAATAAGGCATTGCTGTGTTTCCTAGAGATTGTAAATATCAATATTATTTTCAGGAGTTTTCACTGATCTATGCAAGTAAGCATGTGGTTGATTAGCTAGTCTGAGCTTACATTCAGAATACTGATTTATTAGTTATACACATAATTCGGAGATGCAGTGCTCTGAAAATTAATGTTATACAGCAATTTTAGTGAGCAGATTCAAATTTTAAAATGCCTATCGCTACCACAGCTCTGTGTTCACACAGCTCGCAATATCTGTACATTTCAGTGCTTTCAGTGTTAATTAAATACAGATTGCTTGTTTCTAACATTGACAACTGTTACAGTGGTTTTCCCTTGCCACTGTCCAGTGTGAAGAAGTTAATCTTCACACTTAATTCTTCTGTTTAATCTTAACCAAAGAATCAAACTATGATTCTGGAGGGGAATCCTCAAGTTTATGAGCATCTATGGATGATGCTCCTGTCTCTCAGCTATTAGAATAGTCAAGGGCTAGGACAGGTTGCTCAGGGAGGTTGTGCAGTCTCCATCGCTGGAGGTTTTCAAGACCCAACTCAGCAAAGCCATGGACAGTCTCAACAGCTGAATCTCACAGCTGACCCTGCTTTGGGCCAGAGGTTCAGCAAGAGACCTCCCAAGTCTCTTCCAACCTGAATTATTTTGTGATTCTGCGATTCTCATTGTAGATCCAAATTGCCATTCATATGTGCTTTACTGTATGTTGATAGTAAACTAATTACTAGAAATTATTCTCTGGAGTAGCATTATGGTACCCTGAGATGGAAAAGAGTATGCAAATTTCTACAAACGTACAGTTGATTAGAAATAGAGAGATTACAGTAAAATGATGGGACACTTGTCCTTTGTCTAGCACCAACAACCTTATCTTACAAAAATATATGACCAATTTCTGAAGTCCTTCACTTACTTGTAGCTTAAATTTTTCCAAGAGAGATATTTCTCTGCTGAAGATCAGTCATGACTTTTGTGGCAACTGAATATTGTTCCAAGTGTGTAAATGCAATCCAATAAAAGTAACAACCATTCTTTTATTTTACTTCAGACATGCAAACCAACCAGAGTAGCTTAAAAGGCTGGTCTTGTACTGCTGCATGCCATTCAGACTCATTAGAGAGAATTGTGATGGAAAACCAAAACTGAAGTAGAGCTAGATTCAGAAATTCTGCTGGTGGTGCATTACTTGAAATAGTTATTCACTCTGGTGTAAGAAAAATTTAGAAATCAGTGTTTTGTGCAGCCAAGCAGTAGTAAGATCCTGTGAAGAGCAAAATACTCAAGGGAAAGAGAGGAAAAAGAGAAGAAAATAAAGAAAAAGCACAGAATAGCAAGACAACAAGTTCTATAAAAAAAAGAAGAAATATGAACCAAAGTCTTCTGATTCTTATTCCATGGGTAGCATGCAGCAGTGATGGTTACAGACTGGGAAGATTTCCCAGATTCCTATGATTTTGTAAAGGGAGCAGTACCAAATTAGCAAGTTGGCTAGGAAAATGGGGGTGTTTTGCCACAGTCATTGGGTGAGTTTGTTTTCTTGGACTTCAGAAAAGAACAGGAAGTTAATCACATTCTCAAGGTTCATTTTTTTATCTGGTGCTGAGAATGTTTTTGTCTCAGCCTACTAGCAACGCTTGACAGTTACTCATCTGTGAGAGCCTCCAGCAGGGTTTCTCCAGCTCGTAGAAAAGCCAGTGGCTGCAAGAACAGGACCCACAGTCATGGAGAAAAATCAGTTTTTCCTTTTGCAAACCATTATATTGCAGCTGGGTTTTCTTTCAGGTTCCACATGAAATTATTTTCTTTGTCTGCTAGACTCATCTTTGATGTTTTTGAATACTTTTTAAAATAAAAATGATTTAAAATAAGTTTCATTTGTATTTGCAGTCTTCCTGCCTGTTTTCAAATATGGTAAGAATATAATATTTTATGGGCCAACATTCAGAAATTCTTTATTTAGAAATTAATGAAATAGGTAAAGAAAAAAGCCCAACTGTTCTTTCAAATGGAAAGAGGTCCAGTTTAAAACATATAGGAAATTCCAGTTTAGCTGAGAGCGCCATAACAGGTACTACATGGAAAAGTTTTGTCATAAGAAAATAAGAACTGATGAAAAATCCAGGCTTATAAATAAAAGTTAAATGAAGCAATATCTAAAATATAAAACAACTGGGAGATGTGAGATACAATATCTTAAATCTAAAATGGTGATTCTTTTGAAAGCACATCAGCATGTGGAAGATTTTTGACAAATGACTTCACACGGGAAGCTTGAATCTTACATCTCTCCAGCTCCCACAGCTCTGCTGTGATTTATGCAAAGCAACAGTAATCATCATCAGAGTTAGGACAAAAAAAGAGTGAGCGAATATTTCTCCTTAACAATTTGCATATTCTGAATAAATCTGTATTACATATGCCTGCGAAATTTACAAGCACACATAAAATCTTTGTCCCATTTCCGCACAGAGATTGAGCAGTGACAAAGCATGGAAGAGATTCAAAGTAGTTGGCATGAAACAGTACAAAGATTTTTAATAGAAAGATTTTTAGCTCAATGGGACAATGATTTGTTTTCAGCATCCATTTAAAATGACTGAAGCACTAAATGAAAAATACTGTAGAAGAGAAGCTGAGTATGCAAAATGAGCCAGGCTGTACACTCAACAGTGCTACGGCCTGTGCTTTGCACAACAAAAATGGTCCATATGTCACTTGTTTCTGCCATATTATGTCATATCTCAGCCTTTTAAGACCTTATTTAAGGTTTCAGAAATTGAGCTGCTGGGATACCATTTACCTGTTTGACAGCATGTAGAATGGTAACTTTATATACACATATTTCTGAGACTAAGGCAGGCATGCCAAATATCACGGTTTTATATTTTGCCTCAGATTATGAGGAGCACCCTTAGTATGCAGAAAGGTGAAAACTGGGAGGGAAAACTTGGAGATGAAAAGTAAACAAGAGTAGAGGTTTTAAGAATAGCATGAGAAGACGAGAGAGAGAGGGAGCAGGCAACGAATGTGTGTCCACATCCAAGTAGTGTGGATGTGTTGTGTACTGGGAGAAGTGGTAGAAATTATAGACACATAATCAGACACAGGGACAGAATTAAGTATAAGCACAGCCTTGACTTAACAGCACTCTTTGTGTTAGGTAAGTAATTTTCTTTTTTGTTGTTTTCATTAGGAGGCAGGGCTTTTTCATTTTGTGCAGTTGTGATATGCTTCATCTGGGTTTTAACAAAGCCTTGATGACCTCAAGTTCTTGAGCTGAAAAAATAATTAACAATTTGTCCACACAGACATCATCTAGAGATATATCCCAGAGAGCTTTAAACTAACTAGCTCATTTGATCTAGCTGTGCACCTGCAGCAGTGCCGAGATCTGGGCTGACTGAAGAACTCGCCCCAAACTGATTAGCGCAGTAAATAGCAGGTGAAAAGCTCCTATGCTGAGCTTCGCGTTGCCAGAGCTACACCATCACTGATGCTGGATTTAGCTAGTTAAATCTAGCATGGATAAATCCATACTTTGTGGTAGCTGTTATCAGGCAAAAAAAGATGTTCTGCTTTTTCAGATGTTCTGCTTGTGTAGGCAGAGGAGGATATTTTAATAGCTGAAACTCACCCCCTGCTTGGGCCTTCCCTGCCCTGTAAGTTGCTTTTGGTACCTCCTCTTAGTTCCCCCACCTGCAGTCACGGAGATTTCTTTCTCTGGCAGTGAACATGTGGTCCCTTTTCCTTGGGAGCCACGGCAGCCAGCGAGGTTTGGGCACATCTGGTGCCTATATGGTGTATGTCTCCCACTCAACATCGCTGCAGCTTACATGGTGGAAATACAGAAAAGTGGTGTAAATGACACATGCAGAAGTAATTATTTTTCACTGGTGGCACACGTAAGTACGGCGTTTTGAAGGAGCACTCTTGAAATTCAGTGTGGCTAAATGATTTGGAGGAGATGGGTTTGCTAGATTAGGATTCACAGTTTGCCACTGCTGTTGTTTAACCTTACAGTGAGTTACAAGGCTTGCTTTGGGTATAAAGATGCTGGGTTTTGAAGGTCCTCTGCTCCTTTCCAGCTGCTGTGGGGGAAGACTGCTGCCACCTTGCTGGCCTGTCCTGCTGAAGGAGATTTCAGAGGAAGAGGCACGGACCTGCTAACAGGACATTGACAGCTTCTGGTAGAAACCCAGGAACAAGCTATAGCGAGAAGACGACAGATGGGAACTAGTAACTTTCAGCAGCTTATAAAGTAACCAAATCCAAACTGATTTGCAGAGAGTTGGTAAAGGTTGAGCTCTCCTCTGTGAGACTAGTGTTATACGGAATTCTGAAGTTTTACTATAAACAGCTATTCCCAATCTTATTTTCTTTAAGCTGCCACAACTTCTATAAGTCACGCGAGTTATAAGATCATAAAATAACTGATAAACAACAAATGTTAAGGTGAAAAAAATCCCCTTGGAAAGGATATTGCAAACCTGTCCACTGTGTGATTTCTCGCTTCTTTTCCTGAACCATCTGGTACTGACCACCAGTCAGAAAACTGGACTGATCTTGCCCTGCAAATTCATACATTCTCCAGTCTTTGAAGTATCTTATTTTAGCTGATGCTGGTCCCTTTTGTTGTGTCTCCAAACTTGAACTGGCTCAGAAACATAGGAAACTTGTCCTACAGCATGGATGGAGAAACAAGAGCACCAGTCCATCACATAAAAATCAGAATTGATCCATTTCAAAGTCAAATACACCTCTGCCCTTGTGGAATACAACTGCACTGCAGCCTGAAGCCACCAGCTATAGCAGATGTTTTAAGTGACTGGAAAAAACTATTCAAATAATTTGTTTAACTGTCTAAAGATTTATAAAAAGTCTTGGTGGGTTTGGCAGTTATCTCAAAATCATTTGCTGCTGCAACTTACGCTGTTGATGTTTGAACTACTTCATTTAAAGATAAATCACCCGAATTATGTCTGACTTGTGCCTTCACCCATCAGATCCTTCTAATCTCAGTTCCTTCTTTTCTTCAGTGTGTCTCCTTTTCTTCTTCAAATACTAAGCTCCAGTCTATTTTGCCCTCTTTGTCTTCACCAGGTGTTTTTGCATTACATACCCAACTTCTGGAAGAGTTTTTCATTCATAACTGCTGTTTTAAATTTGATGTCTCTGTCCTGCAGGCAGTATTGAATAAAACAACCAATTTGTAAATTTCTGATGCAACTTTTCCTCAAAACTTTGTTCAGCTTAATTATTGTATTGGAAATAATTTCCAAGTGTGATAGCTAAAACCATTTTTTTTTTTCTACTAAGACATTGCCACTATCCTTTCCTTTAATGGAAACATTTGATTGATTCAAAAGTATTCCATCAATCAATAAGAGGACAAGGAAAATGAAAGTTGTTGCTGCATACTGGGTGGTAAATTTGTGTTAGCTATGCCTGAATGATTGTGGTAATGATTATTGTAATACCTGAGGCAGTTGCTTCATATTATTGCAATAGTGGCTTAAATCTGAGTGAGATATCTACAGTCGATTTTCTTTGTAATGAAATAGTGCAATTAAACAGACTTTTGATAACAGGAAGGAGAAAGACAATCAATACAAAGTCACTGTTTAGGTGTCTGGGCTCCCCAGGGGCCATGGGGGCTGCCCATGGGGTCCATCAGCCAGAGCCCATCCCACCACCCCGGCCAGGAGCAAGGCAACCGGGGGACACCTGGGCAGCCCCAGCCCTGGGCATCGGGCACCTCCGTTTTACCAATATCCTGGCCAAACTACTTGAATCATATTTCGAAGTATATTATCTAATTCTAAAAGCTGCGTAACTAAATGGCGAGAGCTCAGATATTATACCTCAGTCAAGTTTTCTGGCTTTGGGTTATCTGCAGTTGGAGTGACTCTCTGGTCCTTCAGCGGTCGCGTGCCACAGTGTTTCGGCCAGTCTTTCCAAGATGCAAAACTAAATAGAGTGAGGATAACAGAAACTATCCATCATTATTGGAATAAAGGTACTGAAGGATCTGTAATGTTTACGAAAGATTGACAGATACAGTATGGGAAAACATTTAACAACCATCTGTTTCGATACGTCATTCAAAATGACAGGACATACTGTGGATTGAAAAAACATGTGCGTGCCAAAGACACTTAAAGAAATTATAAGAATGTTCTGTTGGAATAGGTCTAGGAGTCTGCTATAGGCTCTGAGGGTGAGGTTTTAATAAGAACAGAAATGTTTAAAATGTTACAAAGGAAAATAAATGCTGCCAGCAACTGACTTGTTATGGGACATTTCCAGTTCCTAGAGAGACACTGTGGAATAAATGTTACTAATAATGGTAAGGCAAATATTGGTGTATAATGAAAACTCGATCTATGCACCAATGGTCAATAGCTTGAAAGACTTTTGGAAAAATCGTTCTTTGAAACAGGTTTTGAAGAAAGAGTTATCAAAAATTTGGAGTGAAATGGAAATCTGGATGGAATGTACTCAATAAGAATAAATCATGTAACCCATCTAGAGCAAGAAGAACAAAATCAAGAGGAACAGATCAAGTAACCCTTTTTTTTAAATAACATGATAAATAATTTTCCATACAATAGAAATGCAGCTGATTGAGTCCATCTGGATTTGATACCCTACCACCTGGAAAACTGTTAGTTAAAATGGAGAATTTACACAAAAGGTGTAGGGCAGACAAGCCCTACACTAGCTCAATGGCTAGACAAGCAATACCAGGTTTTGTTGAGAGGGGAAGAACTGGGGAAGAGATTTTAGTAGCAAAGGCACAGTCTTGGGACCAATATTTAATGTTTTTGCTGGTGATCTTATCAAAAAATAGGAAGGTGCTAATGTAATTTACTGACTACAGTAAATTAAGGGGGGGCATCCACCCTGCAAAGAAGGATTAGAATATTACATAGGAGTAAGGCTTAGAGTAATAGAGATGGAATTCAGTAGTACAAAGTGTAAGGTCATAACATGTAAGATGTCATTAGGTTGCCTCAGCTGGAAGTGACAGAGGACTAAGGAGATCTGAAGATGTTAATCAGTCAGGATGACTGCGAGATGCCAGTGTGATGCATGTGTGAAAAAGGCCAGCGCAATTCTAATGTTTATCAGTTGAGCTTTTTTTCCAGCAGAGGCAGAAAGTGTCAGAGTATGAATGTAGTGGTTTCTAATGAAACTTCTTCTGGAGTACTGTGGATGGTTCAGGCCACCCATGGTGTAGAAAGAGAACTTCAAGCAGGACCAGGTACAGGTGGGCTTTGCTGAATTTATGAAAAAATGATTTTCCATCATTGCCTGTCAGCAGGCAGAAGGAAGGAGTGCAGACTGGTCTCTCCTGTGCACAGGTTGGCAGTGAGGAGACCAGGACTGGATGTGGAGCTGTGCGGTGGTCCTGACCGGAGACCTCTGTACATGGAGGAGCCAGTGATCCACACAATGAATAACCAGACCATGACCAGGCCTGTGCTGTGCTATGCCAGGCTGTGCTGCAGGTACAGCCTGGCCTTCAGGCTACATTGTGCTGCACGCATCCCTTGGCTGCAGGATAAACTTTCCCAGCTAATTGCGCAGAGGAGCCTGCAGGCAGCTCCCACTCGGTACCAGCAATTACACCACCTGCATGGCCTTGCCTGTAGCCAACAGTGCAGCAAGACATTCTTGTGTGAACGTCCTTTCTGTTTGTCAGTAGAAATGATAAATAGAGTTGTTTTCTTGTAAGAAAATCCTATAATGGCTCGAATGACTATAATGGGGGATCCTCTTCTGACAGGGTCTGCATGGTGTGCTGCACATGGGTTGGAATCCTGTTTGATGCTACACCACTTGAGGTTCCCAGCATATAAGGGGATGTAAGATTACCTATACTATTTTCTCCTTATAGTGTTAGCTCCAATACATAACATTTTGACTGACACCTTACAGAGTCTGAATGCCTTTCTTACTGGGATCATAATGGACCAGCACCTCCCAATGCAAAACAAGCACTAACGTTCAGCACTCCTAATGAAAAAACTTGCACCAGTGTTGGTTCATTTCATACCTGATTTATTCCCCCCTACTTTTGAGGCCAAACTCTCAAGCTGCAGTGGGCTGCTCTTAGTCCCTTGCGTTACAAGTCTGACTCCATGTGAAATACATGAACTGAGAGTGACGCAGAGAATAAACAGAAACAGAGATTGGCTTTACCTGGAGATTCAGACCTTCTTGTGGGTGAAGGTGGGGGAACACAGATCTCCCTTGTCTTCAGTGGCTTATGAAGACAGCTAGTTAGGGTATAATGGAGAACAGCATATCTTCCCAAAGTGATTTTTTTCTGGAGAAAAATGTCTTTTTTGGGGAATCCATTCAGAAAATTGGACCCAAATTTGAAAATAAATTCTAGAAGACAACACACATACTCAAAAACTCTGTCCTCCAAGAAATGTTTTGCTAGTTTTATTTAGGACTCTAATGAAAGAGATGGACTTGGATGCTGTGGAATTTGACTAATAGCCACAGCTACAGGATGCTGTAGTCTCAAAACTTCAATGGACAAACAGTCTAGAAAGCTATTTATTCTGCTGTGTCAGGTTCTAAATTCACCTTCCAGCTTACCCATTCAGTAAAACAAACTAGTCTCTGGCACTATGTAATTCTAATTAGACAGAACTAACATTTCCAACAACTCTGTCTCCCAGGACCAATGTGACTAAATGTGGATACATAGTGCTGCAGGGACTCTGAGACTTACAGAGCTCCAAGTGGTTTGAAACATGTACTTTGATATTCAAATAGGAGTTAAGAGGTTTAAAATAAGCTGTGGATATTACCTCATTTTAAAGCCAGAAGGAAGTGTGTGAATTTAAGTACCAATATAATTAAAGAACCCAAAAGATTTTGCTGTCACACTCTATCTCCTTTGTATTTACAGAATAAACAGAGTCAGCACAGAATTTGAAAACTGTATTGGACTTGGTAGTGCTATTATACCTGGAAAAACACTGAAAAATGTTGTTTAGATTTTTATATCCCACTTGTGATCTATACAAATTGTATTGCAATGAGAGCAGAGAAATAAGATGTTTAATTGTTTTCATCTGTCTTCATCTCTCTGAAATTTTCAAAAGCAATTTGCATGTCATTAAGTCTTTTAAGATGCCAGTGCAAGTGACCCATGGGGAAGAAGTGGATCAGGAGTCTTTAACAGAATCCAGGAACCCATCCACTGAGGCCCCTACCTTCTCTAATTAAAAATGTATATTATAGCCCAGATTCTATAGCTCAGTAGCACTGCTATTGGCACAGAATTAGGGGGAAGAAAAGGTTTTATTAGAAGAAAAGGTTATATTAGGGTTCCCATTTTTCATTCTGCTTGTTGCAGGTTTGGCCAGTTTCCTGAGCCAAGATACAATTTCTATGACTGTACAACTTTTTGCTGGTCATACTTTCTGTGCTGGGGAGCAAAGACCAAAAGCCCATATGGTTAATGTAGCTGAGCAGCCCCTGGTGTGGGAGATCATAGAATCATAGAATGGTTTGGGTTGGAAGGAACCTTTAAAGGTCATCTAGTCCAACCCCCTGCAATGAGCAGGGACATCTTCAACTAGATCAGGTTGCTCAGAGCCCCATCCAACCTGACCTTGAATGTTTCCAGGGATGGAGCATCTCCCACCTCTCTGAGCAACCTGTTCCAATGTTTCACCACCCTCATCATAAAAAAATTCTTCCTTATACCTAGTCTAAATCTACCCTTTTTTAGTTTAAAACCCTTACTCCTTGTCCTATTGCAACAGGCCCTGCTAAATTTTGTCCCCATCCTTCCTAGAGGCCCCCTTTAAGTACTGAAAGGCCACAATAAGGTCTCCTCGCAGCCTTGGCTTCTCCAGGCTGAACAATCCCAACTCTCTCAGCCTTTCCTCACAGGAGAGGTGTTCCATCCTTCTTATCATTTTTGTGTCTCTCCTCTGCACCTGGTCCAACAGGTCCATATCTTTCTTGTGCTGAGGGCCCCAGAGCTGGATGCAGTACTCCAGGGGAGGTCTCACCAGAGCAGAGTAGAGGGGCAGAATCACCTCCCTCGACCTGCTGGCCACGCTGCTTTTGATGCAGCCCAGGATACAGTTGGCCTTCTGGGCTGCATCAAATTTAAAATCTTGTCAACAGAACAAAGAAAGTACATTTTTTATCGAACTGTAACACATTGTATGGCTTTATAGAATTTTGTTGCTAACTACTTCTCTAGCTTGTCTGTCATTAAGCTGAAATATCTACATTACATGCAGTGTGGCTCGGCATTAAAAAAAAGAAGAAAGGAACACATAAAACATTCATATTCTTGTACCATGGCAAAGATCAATACAGGGACTGGTTCATGACACAAAACATTTTTTTTTTCTCTCCTAAATCTGATTTAACTAAGAAAAAAAATCCTAGAAATAATTTTGAATTTGAATGCTGATTTTATAGCAAATTTAGTGAAGATACTTAAAAGGGAGTGCTCTCAGTCTGAAGCTGCTGTCACCATGTCTTTGCACAGAGATAGCACAGGGTATCGGTATCTGTCTCTGTCTCTCTTCCTCTTCGATGCTATATTTATCACCACCCTGTCCATAAAAGGTCTGGACTGAGGCTCTGACATTCCACTGACTGCAGGCATTATTTTTGTTCTGGATCTTGAAGTCCAGTCCTTACCCCTCGTCCTGACTACCTCTTTCTTTGCTGGCTTCATTGTTGCTGTATTTTTCTGCTATTCATCCACTTGATAACTATTCCATTTGCTGCCATTCATTTGGGCCCTGGTAAGTGTTCCTTTATGACAGAAGATTTTATGCGTTCAAATATTTTTAATCTGAATCTGTAATGCTGAGTTGATAGAGCTTCCTTTATTCTTCTCAGCTCAGCAGTTATTTGAGGGACTTGTGGACATGAACTGAAGGCATGTGAGGGTTCAGCTCTGAAACAAGGCAAAGTAGTGGAAGTGTTCACTTATTATCGACTCAACTATCCTTGTATATTGTCATAGTACTCTCAAATGAAGCATGGGTTACATGAGGAATTTGTCATGTAACCTCCTTTGGGCTTAGAGAATGTTTAAATAATCTAAGTATTTTCTAGTTGCATAGCATGTCTTGTGATTTGTAAAGCCATTGACTGAGCTGAAGGAAATGATATAATTCCTTTTTTCCTGCTTATAAGTTTTTCTGGTTTTTATATATGTCACTATTTTCACTGATTGATGGAGTAGATCTTTAAAGAATTACGCAGACTGGTAAACAGTGCGAGAGGTAATGCCAATAAAATCACTTCCTTTAATGTGTAGCGATGACCTATGAACAAGTACAGAACTGTCTGTCTGCTCAGTAGTCATTTAGAAAATTCAGTTCAACAGCTGCTAACATATAGCTTCAAACCCTGCACATTCATCTAACTTTGGCCACTAATATTTTCAGGCCAGGCTCTGCAGCTATGAAATCCTACACAGACCTTGAGAGGGAGTGTTGCCCTCACACTACAGGGGGCTGATCAGTGGATACAAACTAAGTAGGTGCAGGTAGCATGGATTTTATAAAACTTAAGAGATGGGAGTCAACCTGTTAATCAGACAGTACTCCAAATAGGAGCAAAATCCTTACAAGGTTCAGAGTTTCTTGTCATCGCCAATAGCGTCACACTACTATATCTGATCAGACTAGTGTAACTAATGGATCCTGACCTGTGAGCAATGCCTGACGTTTCAGAGGAAATATAAAACACAACTCATAGTGTGACAAAATACCTATAAAAGGAGTTTCCTCTCATATGATGTAAGAATTGACCTTTGATTTGAACCAGAAGAGCTGACTTCATGCTCAGCTCCTGCCTCATTGCATTAGTTCTTACTCCTATCATAGACTCCTTCTCTTAACTCCTGAGGACAGTGAGGTCCAGACCTTTTATGTTTGGGATAAAAAGGTTGCCTTTGTACCTTTTAAATATGCTGACTTTAAGTCCACTGCTTGCTCTTTTGCTCTGATAAGATGTAAATGAAATGCCTTATTTAATTTCTCCTTAATGGGCAATACATGCAGTGCTTTATACTTTTGGATCACTTTCCTTACTTTGAAACCTGGAAGGCTGTGGGAATCCCTGAGCGACGGGACTGAATGGCTGTTAGCATTGAGGCTGTTGTATCCATGATGAAGCCAGCCAACACTGCAAATAAAGCTGGTGAAGACCAGCTTTCTTTCCCTTTCACTGTGCAAGACAATACTCATCTGTTCGCCTTAACTTTGCTCAGCAGAGATCACAATGGCTTGCAAACCCTAAACCTAGCTCTGCGGAGCTGGGAGAGAAAGCAATGAAGAAAAATGGAGAAGAAATCTTCTGAAACTAAGGGAATTAGAGGAACTACGTACTACTGGAAGCTAACAAAGTGAAATAAATAACAACACAAAATAATGATAGGTATTAGAAACTAGAATACTAGACAGAATAATTGCATTCTTTAGACTTACATGAAAAAATAGCCAGCAGGAGAAATAAGGAACATCAGGTTTTGCCGTAGAGAACAATGGGCTAACACTCTTTCACATTCCTCCTCCTTCCTCAGATAAAAAAAAAGTAAATGCATAAACTGGTCTCCCTGAAGTCACAGTTTCACTGTGGTCAGGATATCAGCAATTTCTTAAAGACTTCTGAATTACTTTCTTACTTGTTGACTTTCTGCAAACAAGTGATCTGTTTTGTTATCATACAAAGAGCAGTTCCTTTGAGAGAGCCCTGAAATATAAGAAAGATGAAACATTGGGTTTTTTTTCATAATTTGCCTTAGTCAGGGTGAGTACCTGAGCAGTTACCAAAGAGAACAGTTTGCAATTTGTTGACTCGCGATCAGAACCAAATCCTAAAGAAAAAGCCAAGGACTGAAATTTAGGAAGCATAAAGACCAGGGGGAAAAAAAAAATCTTGATTTTCATGAAATCATGATTACACTCCAGCTCTGTAAGTGTATTTTATGTCAAAAAATCGGATCCTTGTTCATTAGCATGAACAACACCAGAAGCAGAACAAGTCTCCTATTGTGATTGATATTAAAAAAACCCAATAACAAACACCTCTCACCATTGTTTTTGGATCTTCTTTAAATTCTTCTAAACATTTCCTCACTGTAGCTCATTTCTATTCATAATCATGTACCTTTTCAGGGACAATCCTAGCCATGTTGTAAGACTAATCACCAGTGATAAGAGAAAGAAAGGTTATCATAGGGATTAGTAGAGGCAAGCTTGCATGCCAAAGAAGAAAAAGTCAGTTTTAACAACAGCAAAATAAAACAGTAACAAAATAAAGACTAAATTGCCAGCTTAAAAAAACAAAACAAAACAAAACAAAAACAAAACAAGGGAAATCCTTTCTGCACTCAACACTCATCCCATTTTGAGAGGGGAATTACCTCTCACCTGATCAAATTTCCTACTACAAGTAACTGCAAGACAATCTACTGATGACTGTGCAAAGTAAAACTTAGATGGGGCTATTGTCTGGAGGAAGTTTCTTGATGATCTTGAACACAACATTCTAGGTTAAAAAAAGGGTCATTTGGACTGAGGAGAAGGATATTATTTTACTCATTGCATACAGACTGTATCCCTGATTAAACTCTAGAAGTATGATAAGCCATTTTAAATGGATCTCTGGTATCACATACAAAATAATCAAGGTAATGCATGTTTACAGAAAAAGTGACATCCTTCTTAATCATATATATTTTATTTAATTGTTAAAATATTAAATGGAATATTAAATTCAATCTGAAAATTGGATTACAAAAATGAATGAAATGTTAATATATTTTTATTTCATCTTATATAACCTTGTTGGAATTGCTCATGCCTTTTAAAATAATTTATTACTTGATTGTCTCTTTTGTAATTTAACAAAAATATTTGCACTATCTCTGAAGAAGCCAAGCACATAAAATTTCATTAGTTCACAGTAATAAGTGGAGAAGTTGAGCACATAAAACTTGAATAGTTTGCAGTAGCAGGGAGACCAACTACAAATGAATGGACACAACAGTGCAAGGTTTTCTGGTCATGATGAATGACATACGACCATCTTGAAACTTAAATACAAACCTATCTTAAAGTCTAAAACACATCATAAAAAGATAGCCCTAAATTCATTGCATTTGATTCTTGAAGTTTAAAGTTCTGTGTTACTTAGAATCATAGAATCATAGAATGCTTTGGGTTGGAAGGGACCTTGAGAGATCATCTAGCCCAACCCCCCTGCAGTGAGCAGGGATTGAACTTTGTATGAAGTTGTGTATTATTTGTATGCTAATTCAGAAGTTTCTTTGACAATAGTCCTTATGTTTGATCTGTTCTTTTTCAGACGCTGTCCTGTTTATTTACATTCAAAAACGTGCAGTAAAAAACAAAATTAAAAGACATCCATGATGTCTTTACCTTTCTACCAAAGACACCATGAGCACTATGACCATGCATACCGCCATAAAGCACTGCAGTCCACTGTAAGCCAGTACCAAAAGGAAGCAAAGAGCAAATCTGCTGTCTATGCTCAAGGGTCTTCAGCTTATGCTAGGGGCTCTACAGCCTATCGCCATGCATCTGCAGCAGACTTCAGCCTTGAATCTTCAGCAGCATATAGTCATGGCTCTTCAGCCTATGACCTTGACTCAGCAGCCTACAGCTATGGATCTACAGCCTATGATCACTCTGCTGCACAAAGTAAAAGATCTGCTGCCTACAGTCTTGACTCTGAATCCCTCAGCAAGAGCTCAGCTGCCTACAGCCATGATTCTGAATCCATCAACAAGCTGGCTGCAGCCTACAGGCTGGGATCTGAAGCCTACAGTCTCGGGTAAGTAAATCCATCTTTGAAACAATATTCCAAAACAAAAATGTCCAACCACATTCCATTGAAATCAATGGCAAATCTCTCCTCCTCTTCCACAGAAATTGTCTCTGTAGCTTTGTGTTAATGTGTTTTCCAGGCTTGGTGATTTCCTTTGGCTTTGGCAATGGGCAGGACTGTGGTTAGCTTAGTCTGTTGCGCTAACTCATGTGCGATGTTTGGGTTGGCATAAGAAGAGCACCGGCAATGCTGATGTGGCTGAATGATGACATATTCACACTCCAAACTGGTTAGGCATGAGTAACGTCTCCTTCCAAGATGTTCAGCCATATTAGTACAGCTGAATTTAATATGTGGTGTTGAGATAGCTTTTGGTTTGAGGCTGGCTCTTATCAGGCCAGGTTGGAGCAGTAAAAGAACTTAGGGCTATTCACGCAAGTTTGAGCTGACATGTCCATATATCATTAAACAATTCTTCTTTGGCTTAATGGTTTCACTTTTATGCTGAGTGATTCAAGAAATTGAAATTTTCACACTGTACATTGGTTGAGGCATACTATTTCTGAAGTAGAAATACCCTGAAGTGTTCATCTTTGCACTAGAAGAGCAGCTATGCTTAGCTGCCACGTTTTTTTGTTTAATTAAGATAATAAATAAAAATAAATAAAGCAATTACATTAGCAGAATATTTTAGATATCATAGCATTACATTATGTGTATGTACCTCAGAGATTTACGGAAATTAGAGGAGTATTAAAGTAAGATTAGAGCAGCTGTTAACAATAGAGGAAATGATCAACAAATTAAAGCCCAAAACATCTGCTCGCTGTTATATTAATATAAAATTTAGACTATTATTAGCAGAACTGATTGAGACTTGCTCATCAGAAAATTTAAATTTTGAAAACTGAATATCCTCCAAGGATTGTGGATAAAGATGGAATTTTGGCCAAAACCACTGAGGGAAAGACTATCTGTACCGCAGTAAACAATACCTTGTGATTACAGCTTTCACTTGGCTTTCGGGAAGTTCAGGGTCAAGTCTCTATTTGCCAGGGTCTGTTCAGGAATTTGAACCTCAGGCGGTTAGAGCCCAGATGAATGATTTGACTACTTGTCTGTCTAATATCCAGTCTTTGCTGTTGAAACAATTTCACTTGTGCAAATAATTAACCACTGAGAGGAGCAACAGGAAGCTCATTTATAATCTGTTGATGAAGGGAAGCAAACTGGAGATGCTGGGACTGAGGGTTATGTTTTCAGAGAGAGTTGGGTAGGGAAAGATATCCCAAGTTTCTGCAGTGATGCAGCTGTGCCTACCTGCTGTTGCTGACCCTAACCCAAAGCCTCCTTCTTCTCATGGAAAATGTTCTCATAAGAAATAAGAACATCACTTGAAGTTGCAAAAAATTACTGTAAAAAAAAACTTCTTCCAAGTCCCAGTTACAAACACTTCAGTGACTCTGGTTTGTCAGATGAGTTTCTTCTGAAACCTGTATATTCTCACCAAGAACAACTCTAACATCAGTGAAGTAATATTAAAGAAACAAATTGCTTAATTGGGAAAGAACTTAAAACATTTCCAAGGTTCCTGAGATTTTGTTTGAGATAATAGCTTTTGTTTTAAAATACTATATTTGGTGATAGTTCCAAGCTACTCTGTAGTACAAGAGTTGCCAACAGATTGATATCCTATCCTGGTAATAAGAGCTAAGAATGTCTGAGCTATAACTTCTTTTTTTCTGTGATACTGTTCTTGTGTTGGAGGTTTGAGAAACTCAGTGCTGCTATGTAAGAGTGGGACTCAGGAGATTAGACCCACGTGATTTAAATCTCTCTTGCACAAAACTTAATTAGTACATGAGAAAATACCATTCTGAATGATAATCTTAATATTTAACCTAATTTTATGGTTAATATGGCCTCTTATGTTGGTATTTATTTAGTTTTTGCACCCCATTTTGCTGCAATTTGCAAGCGTTAAAGTAGAACAAATAATGTGACTATACGATTAAATGTAGTGCCAGTTTGAAGTAATTCTTTCTAAGTTTGTAGTGTCTTCCCCAGATAGCCCAAAACACTTCAAGGGATAATGTGGAGACAAAAAGTATTAGTAAAATAAATTGGGCAAATCAAAGACCTTCTGTTTTCATCCATAGGAAAGGAATGGTGTAGCAAAAAAAAAAAAAAAGAGTGATTAACATGTGGCTCGGAGGCTGGTGCCATCAGTGGGATTTTGTTTTTTTCAATCACGGGGAGGTTTACACGGCACTGGGCCTGCTGGCAACAGACAGAGTTCAGCTGTCTCCAAGGGGGAAAAGGATTCTCGCTCATGAGTTGGTGGGACTCATCAAGAGGGCTTTAAACTAGGTTTGAAGGGGGAAGGGGATATAACCAGGCTCGCTAGAGAGGAGCCCAAGGGTGGCATGGCAACACTGGGGGTGAAATTGATAGCCCAGCCCAAGTGCATCTACACCAATGCACGCAGCATGGGCAAAAAACAGGAGGAGCTGGAAACCATTGTGCAGCAGGATGGCTATGACATAGTCTCCATTACAGAAACATGGTGGGATGACTCTCATGACTGGAGTGCTGCACTGGATGGCTATAAGCTCTTCAGAAGAGATAGTCAGGGAAGGAGAGATGGTGGGGTGTCTCTGTATGTTAGGGAGTGTTTCAATTGTATAGAGCTCAAAGATCATGATGATAATGTCAAGTGCTTATGGGTAAGGATGAGGGGGAAGGCCAACAAGGCAGACGTCCTGCTGGCAGTCTGTTATAGACCACCCAGCCAGGATGAAGAGGTAGATGAAGCATTCTATAAGCGGCTGGCAGAAGACTCACAATCGCTAGCCCTTGTTCTCGTGGGGGACTTCAACTTGCCAGACATCTGCTGGAAATACAACACAGCAGAGAGGAAACAGTCTCGGAGGTTCCTGGAGTGTGTGGAAGATAACCTCCTGACATAGCTGGTAAGTGAGCCTACCACGGGAGGTGCTTCACTTGACTTCCTGTTTACAAGCAGACAAGGACTAGTGGGAGATGTTGTGGTTGGAGGCCATCTTGGGCATAGCAACCATGATATGAGAGAGTTTTCAATTCTTGGCGAAGTAAGGAGGAGGGCCAGCAAGACCACTACCATGGACTTCTGGAGGGCAGACTTTGGCCTGTTCAGGATACTGGTTGGGAAAGTCCTTTGGGAGGCAGTCCTGATGGGCAAAGTGGTCCAGGAAGGCTGGGCATTCTTCAAGAATGAAATCTTAAGGGCGCAGGAGCAGGCTGTCCCCATGTGCCATAAGACGAAACAGCGGGGAAGACGACCAGCCTTTCTGAACAGGGAGCTTTTGCTGGGACTCAGGGAAAAAAGGAGAGTTTATCACCTTTGGAAGACGGGACGGATGACTCAAGAAGAGTACAGGGATCTTGTTAGGTCATGCAGAGAGGAAATTAGAAAGGCAAAAGCCCAGCTAGAACTCAACCTGGTCACTGTTGTAAGAGATAATAAAGTTTCTACAAATACATTAACAGCAACAGGAGAGCCAAGGAGAACCTCCAGCCTTTATTGGATGAGGGGGGGAAAGATTGCCACCAAGGATGAGGAGAAGGCTGAAGTACTTAATGCCTTCTTTGCCTCAGTCTTTAATAGCCAGACCAGTTATCCCCAGGGTATTCAGCCCCTTGAGCTGGAAGACAGGGACGGGAGCAGAATGAAGCCCCCATAATCCAGGAGGAAGCAATTAACGACCTTCTACACCACCTGGATGCTCACAAGTCTATGGGGCTGGGTGGGATCCAGCCCAGAGTACTGAGGGAACTGGCAGAGGAGCTCACCAAGCCACTTTCCATCATCTATCAGCAGTCCTGGTTAACAGGGGAGGTCCCTGATGACTGGAGGCTTGCCAATGTGACACGCATCTACAGGAAGGGCCGGAAGGAGGATTCAGGGAACTACAGGCCTGTCAGCCTGACCTCAGTGACAGGGAAGATTATGGAGCAGTTCATCTTGAGTACACTCAACACGCATGTGCAGGTCAACTGGGGGATCAGGCCCAGCCAACATGGGTTCATGAAAGACAGGTCCTGCTTGACCAACCTGATCTCCTTCCATGACCTGGGGACCCGCCTAGTGAGGGAAAGGCTGTGGATGTCATCTACCTGGACTTCAGTAAAGCCTTTGACACAGTCTCCCACAGCATTCTCCTAAGGAAGCTGGCAACTTACAGCCTAGGCATGTGTACTCTCTGCTGGGTAAAAAACTGGCTGGATGACTGAGCCGAGAGAGTTGTGGTGAATGGAGTTAAGTCCAGTTGGTGGCCAGTCACGAGCAGTGTTCCCCAGGGCTCAGTTATGGGGCCAGTCTTCATCAACAAACTGGATGAGGGGATTGAGTGCACCCTCAGTAAGTTTGCAGACAAGATCAAGTTGGGGAGGAGCACTGATCTGCTCAAGGGTACGAAGGCCCTGCAGAGGGATCTGGACAGGCTGGATCAATGGGTTGAGGCCAATTGTATGAGGTTCAACAAGGCCAAGTGTCAGGTCCTGCACTTTGGTCACAGCAACCCCATGCAGCACTACAGGCTTGGGGAAGAGTGGCTGGAAAGCTGCCTGGCCAAAAAGGACCTGGGGGTGTTGGTTGACAGCCGGCTGAACATGAGCCAGCAGTGTGCCCAGGTGGCCAAGAAGGCCAACAGCATCCTGGCTTGTATCAGGAATAGTGTGGCCAGCAGGAGCAGGGAGGTGATTGTTCCCCTGTACTCGGCGCTGCTGAGGCCACACCTTGAATACTGTGTACAGTTTTGGGCCCCTCACTACAAGAAAGATATTGAGGTGCTGGAGCATGTCCAAAGAAGGGCAACAAGGCTGGTGAAGGGTCTGGAGCACAGGCCTTATGAGGAGTGGCTGAGGGAACTGGGGTTGTTTAGCCTGGAGAAGAGGAGGCTGAGGGGTGACCTTATCGCTCTCTACAGCTGCCTGAAAGGAGGTTGTAGTGAGGTGGGTGTTGGTCTCTTCTCCCAAGTAGCTAGCGATAGGACGAGAGTAAATGGCCTCAAGTTGCTCCAGGGGAGGTTTAGGTTGGAAATTAGGAAAAATTTCTTCATGGAAGGGTCGTCAAGCATTGGAACAGGCTGCCCAGAGAGGTGGTGGAGTCCCCATGCCTGGAGGTATTTAAAAGATGTGTAGATGTGGTGCTTAGGGACATGGTTTAGTGGTGGACTTGGCAGTGTTACGTTAACGGTTGGACTCAATGAACTTAGAGACCCTTTCCAACCTTAATGATTTCTACTTTTACTTCATTAAAAAATAATACAGCCACCAAGCCAGGAACATGAAATTAATTATTACTCTACCCTTAATTGTTTTAGTGGTGGACTTGGTAGTGTTAGGTTGATGGTTGGACTGGATGACCTTAAAGGTCTTTTCCAACCTAAACGATTCTATGATTCTGTGAAAATGAGTCTTCAAACTCTTTCAATTTTCAAAATGTAGAAAGGGTCTTGAATTGAAATGCTGTATCTAAATCACCTACAACAGTGACGGTTGCTTGAAACCTGAATGGACACATGAGTCCAAATCAAGATAAATTCTTCAGCTAAAAATTGATTATTGCATGTCACTGGATTTTAACATAAAATATACATTTATGTATAATGGATATAGTTTTGTGGATAAACCTCCTTAAGCCCAACAGGAAAAGTATACTATTCAAATACTAAGCTTTTATTCAGGTTACTTATTATTTTTATCTAAAGTAGCTTCTGCTAAACTTTACTATACTTGCAAAATTTGAGTCTCATCCTTTTCTGTAGCCACTGTACAGAAAAGAGTGTTCATAAAGCAACAGTGTTGACATGCATTTAGTGCTATGTGAGGAATTTATCACAGGAAAATAGTGGAGAAGGACACGGGACTAGGTAACCTGCAAGACCTTGACCTGAACCCAATTCTCTGATGTTGAAACCTCGCTTGAGTGGAAAACATGTCCAGGGCACGGACATAGACAGCTTGAAGGAGCTGCAGCTTGCTTTTTCATGAGGACAAAAAAGTCTTCGTTTGCAAGTGGGCTGTCCCTTCCCCACATTTCAAGTCTTCTTCACACCATGACAGCTTGAAGAAGTAAAAGGAGAGAAATGAAAACTGGCAAAACCAAGAGCAAGTATGGAAGCTTGCAGCTTTGCTGGTTAGTTTGCCAAAGCTGCAAAACCCCAGGCTCCTAAAAGAAAGCGAGTCTCACCATGTGAAGTTTGCCACTCACATCTAGCCCTCCCTACCAGCTTGCAAGACCATCTCTAGCCGTATGCTGCTTCTTTGGCCTCCACAGAGCTGGGAGGAGCATGGTGTGCTGCTTCCCTGAGGAGCAGGCAGGGTCTGTATAGGTGTGGGGTGGCAGCTCTCTCCCAAAAGCCGTGGTTGTGGCCACCTGTCCTCCTCCCTGTCCCATCCTCAGGGGCTGGCAGCATGGGCAGGTTGGCTTCTGTGGGAGAACCTTCTTGCCACAGCACTGCTCCATCCTCCGTGTGCTTCTGAGAAGCTTTGAGTCAGATCTGCCAAAGCTGCTTATAGCACTACAAGCCTGTCAAATGGGACTGCTGGACTAAACCCGTTTACCTCTGGTTTTGGAAGCTCAGTCATTTGCCTGTGCTCAAACTTTCACTGCTTTTCCATGTGTTATTTTCCTGGCCAGCAGCATCAGATAATCCCATCGTGTCACAGACAGGTCATCTGCCACTAAATGGGCCAGAGAGTAAACAGAAGTTATTGGCTCAGGCATTTGCATGTATTTTGCATGTCACACGAAATAGCAAAGAAGACATGGCATAATCCAGGTGAACCAAGCAAACAGAGGAGAGATGCCTTACTAACTTGCAATTAATTAGGCTGCCAGGCCGTAAGAGTGAATGCTCTTCTGAGCAATATTGTAACCAGGATTGGGACAGGGCTGAGTAAATTATACGCTTTAAGAAACATGAGAAGACCATGATCTTGGCACTGCTCATCCTTTGGTTTATTATAGGTGAGGGTTAAGAAGGTGGTTTCCAAATGTCATAGCCAAGCATGGAAATTGTTTCAATGAGACCTGCTATGTGGAAACAATTCCCCTTTAAAAAAATTTGTTATGGAAGCTGTGTTAGGGAACAGCCTGATTATTGCCAGCAATATTGCCTGGGCCTGTGACAAATCTGTCAGCAACTTAAAATGAATATAGTCACCAGAGAACACCTCTCAAGTTTAGAGGCTGGCTTTAAAGAGCGCTCTTCTGAAAATCCTTTTCTTTTTTTTCTTTCCTGTAACTGCATTTGCCAGCCCACTATCTCCTCTTTATGGTGAGTAAATTCAAACATTGCATATTAGGAAAGAAGTGGCTGCTAGAAAGAGAGCCTAGAAAATGTCTCTTGGCTAATGGAGCTCCTCCGGCAGGTACAGCTGGTACAGCCATTGTGTATACCAAATGCATCCCTTTCTGCTGTTGGAATAAAGTGAGAGAGCGATGTAACAAAAGCATGCTAAGGACAACATACGTGATTTTCTAGAGATGTAAAAGAGCTTACAGGTGCCTTTTCATGCAGGGGTCAAATAACTAAGGAATAGAGTGTTATGGTCCATTCCTAGAACAAATTTCTACACCCACTGGGCTCAGACTCTCTTCGTGCAGGAAACCTGTCCCTTCAGGCACAGAAACAAGGGCAGTGCCAACATATTGAAGTATAATTCTATCTGAGAGTAAGACATCAAAACAAAACCTCTGTTTGGGAGTTTCAGAGGTCCTGCACTGTGTTGTTGTCTTTAGTTCCTCTGTTCGGCTACAGGGAAAAGCTTGTAGTATCTGTCTGGTTTTTACATCTCTACAGGACAATGCCTGTGCCTTTAGCATTTACAGTCATCCAACTCCCAATTCAGTGACTCTACTGAGAAACTAGGAAAAGCTGGCATTGATATTTTAACATGCTGGAAAACGTCAAGAAATGAGGACAGTAAGCTTGGGTCACCAACCTTGATAAGGCAGTACAGATAGTATCTGACCTGGAAAAAAACATACATATGCTAGCTGGGCATATCAAATGAGGCTGAAAGCTGTTAAAAGGTCATGGTTCTGTTCCTCCCTGTGAAACAAGAGAGCACTGATACTCTGCTCCTTCTCCTCCGGGGAGATTCTGTTCCACATATCAGGTAAAAGGTTGGAACATTTTAAAATAAAGGGCAAGATTTTAGAATCTGGTTCAAGAAAGTAGAGTCCTTGTTTGGGCTACCTAAATAATGGTTGTAGGCAGGGTTTGGTTTTTGTGTTGCACAGGAAGAAACAGTAATAACAAAAAAGGAAAACAGGGAAATAAACCTCATGATAGAAATAGCGATCAATTTGTTTTCCCATGCAAAGATCTCCATTTGAATATGCATTTCTACTAGCCTCCATATAGCTCTGCCTGAACAGATGAAATTATAAGAGGATTTGGAAAGGAGAAACATTTTCTGCTGCTTCAAATTTATGCATCTCAGCTCTTGGTTTATGCAGTGCAATTCTAAAAAAGACTTTGGAGTGACTCTGGATACCTCTCAGAAAACACCAGCTGGATGCTATGATGTGGTCATGAAGCAATTAGAAATTTAGGAACAGTTGTGAGAGAAAGTGAAAATAAAACAGAAAGCATATTGTGTCAGTGTGTTAATCCATGGTATGTTCATAGCTGAAATACTAGGTGCAGTTCTGATCATCTCATCTCAAAAAGTACAGTCTGAAACTAGAAAAGGGTCAGATGTCAGGGTAGTGGGAGGCATGGAATACCTTCTGTTGGGAGAAGGTAAGACACCGTGGCTTTTATCTTGGGAAGGAGGCAAATGTGGGCATGTAACAATGTATAAAATAGTGAGAGATGGGCAGAGAGTGAAAAGGGAATTATTATTCCCACAGAGCAGCATGTAAGCACAAAAGAGATTATAAAGCGGCAGGTTAAAACAGGTTCAAAATAAAGTGCCATTTTCATATATAAACAAGTTGTAAGCTCACTACTACAGCCAGGATGCAACCTCTGGCTCAGGATGTCCCTAGGCCTTTGCTTGAAACCAAAAGGATGTATCAAGTGAAGTATTTCTCTACATAAACTTTCTTTTTACCTGCTCTTGATCATTGCTGGAACAGAAAACTGGTCTAAAAGCACTATTGGCACCATTATTCAATGAAACACTTCTCTCACTGGGGTCTTGCTTAGTCCAGGTCAAGTTTCCGGAAGAGCAAATGACTGAAGTAAATTGGTTGGAGTGTTGTGTTAGCAATCTGAGAACAGCAGACAATTACAGGATCCATGTGGATCCATTATTCAGCTCACAGTTATCATCTGTGCTTTTGATAGCTGAGTGCTCCTTCTTCTGTACCACTAAAAGTACTGGGACCCAACCCTTGCTCTTAGAAGACAGCACAAAAACTCTCGCTGCAGCTGCCCCTTCCAGAGAAAGAAGAGAGGAAATGTCTTCTAGAAAGGTGCTTTTGTGGTCCTGAGCACATACATACAAGAGCCAACCAAAGGATGCAATAACATGAAGGACCCAGGAGTAGTAATCCAGAAAATCATCAGGTGGCTGCAGCGAAAGGTGCCTCAATCAAGGGACATGCGGTTTAAAAAACTCAGAATAGAGTGGGAATCAGCTGTGCGTGTACAGTGTTTTTATCCTAGTCATCATACCTCGGTAAAAGTCCCACTTCCATCCCTGTTTCTCAGGCTCCATTGTGACGGAGATCTCTGGCATTAATCTGAAGGATTTGGGGGATATTTTCATAAAGCCAGCTGTGGAAGGCAGAAAAAATGAAACTTTGATATTCAACTTCAAACACTTGGAGTGTTTGATTAAAAAAAACCCACCATTAAACAAACAGAACCTGTAGCAACTTATTCTATCCTTTTCAAAAAATTTTAGAGAGTTGCCAGTGTAGGATAGGAAAAAAATCCCCCACATGTAGGAAAGACATCAACAAAAGGCCTAGCAAAGAGTGATGGGAACTACTATGTACACTCCCTGTTAATTCCTTACATGAGTGTATAATCTGGACCTTAACTGAGAACTAAACTGACAGGACAGCCAAATTCTCCTTTAGGAACAAAGAGCTACTCTGGATTTAACAGTGCTGAAAATGCCTGACCTGAAATTTTCACCGCATTTCACCCACTTTTATGAAAAGAGAAATTTCTTGACATTTAAACGGAAGTTCAAATGATACTGTGAGCCTTCTCGATCTAGAAACAACCAGGAATCAAGTGGCCTCCTAAAGGGTTCAGCATAAAACCCCTAGGAAATCTGATGGCAGTCAGAGTCAAAATTCCAGGTTTGTCCCATTTTAAAATAGGACAGGAATAAAAGTCACCTGCTAAGTAAAGAACCGCAGCTCCTTACAGACTATAGTTCAATTATGAAAAAAAAAATGAAAATACTTTGCCTTTGTTGTTTCTTACCACTTGTTTGATGATGAGTTCTCCAAATGCATTTGTGCTTGACCGTGGTGATTGTACCACATCGTTGCCCAACCCAGGAGTGAGGCCATTGCATACCCTGTTTCACTCTGTCTCTTCCTTTTTATTTTACTCTGCCTGGACTGTTCCCAAGTGTTTTCTGCTTGGATTTCTGTCCCTAAAGCTGGATCTGCCTCCCTTGGATTCCCTCCCTGGCTGTCTTGGGCAGCGCCTGGCATCAGACCTCAGAGCAGACAATATCTCTCTCCTGTAGACTTGGTCTGTGCCTTGGCTGATCCAGTGGTGCCTGATGTGGTAAACCCTTGGCCCCTGTCCTGTGGTGTGTGCCACAGCCCCTCTCTGGCTGTGCTTTTGTTTGCATGGAAACCAGGATACAGGGGGAGGAGGAAGGAAGGAGAACCAATGCATAATTGCTTTTACACCCTGTACCAAGCATTTCTTGGCTGTAGTGCTGTAGGCTTGGTGATGGTGGCTATAAAGTGGGCACCTGGAGAGCACAGAGGAGAGGGCTGCCTCACTGCGATGCCAAGTGAGCCGAATACAGTCAAGTCTGATGAGATGGGGACTAAGCAGAAAGGAAGGGAAACTCTTACTGACAGTGCTGGGAGTGGCAGGGCAAAGAGATGAGGGTTGGAAAGTAGATGTGGGAGGGGATGTGAAGTTCACGTAAGGAACTAGATGGAGAAGGAGAAGAGATGACAGTAAGAAAGCCATTAAGAGAGCTAGAGAACGAGAGAATGATTTAACAGGCACTGGGTAGGGAGAGAACTCCGTCTGAGCAAAGGGACAGGCACAAAGAAACGAAGGAAGGAAAGATGGGAGGGTGAAACTGGACCCGTATGATCTTACACACACAGTCTTACATGGATAGATTATTAACACATATTTTGGAAATTAAGCACTCTTCCTGGTACGACTTGTGTTGGTGGCACCTCTGGAGCCTGGTACTTTTGCAGGGCTGCAGCCTAAGGAAAACATTAGCCCAAGCATACATCTGTAATCTTGCATTTTGCATGTGTAACATTCTCAAGGGCCCAGTGCTAGCATGAGTTTTGATTACATGTGTACGGTGTGCTGCGTAGAGACACCAGTGTAAGCTACCCAGGGTATGGGAAGCAGGTTAGCCATGTTAGGGGTACATGTCTGGGCTAACGAGCCTTGCTGAGAAACCACGTGCCTTAGTTCTGCTCCTGTTTCTGTGCACATAAGCAGTAAGCTTACGCTGTGTAGACAAATCTCCAGACCAGAAGCAGACGTACATATGATTTCTTTTGGCAATGTTGAGACAGAGCTGAGTAGGCACTTCGGGGATTTATAAAAGGCTGACAGCTAATTAGGATATTCCATAGATCTGGGATTTAGCTATGTGTTGCATCGGGAAAGGAGGATAGAGGTATTTGGAGCTTTGTTAACACAACTTGTAACCATGTTAAAAATGAACCCAAAATGACTGTCTCAAATATGCTTCACGCTCTTCAGAATCCCTCCCAGGCTGGTGGAGAGGGGAAGCCTTCCCTTTGGTTTGCTCTTCTTTCTTTCTGTTCATTCTCCATTTATCTGTGCTGTGCTAAGTGGTGTTACTTCACCCAGCTCTCTGCTTTCAATGGATTGGGGTGGCATGGGAGAGCAGTGGGAATGGCACCACTGGTTACTGAGCAATATGCTGCCCTACAATTTCTGTAGAGACACTCAAATGCATTATTACTTTGAATATATTTGCACACCAACATTTCAGTTGGGGACCAGACAATTTCAGGACTGTAAAGTTTGGAAAAGTAGATGTTGTGAGTTCAGATACAATCTTTAGAATCACTCAGTGGTCTCAGTGACTTCAGGATCTATCAAAACTGGGTTTACAAACTTTCCAAGTCCCAAACCCAGAGGCTATTAAATGTGCATTGCTATCAGGTATGTTGTTTATTCTCTCTGTTTAGATTTAATATCGAGGGGCATCAGTGTTATATTTGTAATGATGAGTTTGTGAAAAGTGCATTTAGTTATGTGTTTAGTACCTCTGAAGCCATGGCTATTAAAAATGATATTTTCTTGCTTATCAAACAAGAGAGCAAAAATTTTTAGTACTTTCATCTCATTTTGGAGTGTTTCTTAACAGCTTTTTTTCCTGAATTTAACAATATTTTTTTTATTTCAGACTGAAAGATTCCAATCTAATGATTGAAGATCAATCCTATAAGATGAGTCCCAAAGCAAAGAGAGCAAAACAGAGTTTGGTATCTGAGGACAAAGAGAACAAAGCCACAGACTACTCAATGCCCATATTCACAGGACGGTGTGTTAATTTTCCTTTTGTTTGGTATCTTATTTCCAACATTTTATTAACAAATTATAAAATAACAAATCCATTAATCTTTTTTTTATACTCATGGATTTCAAGGTGATTGTTTGCACTTCACATGAGTGATAAAAAGAAAAAGAGAAGTCAGCTGGCTGGCAGAAAATTAGACATTGGTCATCCAGAGCCAGGACAAATGAACCTAGGTGCCTGGACTTTGTTTTGAACACATCACCAGAGCCACTTTCTATGAAATTAAGATATAATTATAACCCTGCTTACTGGGAACTGGACAAGCATGTTGTCCACATTATTTAGCTTATTCTTTTGGTTTGAAGTCTTGTTCTGTAATTCAGTGTCTCTTACCAAGCATTAAACATAGAAACAATGAAACAATGTGCTAATATTTTGTCCTGGCACAGGGAAAACCTGGAATGAAACCAAATACTTTCTCAAATTCATCATAATGATTCATACAGATCTCACGTGTTGGTGGTATTTGTTGCATGGTTACTACCGATGTAATACCTCTTACTGCAGCAGTGTCCTCAGTAGAGCTGAATGTGAACTTTATGTGGAAGCCAGAACCAACATCAGCAAGGAGTCTCCCCTGCCCTTTTTGGGGTACGGCATACTGATTTTATTAGAAGTCTCCAGCAGTTCAAGCATAGTCACTTGTTCAGATTAATACATACCAGGGTGTGGTGTGGAAAACCAGTTCCTGGTTGGAGGCCAGAAAAAAAATTTCTTGCCCACCTGCAGTTGAACAGAAACCTTCCTTCAACTTGTCTTTCTTCTGCAGCACAGCATTTTTCATGGGACACTTTCAAGCTGTTTCTGAGACCCAGTGCTTTTCTGTCCACTGCTTAATCAACACCCAATGTCACTTCTGCTTTGTGCCTAAACTTGTGCTTTCATGTGAAACTGAGTTCCACCTTGTCAGTGGGAGATGTTATTGCTTTGGCCTTTTGAGCATTTGCAATGGTTTTGTGATGAGACCGTCAGTTTTGGTTTTTATTAATTCCCTCCCACTATTCTGGAGTAATTTTATTTCACCCCTTGTACATTTCTGTGTTGGATTCACTGCTCTTTGATCCAACCAACATTCACAAGTACATACTGTTGCCTTTTTAAACCATTGCTTTGGAGTTTCAGCTATATCTGCTGTGATAGAAATACATAAATATGTCACACACAAAACTTGCGGTAACATGTTTTCAAGGCTTCTCACCTTTGTGTCTCACCCAGTGTTTCTGCTTACGTAGCAGTAGATTTGCAGCTCACCATCATCTGTCTCCCATGCCTTCAAGCACAAATATCTTCCCTTTTTATTGTGTCTTGAGTCTACAAAAGTAAAATTTATAGTGTTGGTCAATAGTTGAAAATCATGACTGATGGCTAGTACTCCTGGATGATGATCTTAGCTTTTTTGCAGGCCCTGGTGATCTTAACACATGATGTTAACATGTTAACAAATCTTAACAAATCATCTTTTTTTATGTTTCTTTTTTGTAAAATGCATACAGTAAAATCTAACTCAGTGTGATGGTGTGTAGCTTCATTTATTTGTGTCTCTGCAATACTTTGGAACCCTACATTAAAAGAGACTGTCAGATTCTTACATCATTGTTACTATTCTTCTTCTTACTGTTGTTGGTATCAATCTTACTTTTTTCAAATGGCAATTCAGGAAGTTGTGTGTGCTTTTGTGCCACTGAAATGACTCAAATAGGGTTTTTTTTAAATTAATTAAAAAATATAAAAAAGGGCATGTGAGGATTGTTAGGGTGCCCAACTCAGCATGGCATGAAATGGTTGGGGTATCTGTTTGAGGCTTTTTTTCTGTTGGCATCATGTTCATGACTGCATGCCAAGACTGCAGAAGTTGCATGCCACATTCCTGTCAGATATTTATTTTTGTTTGAAAGATAACAGCTGAAGCCCATTGAACCATGTGCATGTTATATGTCACTCCCAAATTCTCCTGTGAAACTGATGTGTTGTTTCCCATGGGCAGATAGCTTTTACAAGGAATAGTTATTTATAAAAGTCAGCTCTCTGTGGGTTCATCGGAGCCATTGTCCATGCTGCTGGATGACCTTCAGCACCATGCCGTTTCCATTATTCAGTTCTATTTCAGAGCCCTCAGGTTCTGCTGTAAAAAAAACTTCCTTGCTCAGATTATTTACTTCACCACAGTTCTTAAACACCTAGCCTAATACTTGCAAGATAAAATTAAGGGCAGTCAGCCAGTATTCTAGATAATAAAACACCCAGAGCTTGATTTAATACCATAGGTGTTAAAGATACTGGATGTGGCTCGTAGAACTATTTGCAACCACTAATAAGCCTACGCCAAAGGACTGCAGATGGTAGATAACCTTTAAATAATTTTTTGTGTGTGCCACTTGGGGTTTGATCCCATTGTTTCTGTTTGAAAAGTGTTTTCTACTGAAACCCCTGAGACTTGACTGCAGAATCAGTTCTTAAATGGTACTATGTGCTGTTTCTGATGCATTCATTGTTTCAGGGAACATGTTTCTCTTTGATCTGGGAAGATTATAACAGGAAGAAATGACTAGCAAATCTAAATGTTTAATACTGTTGATAGAAAGCATCTGGGGTTCGCTACTGCACATCACTAGGTTGAGTCCTTTATCTGAGTCTGAGGATATTCATCAGCTCCCAGAAGATGATTTATGCCTTGAAGAGTGTGTCCATACTGTGAAGTTGCTGAGATCTTAACTACTGTAATTAAGGAGGAAAAAATGTCAGCTTGCCTTTGAAGGAAAATACTGCTGATACATTTAAACTGAATGTAGATAGCTACATTAATTAAACTGAGTTTTCAAAATTGTCTTTAGAAATCTCTGCCCTATATCTGCAACTTCAGATGATATTTGGGCGGGGGGAGCTGATGTGCCTAAGTGAAGCGAATCAATCATCTCACTGATACTTTCAAGGATCATCTTGTTAAAGCAGCCTGAAACACAGAAAGTTCAAGGCAGAATTTGAATGCATGAGGGAGGTCAAAGCTTTATGCTGCTAAGTAAGTTTTTTAGTCTTTTGAGTAATTTTTATGCGTAATTAAGTTTACAGCACATTCCACTGCTTGGCTGTCTTGCATCTCACTGAACTGACTTCATAGCCCAAAGATAAGGGGCTGGACAGTTAATTACAGGCTTGAATCCAAATTTTCTTGAGTGTTGAGATGAGCTATCAAATTCATAATATTAGCAATCTTAAAGAAAAAAGAAAAAATAATTATTCCTAATATTTTTTATTTGTAGCAGTAGTAAATGTTTTATGATAAAATAGCGAGGCTGTGCTTGAGTGCATTCTGGAAATAAATAGAGGCTGCTTTCTCTGTAGCACTTGCAAGAGTGCTTAACTTAACGAGTACTTAAACAGAACCTCTTTTCAGTGTGCCATCTAATGTTACACTAAAGTAACTAAACTCAGCAGAATGATATTAATGCTTCTCCTTAAGTCAAGGAACTCTCATCGTATATGCACTACTATAGCAGCTACAATGTCCTGACAGTGCCAAAACAATATGGCTGCAATGGTACTTCCACATGTGCATATGGAAACAGGATTGGACCTGTTGAGAGTAACCATTCTTTGCATCTTGCCTCTGTAGAAAGCCTGAGGAGGATGCTTCAAGAAAACCCTTAATAATCTTCTTGAAAACATTTGGAAGAACAGTCGCCCTACAAACATTACAGGATTGAATTTGCTGTGAATAAAGAGAACTTTTTGTGATATACAGTAATGTGTTTTTTTGTATAAATCACAAATGAGGACATTTTATACAGCTACAATTAACTCCTGCCTCTTTGGTAGTGTTATTATGAATGCTGCAGCCATAAATCAATAACTGAAGATCTGTGGGTGTGCCTTACACTAATATTTTATAGCGATGGAGATATAAAACCACAGCAGGATAATGGTTAAACTGAAAATGTGCATGGCATAGTTAGACAAAGAGGCACTGAAAATGGCCATGACTTTAGACAGTGAAATACTCGGTCATTCTGCAGTACCCTTCCATGTTTCTGCTTTGAATACATATGAGACTGTAATAGCAGAAACATGTTATCAAAGTGTTGGCCACTGTAGTTGGCTAGTTTGACAGAAAGTATAAATGGAATATGTTATCAGCATTTTCCAATGGGATTCTGATTTTTAAAAATTCTTCCAGAGAAGTGGGTATCAGTGGGATCACAGACACAGAAGAAGAAAGAATTAAAGAAGGTGCTGCATATGTTGCCAAGAGGAACCTTTTTGCCACAGGTGAAGGCGTTAGTGTCAGTAAGGTGGCCAAGTCAACTTCTACAGAAGAACATCATGAAAAAAAGTCAAGGAAAGTAGCGATCCGGGAGTCTGCTGAACGCGTGGCCCTGAAGAAAAAGGTAAAAGAGTAGAAATTAATACCGAGGCTATAAACAGCATGTGTCTTTTTTGTCTGGTGTTTGTAAAGTGCCTAGCCCAACAGGGCCCTGAATTACACCATGGGCCATTACATTAATGGTAGTAAAAACCCAAAGTATTTTCAATGGAAATCTTTTCAATGACTTAAAATCTTGTTATCTTGGTGTCAGGTGGATAAGAAAAGAGGCACTGTACCTGAGGTAGGCACCAGGAACGCTTCTGTTGTGCTGGGAGAAAGGGAAGGAAAACGGGGCTGGGGAACGCTCTTGGGTCATGCCCACACCTAGTTAAATGGCACAGCATCCTTCACGTGGATGATGAGGCCATTTCTGGGCAGAGAAGAAAGGTTCCAATATACATATCTTGCCAATAAGAAGGTGATGGGGTAATTTCTGGATTTTTATGGCCTGGGAACAAGCTTGTCCAAAGTGTTTACCCCAGAGTTTTAATCACAGGATGTAAATTAGGGAGGGAATTGTGAAAGACATCTGGAAAGGAATATTTAATTGTGGGTAGCTTTGATATTATTACGCAGCTTCTTAAAAAATAATACTCATACAAAGATGTTATGACCAGACTGGCAGAATATATCACGTGCAAATATGTTTCATTTAGCAAATTTGTTAATGTTTTGAGCAGAAGAATTGGCAATATGCTTATAAAATATCCTCATGGCATGAGGTTGGAAAGGGTGTAAACACTTTGAAGGACAAAGTAAAAATTCAAAATCATCTCAAAAACTGAGAAACAGTGAAGGTGAAATTCGATAACAAGCAATGGAAATACTACACACAGAGGAAAAGAACAAGTAAACGAGGAATACCTGGCTAGGTAGAAGTACCTGAGGATCTGGGAGTTATAACCGGTCACAAATTTAATGACAGTCGATTTAATGTCAGTCACTGTTGTATAAAAACAAATGCCATTCTAGAGTGTGTTAACAAAAGTATTGCAATTAAAACATAGGGGGTAATTATTTGTGTTGGAGACTGTTGGACCTCTGATAATGAGCAGCTACTATTTCATGAATGTTGAGGACAAACAGAACCTGTTCAGAACTGAGAAACAACAATTGTAAGGAAAATGGGTATTGCACAGTTTATAAGACTGAGAGAATTATGAAAGCTGTCTTCTTTTAATAAACTGAATACAGGGACCTGTAATTCTCCATTTACGTGAAGGTTAGGGCAGAACATAAATGGTTTAGTTTGCAGAAAGCAAGATTTACAGTATATTAGGAATTTTTTTCCAGCTCTGTGTATAGCCAAGCAGTTGAAACAGTTACCTTGGGAGGATGAAAGATCCCATCAGCAGGAAAGGTTTGAGAGCAGGTCTGTCAGAGATGATCTAGGCATACACGATCTTGCATTAGAGAAAAAGTACATAAGACACTTGAGTTTCAGACCTATTTCACCTTTCACTCTATTAAAAAAAAAAAAAAAAGTGGAAAATTATTTTACTTAGAATATTTTTAAGGAAAAAAACCCAGTAAAGTCAAATCTAGCTACTTTGGAAGGAGAACTTCTGGAATATGAAAACTTTGTTTTCTGTGTCCAGGTAGATAAATACATTAAGTATGTCTATCTGGATTTTTAAATAAAAATTGCATATTTTTATACTGCTTTAAAAAAAAATATGATTTTTGTGTATTAATAGTTTGCACTTATAACTGCTGGAGTTTATAATCAAATGTTTCTTTTCCAGCTAGAAGACACCCAGGCATTCCATAAAAAGTTGAATCAAGATAAACTTTTACATGCTCCGGAGTTTGTTATTGAGCCTCGTTCCCACACTATTTGGGAAAAACAAAATGTCAAATTTCATTGCTCCGTGGCTGGCTGGCCAGCACCCCGTGTTACATGGTAAGTTTGTATCTCTAGCACTGAAAGTCACCACATAACCAATATCTGAAGTCATCTCAGTGAATGTGGTATGTTTTCCAGAAAGAGACAAATTTGATAAAAAAGAAATCAGATACAAAGGCCTGTCAAATACCTTTCAAGTCACCTTGTACAAAAAGAAAGCAAAATATTAAAAAGCAAAATAATACTTTTTTGTAATAACAATAGGAATACATTTTTTTTTTTCATAGAGACATCCAATATATTCTTCCTGTCTGCTGATGAAGGAAAAATAGCAGTTTAATTTATCATCAGAACTGTCCTTAAAATCATGTTTTCCAAATACTTCTGTTTAGTCTACAAATGTCTTTAATGTCCCTGAAGCATTAAAGCATGCTTTGGTTAAGAACTAGCTGCTTGGCTGCTGAGCAGTTATAGTACTGAATCTCCATGAGACTGGAATCTCATGATGCAGGGTGTTCATAGCAGACACATCATAATTATTTGAAGTCAAAGACTGCAGATAGATCCAGGACCATCCAAATCTTCTGAAACCTTTGGAGTCTATTGGGAACTTTCTATTCACTTGACTGGTCTTTGGACTAAATCTTTACTGTAAGAACTCCAAAATATACCTTAGTCATAGCTGAAGGTCTAATCTGACTTTTGGGTTAAAGTTTACCCTGACTGGAATGGAATTTAGCTTCATTAACAGTGACTTGTGAAGCTTTACTGTCTCACCATCTATTGAGCTGATCTTTCTTATGTGTTTCATACATAAGATACATATCATACACAGATACCATCAAGTTGTTAAGATAATAGGTAATAACTTTTTTCAAAACATAAAATGAGATTTGATGCTCATTATTTAATTTAAAAGATTCTTCTAGAATGTGTATATAAAACATATGTATGTGTTTGTAACACAAACAAAGATTAAGACTGTTCAGCATTAAGCATTAACTAGGAATAAGTCCTGTGGAGATTCTATTTGTGGAGACGACAGAAAACATCTACTATATCATGATGTTAAGTAATACTCATATTTTGCAATTTACTACTTTAATTGCTTAAGGACTCTGTGTTGATTTGGGCTGTGTTTATTTACATTTTGAAAACCCTAATCTCAGGGCTTGATGAAAAGTGCTAGTAAGAGGTGCATTAATAGGCCAGAGCTGATGACCATGAAGTCACTTGATCTCTCTCCTTAGACTATGACAACCAATAGCCAGGCTCTGCACTGACACATCTTTTCTGTCACGTAAGGGTTGCGAGTGCCCTGTTTTGACATTCCTCCTAGAGAGGATTCCAGACAAACCCTTCGGGTCTGGTCTCAGCTGGACATAAGGAACGGTCAGCTATGCTCATGGCTGTAATCCAGCTCTGTAAGCTGAATCCTAACCAAGAACACGAGAGCTGGGCCATTTTCACTTTGGCTGAGAGTCACCTTATCCCAAAAACCTGACGTGGTTAAACCAAGCCTTCAGCTGTCTGCCTTCTTTTGCTCTCTCGGTGAACCAGCCTTTCATCTAAGTGCTAAATGTGGATGGTGGAAATTAATACATCATTTTACCGTACATCTGAATTCCAAAGGGATTTCAGTTTGCCACAAGCTACTAATGGAAAAAAAAGAGTTCACAGCCATTTCAGCAGGTGTCTTTGCTTTGAGATACAGAACAGTGCTGACCTGGATCTGTCAGCTTTCATTCAGCATTTCTAATGAAATGTCAGTCGTGTATTCCAGTCATTCTTTGTATAAGCAATGAAGAACTCTTCATGCTGTTCCTGAAAAATTATAAAGCTTCATGAACTTTCTCTAAAGAAAACCTTACTGTCTGATGCAGCTGTTCTGACTCACTTGGAAAAAGCATATGGAAAACCCAGGACATTTGAAACCAGTAGCAGAAAGCATAAACTATCAGTGCGTAAGACAGTGGGAGGTTGCAGTCCAACATTAGCTAATGATTTGGCTGTTCTGGAATTTGCATTTCCAGAAATAACAAGTGGTCCTTCTAACACATGAGCCCTATTCTTTCCATAGATCAATATAAATAAAAATTGAATTGAATCAACTATTTTTTACTAACCTGATAATGAAGACAAAAGAAGTGAAAGTCGTCTTGCTGCTGGCATGACTCAGTTAAAGCTTGTTTCTGCACAGCACCACATGCTACCAAACGCCTTCGCTGCCAACAGGATTCAAGGTTTGCCCAGCCCTTTGGAGAAAAGTTGAAGAGATTATGGAGTCACGTCCTGTTTCACAGGATTTCACATTCCATGGAAAATATAAGGAACTGATGGCATTATTTTATTTTCTAAACTATTATTTGACACACTACATGGAATATAAAGATGCCCAGATGTTCCCAGGCAGATCAGTCTAGGGGCACCATCGCACAGATGAGGTGAAGAGTGGTGGTGAATGGATTACTCTTACTGGACCCATGTATTATTCTTTGCTGTAAGTCAGGATAATGCAGTAGGAGATCTGTAATGAGTTCAAGCATCTCTGCAACTGTCTGAAGTCCAGAACAGAGAGTATTGCCCTGCACTGAGTCCCTTTTCATAGACATCTTGCTGAGAGGAAGATCAGGATGAAAAGCATTAGGGTTTACGATCCTCGCTCACTTTGGCACTTGGAAAAATCCAAGCATATTACTGTGCCCAAATATTTGTAGCCAGGGAAATATTCTTTATTCCGCAACACTGAAAGTGCTGAAAGGCAATTTTCAGATTTATTGTGGATATAGCTTCATCTTGAGACATATTAAACTAATAATATTCTTGATAAAAATAAAATTGCTTATTATTGACGTGTTCAATAAAGTCGGGCAAGCCACTGACACCAGACCAGTTCCCCTTCCTGATTGAAAATCGTGAGAGATTTAAAATTTAGAATATGAAATGAAAAAGCGAAGCTGTTTGGCTTTGGATATCTGTTATAACTTATGAAGAGAAAGGTTTATTTAAGCTACATCAAAATAAGAAATGATGATACTTTTATCTATCATAATTTGTATTTCCACTTCCCTTATATATGTACCTTACGGAGCACAGGGAAAGCTATGTTAAAAGAGGACACTATCTTAGGAAACATTCTTTCTTTATAGACCTCAAATCAATCCCAAATGTGCTGAATACAATTCAGTGTGTGATTTTATTAGACTCCTATTGCCAGTTTGTTCCATAATGCTAGTGCTTATTAAGACAGGATTCACTCAAACATTTACTTCCGGATAATACACCATGTATTATCCAGAATGAGTGACTTTTCATGCAACAGTTGGTGAGGAAGAATTTACCATGAACCACTGAACTGTCCCTCTGTGAGTCTCAACCTGTTTATATAAATTCTGAAATTAGCAGTGCCAGCTCACTACGGATCAGTACTGATTCATTCCTTCAAATTACTTACTGGGAATTTTGAACAGTAAACTTTTCCTACCTGAAGATATACCTGTACCAGAAAACACTCATAATGTATACATGTAAAGGCAGAGAAGGTTTTGGTAGCAAAGCTTTTGCCAGATCCCTTGCTGCAATGCACTTTACCAGACAATTTTTCTTTACCAGTTTAACCCTGTCGGGGCTTCTGTCAACTTAGCTATGCAAGTAAAAAGATGTTCACTTTCTACCTGACATTTTTGTGAATATGAAGGTTTTAAAAGTAAAACAAATACGCAAACGGAACAAGTGTGTGTGATACCTAGTAGGTAAGGATGCTACAGAATTTTTGTTGTTTGCAATTCACAAAACTCTGATATGTTGCTCATGTGACTCCTCCATTCCTTTACAAGTAGTAACATGAAGTTCATGGTAATATAAATAGATTCTTATCCCATTCAAGACTATTTTCTCCTCTTAATTAGAAAATAAAATTCACCTGGGGTGGGTCAAAGAGAAAGACAGGGTTTAAGCTTCCAAAGATATGTAATGTCTTCCTAGGAAATTAGACTACAGTTTATCTAGGAGAAACATGCAGAAACTGATGTTCTATTTCACACATCAAGCACTTGACCTTTTAAAGTATATTTGTGACATACTGTTTCTTTGTTTTTCCATAGGTACAAAAACAACGTGCCCATCGACGTACAGACTCACCCTGGCAAGTATATCATTAAAAGTCGATATGGACTGCACTCACTGGAGATTAGCACGTAAGGGAATACTAGATAATTTAACAAATAGCTTAAACTGAAATGTTGCTGTAGATTAAGACCTGCAAAATGTGAACATATCTCTTGGGGATGTAAGAGAGCTCAAGTTTGTGCAGCTGAGGTGAATGCTGTCTACCTAATGTTGAAGCAGTTCTGGTTTTCCTCAGTAGAGGATATGCAATTTACGTGAGTAATTTATCTGGTTTATTATTCTATTTATGGCTGAGTCAGAAACATGTGGGACATTTGTGATTACTTTTCCATTTGTCTGCTGCATGAGTACAGTTAAACATGAGAAGAATCTAGTTCAGGGTAAAAATATGTGTTAACTGTTTTTCAGATATAGCAAAGTTCCTGATTCTTACTGAAATGAGGAACAGAACTGAGATGTCCTCACTTATACACAAGAAAGATCTTTCACAGTACTCGTCCTCCAAAGAGACATTTTTGCAGTTGCTTTGCATTAAAAAACATTCAAAACATGAGACCTAATCACCTAATTTGACAATCAGCAACAATCTAGATTTGACAATTTAGATACTTGTAGGTGCCCTTTGAAAATATTTTATGATATCTACCATTTCTACAGCTTCCACATGAGGTATCTCTCCATAGGAGAGAGTAAATTAGAGATAACTTAGATAAATATTATTAGAACTTTTTTTCCTACTTCTGCTGTATTCTTAATTTCAAATCTGTAAGCGATATTTGAAAAGAGACATTTATTGCAAACATTGGATTTTTAACACTGAGAAAAACTTAATGGCTACAATCAGTCCAGTGTGTCTGTCTCCCAAAGTTTTACTTCTTTATAGATTTTACCCAGATTTCTGAGGATTTCTTTAATCTAAAACATAGGATCTAAAACATGCCAAGGAGTAAATGTGTGCCTACTTAATATTTTCTATCATTTTAGATGTGATTTTGATGACACTGCTCAGTATCGGGCCTCTGCTATGAATGTTAAAGGAGAAATTTCAGCTTATGCTTCCCTCGTGGTAAAGAGTACGTTTGTAAAATATTTCATTTGGGTTTTTTTGTTAAGATGCACATTACCAGTTTTGGTTTTGTGGCTCAGAAAGCCTTCACCTCTTGGTGATAGTGACTGGAGTTGTTCTTTTTCTGTCTAGGGTACAAAGGAGAAATTGATGCAAGTCTTTTGCATGCTGGAACCGTTTCCATGCCTGTGGGATGTAAGTTGCAATATATGTTTGACACATACATTTACAGTTGTGACATCATGACAAATGACTAAACAGAATATTTTGTAACATTATTTAAAAAGGCAGCAGGTCTGATTTACAAAAGTACTGAGCTCTATAATTTCAGATGGTATTAGCCTCACCTGTAGGGGAAAATGGCATTTCCTTCTAGGTCTATGGCTATTTGCTTATATAAGAAGCATCCTTTTAATACTGAACTTCACTGTGGAATAAAATCTGTCAAAGCAAGAGACACTTCATCTTTTGCAATATGTAAAGCATGGCCTAGAAAAAAAGCTAGGTTGTGCACGTGCATAAGTACAGTAGTTAACTTAATCGTTCTTGTCTGCTGATATGCGATTCTGTGCATTGTGAAAATGCCTAGGAAAGATCAAATAGCCAGAACTGAATCTGAGTATTTTTGATATATCAAAGTAAAAATTGTATTTTTTTTTTACCTGAGAACCTCATATTTTGAAGTGATTTACAGTATTGCATAGATGACATTAAGACAATCCACCCATGTATGCCATGTGGGTGAAGTGCCCTAGGGGCCCTTTGCATGGAAGGCCCGACAGATGAGACATTTTTTTTATTGTAGCAGCACAAATAGAACAAGAGATAGATATGCTGCAAAGGCGTACTAGCTGGCATTTATATACTGAAGCTTTGGAATAATAGAAACAAAATTATGTACCACATTACAAAATGCTAGGCAACACATTTCCAGTACAATTTGGGATTTATCACCTGGTTATGGGAAAGGAAGACAACGATCTGCATGTATTCATTGGTCACAGGAAGACTGAGAGCTACCAGTGCAGGGCAGTTGTGGAAAAGGAAGATGTGACACTAGGTTTTATCAGCTGAGCTCTTTTCAAAAGAAGCTGGAAAGCCCCTGTGCCATGTATGTGCAGTACAAGTGTAAGGTCTTGTTGTGGTTTAACCCCAGCTGGCAGCTAAGCACCACACAGCTGCTCGCTCACTCCCCCCTGGTGGGATCGGGGAGAGAATCGGGAGTGTAAAAGTGAGGAAACTCATGAGTTGAGGTAAAGTCAGTTTAATAGGCAAAGCAAAAGCCGTGCATGCAAGCAAAGCAAAACAAGAAATTCATTCCCTACTTCCCATGGGCAGGCAGGTGTTCAGCCATCTCCAGGAAAGCAGGGCTCCATCACGCGTAACGGTTACCTGGGAAGACAAACGCCATCACTCCAATCTTCCCCCGCTTCCTTCTTCTTCCCCCAGCTTTACATGCTGAGCATGACATCATATGGTACGGAATATCCCTTTGGTCAGTTGGGGTCAGCTGTCCCGGCTGTGTCCCCTCCCAACTTCTTGTGCACCCCCAGCCTACTCACTGGTGGGGTGGGGTGAGAGGCAGAAAAGGCCTTGACTCTGTGTAAGCACTGCTCAGCAATAACAAAAACATCCCTGTGTTATCAACACTGTTGCCAGCACAAATCCAGACCATAGCCCCATGCTAGCTACTATGAAGATTAACTCTATCTCATCCAAAACCAGCACAGGCACCTAGGCTATTCTGTCTGGAATACTGCACAACTTGGGTCACACAGCATCAGAAACGATAAATTCAGGAGCAAGTACAGAAACAGGTTACCTGAATGCCTGGAGGAATGGAGAGCTCATTTTATATTACCCCAAAGGCTTAATTAGCTTACAAAAATGAACGCAGAGTGGACACGTGACTGCCCTGAGATGGAGCAAGGAGTTAAATCAGGGAAAGAGAAGAACCACATAAGCTAAAGATCAGCTTGACCTGAACAAATCATTAAGCGTAAATAGAATTCTTTTTAAGTTATAAAACAAACCTTATGATAAAATGATAAAATGCTGGATCTGAAGTTTCGGAAATTCTGTAATGAAATTCTGTAATGAAATTCTGCAGGAGCCTCTCCCTGATAAAATGAACTAGCTGTAAGAACTAGCATTGTATGAATAAATAAACATTTCATTCTCTGTGATAGTAAGGGCTTGGATTATTTAACACTGCAATTACTCTGAAGATGATGACTGGATATATATTGTTCCTATTTATACCTTAAACTTTACCTGAGCCTGTATTCATAATCATTGGGTACTTTTGCTTCCTGGTCTTGTCACAAAAGGAAGAAAAAAGTAAACAGCCAGGTTTTTTTTTTCCCTCATACAGTTGGCGTTACCCCTCATGGCTACGCTTCCAGGTTTGAAATCAGCTTTGTCGACAAGTTTGATGTAGCCTTTGGGAGAGAAGGAGAGACAATGAGCCTGGGCTGCACAGTTGTCATCAGTCCTGATATCAAGCGCTTCAAACCAGACATCGAATGGTACAGAAATGGTGAGAATGTTTGATGAGAAGAAAAATAAACTTCTTCCATGTAAATCTTTGCTTCTTTCAGCATATATGAACATTATGATTTTGTTATCACTTTCTCAGATTTCCAAACAGTAATATTTTCTCTTTTTCAATTAAAAGTTTTGCAAAATTTAGCGTTTTGAAGCGGAACCACAGTTAGAAAACTGATGAAGCACTGTGAAAATGTCTTCCAGGGACTTTTTCTTTGTTAAAAAAAATTTAAATTAGAAGCATTTTGATCAGCTCCAACATCTGTGTGGCCCATCTACATAGCCCACATAGCTTTTACTATTTATTTATATGCCAAGGCATTTCTTAAGTACTTGCACGAATGTGTTGTGCAACAGCTGATAAAAAAGCTGTTGCTTTCTGAAGTTACACTTTGAAAACAAAGACAAAATTGGCATAAGAGCAGAATTACCTGTAATTTATTATTATGTTCAAAGACAGAAAGTTGCATAATAAGAATGGTCCCTTGTATATTTCCAATATATTCCAATATATTCTCTGTATTCAGAATCTATTCCACAGTAGATCCAGCTAGTTCTCATCATTAAATTCTCCAATTTCTAGGCGTTCTTATTACACCATCCAAATGGGTCCAGATGCATTGGAGCGGGGAGCGAGCTTCATTAACACTGACTCATGCAAACAAGGAAGATGAAGGTCTTTACACTCTACGAGTGGTGATGGGAGACTACTATGAAGAGTACAGTAATTATGTCTTTGTTCGAGGTAGGATACTGTCTTGTGAATGAAACTCACTACAGAAATGAGGAAAACATGCTGGCAAAATGAGTCTCAGCTATTTGAGGTGCTTTTTTTCCTTAATAAAAAGGTGATAAATATTTTCTACTAATAGATTCCAGCAATATAGCTTCCAGTTGTTATCCCTGGAAAAACTGAATGCATATCTCATGCTTTGGTGTCACATGCTAGAAGACTTCTAAATGCCATTGGCATTCTGAGGAGGAAATTTAAGGTGTTGATGTAACTTCACGACTCTCTCAATTTCAGCCTGTGAAGAGTCCTGAACATAAGTCATGAAGAGCAAAAGTCTACGTAATAATTTTTTGTAAAATCTCGCTGCTAGCTAAACTGCACTGTTTTGATCAAGATTTTGTGCACCATTTGAGGCGTTCTCTCTAACACACAATGCAGGAAAAAATACAGTGGAAGGGAAACACAAAGATCTGCGCCTGGGGAAGAATAACCTCATGCGCCAGTATAGGCTGGGGGCTGACTGTCTGCAAAGCCGCTTTTCAGAAAAGACCCTGGGGGTCCTGGTGGACACCAAGGTGAGCATGTGCCCTTGTTGCAAAGAAGGACAGCGGCATCCTGGGCTGTGTTAGGATGAGCATTGCCAGCAGGTTGAGGAAGTGATCCTTTTGGAGATATCCAAAACCCAGTTTGACACGGTCCTGGGCAACCAGCTCTAGCTGACCCTGCTTTGAGCCAGGGGCTGGACTAGGCGATCTCTGGAGTTGTCTGCCAATCTCAACCATTCTGTGATTCTCTAAAGTAAAGCAGCGAAGTGTAGAATTAAAATGTAATTTCTCTGGGTGTTGTTTGCTTGTACCATGAAAAACTTCCTTGAATTTCTATTAGAGAAGTATTTCTTTAAAAAGAGCCATGGCTATCAGGTTGCGTGCTGACTCTATATCTGTCCCAGCTTCTAAAAGCAGCTGAAGTGTGCAATGCTAATTCAAAAGGCTCTGGAAATTCTTGGCTCTGAGACCATGCCCAGAATGGCACTGTGTTGCCAAGTCCAGCAGAGCTGTGTGAGATAACAGCCTGCTCAGAAAATATGACTGAAGCAGATGTTTTCATCACCTGAAGAAAGCATCTACTGAAATGAGCATCTGTGACAAGAAATAGGACTTGTCTTTCTTGCTTTGTTTTAAATTGTGCTGCCATATACATAAATGATCACCCTCGTTCCTGTTACATCTTCTAGCAAAGCAGGTATGACCTGACTGCGAACCCACTACCCCTTTCACCAGAACATCTTACTAGCCAATCGATGTGTTTGCCAAATTAGATAAATAGATAATTAGATAATTATATTCTACATTCCTACTTAAAATGGTCCCCACAGTCTCAGCTGGCTAGTATATTCCTCACTGCTCCTCCTAAATTGTGGGCAAATTTGCTATAAATGGCTAGCTATGGTATTTGAGCACAAGCAGTTGTCTTTCTGTGTCATGATAGAAATCCCTGTGTATCGGTGGAAGTGAGTGATGCACTAATCGTGCTCATAACATTAGGTCTTTAGACAGGCTTAGAGAGTGTGTGTGACTCTTCTGCCATGACTACAGGTCAGCATTTGTCAGCAAGTCATCAGGGATGAACTCTTAGCCTCCCTGAGGCTGATCAACAATGCTGGTTGTCCCAGCTATTTCCCAGTCTGTCTTGGAAAGAAACTGGGGTGTCTCATGTTCCATCAAGCAGAAAATATGGGCAATTAAAACCTTTTGTATGGAGATCACTGAAGACATATTGTTATTACTCTTAATGTTCTTATTATTTTGTTATGTTAACTGGATTGTTTACTCTGTACGTTATTGTTTTTAAAAATGCATTGAGTTAGCTGTAATCAGAACGTGGACTCGGTAATTTTGGTGCTGCTTCAACAGCTCCATGTGATGCTACTCTGCCTATAAGAGAAGACACAGTGTAAAGTGTGGTTTGTTTTTTTTTTCTGAAGACTACTGTTTTACTTAATGAAGCATGTTAAATACTCTTACAAGGCATTTTTTTCTGAAAGCCAAAAGCATAAGAAATAGAGTTTACTGTATATTGTAATACAAAATCCTGTTATGCCTTGAAACATCGAACTTCTTTAAGAAGTCTGGGGTTTAGATGGAATGTATGAATAATATTTATTAGCAAAATATTTTTTTTTCCAGGTATATACATCTTTCTTGTCTAAGTCAGGTCTTTTGAAGTAGTTCACAACAGGGCTTGAAAAATGCTACATGTAGTTGTACAAATAGATGTCATTCTGCAGAGAAACAACCTCTCTTCTTTGAAAGCCTTTCATACAATCTTCCTGCAAAGGTTATTTTTCTCTACATGAAAATTACCCCATCGCACACGTCAGACTCTGACTGTGTAAACAGTAAAATTCCCCAGTGCCCAGCACTGTGCTCTGTTTTTTAAAGCTTTAGATAAGATATGTCCAGAAGCTGATGCTGGAGTCAAGGCCCTTTGGACACACAGCAGTCCCAGATCTGTGATAAACACTTGAAAGGAACGATGTGCTCATCCTTATGAAGGTTATATTCCACAATGATAATGTATGTGTAATATAATTAAACTTCAAAAGGTTTTGATACCTTTGCAGTTCATAGCTAACCAAAAACAAACAATGAAGGTCTCTGTGTGGAGATAAGATATTTAATTCAGTGTTGTATATCCAATGGGTGAACACTTCTGATTCAGCTATTGCCTGGCTGTAAGGCAAGATATCAGCCTCTTCTCCTAAGTAGAATAGCAGGTAAATATATAGTCTGCCAAGTTTTTAGTTCAGCTATGATTCTGGCAGCTACCTAACCAGAATGCATGTTACTAATTTTATTTAAAATGCCTAGATGAATCACATTCACGGTATGCTGTAACATATTAAGCATTTGTAAATATGGCAAAGAGAAAACCAAAACCTAGAAAAACACTGGCAATATAAAAATTAATAATATTTGAGGTCAGTGTGATGGAACTTCTTTTTTTTGGCTTAGTATGAACAGAGTTTGGTCCTTAAAGATTAATAATTGTGAAAACTGTGGTTCACATTTGGAAACGTATGTCTCCATCCTCATAGATGCTGATGCTGAAATCCCTGGAGCCCCTGGTGCACCACTAGACGTGCAGTGCTTAGATGCCAACAAAGATTATGTCATTGTCTCCTGGAAGCAGCCTGCTGTAGACGGAGGAAACCCCATCCTTGGTTATTTCATTGACAGGTCAGTGAGCACACCAGGCTGGAGAATTCATATTGCTGCGCATTCTAATTCAAAAACCTAAAAGCACATTGAAAAGCATGAGATAAAATGGTCATTGTTATTTTCATTCTTGTTGCTGGCCAGAAAAAAATTACTTTTTTTGTTTTAGATTGGCTGGGCCTGATCTAACTTTCATGAAAATAATTACATCCTGCTTCATTTAACTACATAGAAGGGATTCTGTGAGACACTGCATAGCTCAGCTCTCACTGCTCCCCGTGAGGCTTGAGAGGCCTCAGGACTTTGCAGTTTGGTAGCTTACAAGATTGGCTCCTTCATCAGGCAGCTGTGGCTCCTTCTGTATCAGGGCTTTCCTGCCCCTTTCCAAACAGTTACCACATACCAGAAAGCAAAATATTATCTCAAAAGGAGTTGGGTTGCTTTTATGTGCTGTTGTTTTCCAAGCTCTTAGATTCACAAGCTTCATGCAGATCTAACTTACGTGTTTTTCTCTGCAACAATAAGAATCAGAAATAATTTTTAAAAGTACGAAAACTGAATGTGTCACACAGTGGCAGGACTCCAGAAGCTCGGGATTTAAGAAATTCAGTCAGTATTTTGAGACTTGCAATGATCTGCAGAGCTAGTAATATTGTTTGAATTTCGGTAGCAGAATACATCATTAGTAATATGGAGTTCCTGTGGGCTTATTCAGATGCCAAACTTCTTTTTTATATATATAAAGCTATGCGCCACTATATTATGCCATCATATATACATAAATTATATACATGCAAAAAGAGGGCATTGCTTTGTGAAACAAATCTAACATCAGTACATTCAATGCAAATATAATTTTACTGGTTTGATAACTTATGAGTGTCAGTTGTTGCTGTGACTAGGTAGTGCTAGGTCTAAGCTACAGCTCTTTAACATTCATTGAAAAATCCTAAACAAAAGACAGGACTAGACTCTGAAAAATAATATCTCATTTTAAAACTAGGCTGTTGAGGGATGTTAGCACTGACAGTAACTGCAAGACAAATGGTATTTTGATCTTTCTTTTGTGTTCACCTCCTTTATTCTACATTTGCTCCTAAATTCAAAGCTTTGTTACTGCTCGCCAGTATTTGATGCCACCGAAGGTATTCAGGCACCCAAATATTCAGCCAGGGTCACCCCTAACTGCCTCGCAGTGTGAGCGGGTCACCCAAGGCAGCAGGACCGGTCTGTACTAACGCCAGAGGCAAAGCTTGGGCACCCTTTGCCCCCAGCAGGAACCAGAACCACAAAACCGCCCTGAGCGAGACAGTAATGATTCCCAGAAAAGAACAGCTCGCATCTACCAAGAAAACTGGATAGGCACTGTAACATTCACTTTGGCAGACATCTCAGCAGCAACAAAAATTCTTTCCCGAGCTGCTAGTTCATGTTCCTGTCGACCACGTTGCTGGATGTGGAGAAGCCATCCCCACAGGCTCCTCCTGTCTCCCTGAGCTGAAGTCACCGTGGTCCCTCCCTGCTGCTGGTTATAGAATCATAGAATCATAGAATCATAGAATTGTCTAGGTTGCAAAAAAGACCTTTAAGATCATCCAGTCCAACCATTAACCTACACTACCAAGTCTACTCTAAGCCAATCAAGGGTAGACTAGACTAAACCATGTCCCAGAGTGCCACATCTACCCGTTTTTTGAATGCTTCCAGGGATGGTGACTCCACCACCTCTCTGGGCAGCCTGTTCCAATGCTTGACCACCCTTTCCATAAAGAAATTTTTCCTAATTTCCAACCTAAACCTCCCCTGGCGCAGCTTAAGCCCATTTCCTCTCGTCCTATCGCTAACTACATGGGAGAAGAGACCAACACCCACCTCACTACAACCTCCTTTCAGGTAGTTGTAGAGAGCGATAAGGTCTCCCCTCAGCCTCCTCTTCTCCAGGCTAAACAACCCCAGTTCCCTCAGCCGCTCCTCATAAGGCCTGTGCTCCAGACCCTTCACCAGCTTTGTTGCCCTTCTCTGGACACGCTCCAGCACCTCAATGTCTTTCTTGTAGTGAGGGGCCCAAAACTGGACACAGTATTCCAGGTGCGGCCTCACCAGTGACGAGTACAGGGGGACAATCACTTCCCTTGTCCTGCTGGCCACACTATTCCTGATACAAGCCAGGATGCTGTTGGCCTTCTTGGCCAGCTGGGCACACTGCTGGCTCATGTTCAGCCGGCTGTCAACCAACACCCCCAGGTCCTTTTCGGCCAGGCAGCTTTCCAGCCACTCCTCCCCAAGCCTGTAGCGTTGCATGGGGTTGTTGTGACCCAAGGGCAGGACCCGGCACTTGGCCTTGTTGAACCTCACACAGTTGGCCACGGCCCATCGATCCAGCCTGTCCAGGTCCCTCTGTAGAGCCTTCCTACCCTCGAGCAGATCGACACTCCCACCCAACTTGGTGTCATCTGCAAACTTACTGAGGGTGCACTCAATCATCGATAAAGATATTAAACAAGGCTGGCCCCAGCCAGAGAAGAGAAGGAAGAGAAGGAATCTCTTCCTTCTGCCAGAAACCAGTCTCCTGCCAGGGGTGAGGCTTAGCAGCAGTGGGACCAGAACCACCCCGCCAGGTCTCGTCTTTGCAGTGGCTGCAGCCACCACACCGCAGGCTGCCTTGGCAGCCCCAGCAGTGTTTGCAGCAGGGTCTGGCTGAGTGCCTGACTTTCACCCTACTCACAGCCGTCTGCGTGCTGGGGCTGGTCACAGATCTCACAACGGAGGTCTCCGCACGCCGTGAAGCCCACCACTTTGCGGGATGTACAGTGGAGCACTATGCGTGAAAGATGAACTAGTCACCTTCCGGCAACTGCAAAAAGATATGCGTATTTCATGTCCCTTGAAGTATGCTAAAGCTGACACTTCCTAAGCATCCTGAAGCATACTTTGGAGGGTTTAAACAGTGAAGTGAGTTCTGGTTGTGTCCCTTCCTCAGTTCAGGAAAGAAGGAGTGCAGCTGCGAGGGATTTAGTGCATGCCCAGATGGTACTTCAGCCCTGACCCCCTGGTGCCGCTGCTTTGATGTCACCAGTATACGACACTGCTGAGGAAACTGGTAAAAACTGGTCCAGGGAACTGGACCAGCCAATGAACACAAACAGATGGTGAAGCCGTAAAGGGGAGGCGGGTGCCCCGAGTTGGCATTTTTCCCTTCCCAGCACTGCTCTTGTTGTTTGTATTTTTCAGGTGTGAGGTTGGCACCACCCACTGGACCCAGTGCAATGAGACTCCTGTGAAGTTTGCTCGTTTTCCTGTCACTGGTCTGATTGAAGGACGTTCCTACATTTTCCGAGTCCGAGCTGTAAACAAAGCTGGCATTAGCCTACCGTCCCGGGTGTCAGAGCCCGTGGCTGCTCTGGATCCTGCTGACAGAGCCAGGCTTAGAAGTAAGATGTGCTTTTTGCAGGTTGCCTAAGAGGTTTAAGAAGTCACAACTCATTTTTTAAAAAAAAAAAAAAAAAAAGGTATCTACTCAGCAGCCTTCAAAATCCCACTAGAGGGAGCAATGCAAACTCAAAATATTCTTTGGAGACGGCTTTGTCAAGAAGAAATTATCTCGGTGCTCTTTGCACAAAGTGCTCTATCTGCTGAAATGGCTTTTGCTGGCTGTGGTGCTATGCTCCAAACTTGCAGGAAGGTGGGGAAAAGGCACAGGAGAGCTAATTGCCTAAAGAGACTTGCTTTTGTTCAGCCAACAAAATAGCTGAACAGATCTGAATAGTCTCTCTCTATGACACAGACAAGGGTGGCTGATTCTGTGCTCATGTGATGATCAAAGTCTTGCAGTAACATCAGCACAATACCAGGGTAGCCCGATAGATAATTGATCCCCAGCTCTCTGCTTTAAAGTTAACATTTTACAAGTCAAGGATATTTTTCCTGTGGTCTGGCAATGTCCCAGACATCTTGTTTCCAAATCCACCTCTCTACCTGTATGCCAAAACCATGTGCTTAAAATCCATTTATTTGTACTTGTTTCAGAAGTTTTACATTTAAAATGGTCCAGGGTGAAGGGGTATTGTATGCAAAGCGACAGGGCTCCCATGATCCCAGCTTGTATGTCTTACTGTATATAATGCCACAAGCTACAGACTGCAGTCAGATGATCAAGGTTCCCATTCAAAATAAAAACAAAAGGCTGGAAGAAGGTTTGGCACCACCAGGAAACATTGTGCTCAGACAGACATGTAAAACCTGAAGCCTGGGGGAGGCCTCTTCTTTTCACTGGGAAGTGTGGAAGCTGTCTCAGGAGATGAAGTCTGGCCTTGGTGGCCTGTTCCCGTTAATATCTCCCCCTCTTGTCCCTCATGATCCTCTTTTCTCCCCACCTGCTCCTTCTCTACTTGTATCTCCAAAACAGATCATCCATGTAAGGTGAAGCATGTGGTGGTGGAGAGCAGCATTTGCAAAAATTATCTCTGAAAGTGCATTGACCTGGTTGATAGCTGGATGCGTTAACTATAATAATATGATAACGTAGAGGCACTGAGGGCGCCACCCAAATCATATCAAGTCGATATGTTGAGTCAGGCTGAGCAGTTTCTGTTTGTGACTGTGACCCATGATTTGAAAGCTGGTAATGTGAGGGAAAGTGGTTAAAAAGAGACAAAGAGCAGCCTACAGGAATTTGGCTGTTCCTTTAACACGTGAGCTGTTAAACCAAATGGATAGAGTATGGAAAATTAAGTTAGTTCTCTGAAAATGATGAGCTGAGTGAGCCAAATACCTCTGCTTGTCACCTAGGTGACTTCAGTGAGATTTCAAGAAGATGTTTCAGTGGATTAAATTTTCTAGCTATATTGATTGCTGAGCTGCTCTCAATATTCAAGCTGGTCAGCCTACAACTAGCTTGGGTAACTAGCTTGCTCCATGAGGAACAGCCAGCAGTAACCAAAAATGGAGCTCATGTGAATCTTGCAGATGTTAGTTCTGAATGACAAAAGAGTCAGTTTTCTTGTTATTTCAAAAATTCCTGAAGTCTTCCATTTCCATGATACCTCTGACATTTGTTTCAGGTCACCCTTCTGCTCCCTGGACTGGACAGATTATTGTCACTGAGGAAGAACCTGCAGGTAAACACAGCCCTTTTGCCTACAAAAGTCTAATGTGAAGCTGACTGAGTAATCAGGAAAACTCCCAGTGAGCTCAGTGGACTTTGGCATGCACCCAAAGTTCATTGTTCTGAGAGTCACTTGACCTTGAGTAACTCCCAACTTGGTTGTCAAGGTGAGGTTTCATTATTCAGGACCTAAAAAATAAACATGCTTAGAGGTAAAAGAAGGACAATTAAAACCAAAATTTAGAAGACTTTGAACTGTAAGTTTTAAAAAAATATCAGGTACCAAGCTATATTAATACTCATTCTATATTTTGGCACTAATTCTGACACAAATATGAAGGAATTAAATCCCAATTCCCTTTCCTATTCTTCTCCCCTGTTCTTCAGAGGGTGTTGTTCCTGGTCCACCTACAGACCTCCAAGTTATTGAAGCCACCAAGAACTATGTTGTGCTTAGCTGGAAACCTCCTGGACAGAGGGGCCATGAGGGTATCATGTACTTTGTGGAAAAGGTAAAATTAGACAAAATCAGAATCATGTTGTGGCAATCTTTAACATTTGTTTTGCCGTCTCTTCTGGACTTTTAGTTAACTTTCATTCCCACCTGAGACTTTCAAACTAGGGCCAGGACTAGAACTTCATCAAGATAACTGTTACTGTAGATTAAGATAAACTTGGAAGAAAAGAAAGATGGGAAACAGGAAAGTAGATGCAGAGTGTGTCATACACTGTAATATTCTTTTATGAATTGTGTCATTGACCTACCCTGGAGTAGACAGGCTGACAAACTCCCTCTATAATGAGAAAGCACAGAGCAAATTAACTTTTTTAAAAATTTATTTATATATATACATATATATTTTAAAATATATATACATATACATATAAAAAAAAATTTGTATAAATGAAGTTTGTCTGGTGGGACAGATTGTTAACATTTTGGATGGAGGCATTCTGCAAGAGTTTCTTGGCATTCAGCACTTTCTCCTCCAGCTGCCTTTTCATATTTATCCTCTACATTAACTTTCCATTTGCTTCACCAACTCAACAAAGGTGACAAAATTTCTTTTCTAGAACAGAATCATTTTTAATTTCAGTGTCCTGCTTTCCTGAGATGTTTTTCTGCATGTCTGCTAGCTAGAAAATTCTTCATGCCATCACCCTTTTTGCCTGTATCTCATGGCTCACAAACTTTTTTATCATTGCTTTTCCCTATCGGTCTAGAGGTGTCATCAAGGGAGACATAAATATCTTCCCATTAAGTGTTTTTCATCTCTCGTATGAAATCTGGTCCAAATAAATGAGTTTCACTTAGCAACAGACTTAGAGAGGATGAATATATGAATTTTGAGTTTCCATATGAGAGCTTTTTAATAACCTATTACATGCTAAGTACTGAGCACTAATGTCACATAGTCAGATAACGTTCTCCTGAGAATTTGAAATCCCTCAGAAACCAGAACCATTACTTGAAATTATCCTTAATGTAAATCACAGGCAAAAATTAATCACTAATATTAGTGGTATAAGTGATCATGGCATGTAGAGCTTCTAGCCACAGAAATACAAACAATTCACAAATTAATTGCACGTGTTAATTTTTTTCTGGAAAATGAAGGTCAGATCTTGATTAATTCTGAAAGCCACCCCAAAAACATTAAGTGTGACACAAGAGCACCTAGAAGCAATGTGGTAATGTTGGAGTTTTGTTCTTTGGATGATGCTGAATGTCTGCAGGACTTATTTTGAAAGTGGTCCAGAACTGGATGCAGTTAATAACAACATCACTTCCTTGCAGTGGAGAGGAGTTTAGCTTTGATATATCAAAACCAGTAAGCTTTTATGTATTTTTTCTGGAGTAGGCAGACATCTGGGATTCGTAAGCTTTGAAATACACTCATTCTGTGGAAAGGCCAAAAGAAGGAACGTGACTCCCTGTTCTCTGTAGCATACATGCATTTGGTGGTCTGGGTAGAAAGTCTTGTTGGGTTAGATGCTCAGCTTTCAGAGACTTCTGTTCTGAATGTGGTTTCTGGGCTTGTCTGCAGTGCGTTGCCGGCACAGAGGACTGGCAAAGGGTGAACACTGAGATCCCTGTGAAGTCTCCTCGCTTTGCAGTTTTTGATTTGGCTGAAGGCAAATCCTACTGCTTCCGAGTTCGCTGTTGCAATTCAGCTGGAATCGGTGAACCTTCAGAAGCAACTGAAGCCACTGTGGTGGATGACAAACTTGGTAAGTGTGTGGTCATATGTAGTAAATTACCTCCATGGTATCTTTTCAGTTTATGATGTAATTGTTTTGTATGATGACAGATAGCTGCCCAGTAACTAATTCAAGTATGAAGAGTAGTCAGTGATTTATTCCCTTTAGCTAAAACAATTTTGGCTTGGGTTGTTGAACCTTTAATGTGTAGTCAAATAACAGATGCAAACCAAGGGAATTAAGCTGCAAATAGCGATGCCAAGAACTGCAAAGGCAGCAAATAGTGAAAGAAAATGAAAACTCAAGTAAGTACAAAAATGTTTTGTTTTACTTAGTCTTTATTGAAAATAAGCCCAGACATCACCAGTTTAACCTTCTTGGTTTGCCAAATTAAACAAAAGTGAAGACTTTAATACTTATATGAATGCAGAGACTATTTGCACTGGAAGAAAAGCCAAGATGTTCACCACAGTAAAACATCAGTAGCTATGTCTACGTTAGTAATTAGTTTCCAAACAGCAATGCAGATTTGAATCCAATTCCTAGATTGTTTCCATTTATTTCATTTTGGTTGAATTCTCAGAGCAGTTTGATGCACATGAAGTACATTCTTTAAGAAGAAGAGTAAAACAGCTCCTCTTTAAAAACACTTTAGATGCATTTTGCTACTTAACAGGGGCATTTGTTTCTGACTTATTCTGTGGGCTGCAGAAAATCCTTCAGTGTGCACCTAACACGTTTTCCCTTGTAGAAAGCTCCAAATCACATCTCTGATGCAGATGTTCAGTGCAAGGGAATAAACTAAATCTAATTTAAAGGAAATGTCCATAACCATAGGCAATGGAGACGTGAGGAACCTCACGATCAGAGGCTTGAAGCTACTGATCCTGTCCTGCTGTGCCCGATTACTTGATTGAAATCAGAGGAGTTTTTGGAGGTTAAATCTATATTAGTTGTGCTAATATAATCAAGACTAGAATGCTGCTTTTATTTTATTTGTAAACTTTGACTGGCTGGTCATTAATTTATTTCTGTTTCTCTCCCACAGATATTCCCAAAGCTCCTGGGCGTATTATGCCAACTAGGAATACAGATACCTCAGTTGTTGTCACTTGGACAGAGCCCCCAGATGCCAAGGAGCTGGTTGGGTACTACATTGAGTCAAGTGTAGTTGGATCTGGTCGTTGGGAACCATGCAACAACAATCCAGTGAAAGGCACAAGGTAATGGATTTTAAAGCATGGAAATTATGGTCACCAGTTTTTGATTTGCTGGATATATGTGCTTTCCAGACATTAGTAGTAGTAGAGTTAATCACTCTGTGGTAGCCAGCAGGCTGGAATCAGTCTTGCAGGTGAAGTTCATAAGAAGTTATAAAAACATATTTCAAGCTGTGAGTCTTGTCCAAAAGGAATTCATAATCAACCTTATATTAGAAACAATTAGTCAAGGGGGAGGAAACGTGGACATTGCTAGTGAAGAAAAGAGAAGCAGCTCGCTAGTTCTAGCTGTTGTACAGCCTACCAGTTTGATGAAAAACAGTACAGCGAGGAATGACTGAAGTTACAAATGTGGAAAACTAAGCTGCATAATGTTTGGAAGCAAAGTCCTTTGTTTTGGAAGATTGCTGTAAACATTTCTTGACTGTATATCTAGAATGTCAGGAGGACATGTGGACTATATCATGCTAACAATATAACTTTCTAACTGCTCTTTCACTTGCAATTATCAAGATATTAATGAACACTCTTAAATATTGGGTGTAAACTCACATTTCTTACTGATACGAAGCTCAGTCTCCAGTCAGAAAAAATAATCAAGATTTAAAACTTTGCAAGCTAAATCAGATTTGGTTTTGTTTCAATAAGGATGTAATCTTCAGAGTCTAAAGGAGTAATTGCAGAACTTCATCTCAAGTGGATTGATGTCAATCCAGAAGCAGTCCCTACTTGTTATGACTGATTATGCTTATTTGTAATTGCTATCCATGACAAACCTTATTACAATAAATAAGGCTCTGCTAAATACTCTTGGACCAACTCTGTTGTTTAGAAGGGCATTGTAAATGCTTAGTATATCAAAAGTACCTGAAACCCCACTTGCTTGAACACAAGCACATTTCCTTTAAGTATTCTTTTGTGCATTTATATTGCAACAGCTGTACGTGCCAATATTATGTACTTTAATATATTATTCTATGATTTATATTGTGGTTACATCAAGTGTTGGTGAAGTTTCATGCTGTTTGCTTATTTTAAAATATGAAACATGATCTTTATTCACCGTAGAAATAAAAATATTGTTCTGAGTTACTATATATTGTGATGTAACTACACTGCTTAGGTTCCTATCACTGCATTTTTAGTCAATGCAATATAATGTATGATGCAGTCAGGCACAGACTGTCTGTTAACTCTTGGCTTTTCTGGTTGAGTCAATCTCAAAGCATTAGCTGTGGCTCATAGTTTGCATTATGCAATATATTTTGATATTTTGAAATTTGTTTTCTGCACACATCCTGGTGAAAGCAAATGATTTGAAAAAGTCTGGTAGAATGGTAGGGAAAATTCTGCTCTGAAAATTTTGATTCAGGTTTTATTTTTTTCCCCAAAATAAAATTTTGATTTTGAAATACAATTTTGTTTTCCACATTATATTTGCTTCCTACATCATAGCATGCTATCAGGGTTGGTAGTGCAAGACATGACATTATGAAGTAGAGCAAAACAAAAGTAACATGAAATAAAATACACTTAAAATGCCTATTGAAAAATAAATGTTGTTTTAAATAAAATGTTTAAATTTCCAAACACACAGTTTTTCCCAAAATAAATTATTCCTGTCTTGGGAAATTTTGTGTTTTCAGGGTGGACACCAGAGAAAATTTATGAGGTTTTTTAATGTGATTATTAGGTAATCCAGTAGAAAAACTATTCTAATAAAAGAGTTTGTCCGACTTAGATTATTGTGTCATGTATAGAAGCAAGAAAGTGAAACAAAAAATTGGACGCTTTTTTTTTTAGCTCTTGTACAATGCCCTGTAATTTTTTTGAACACTGCAATTTTTCATTTATGATTGGAAGTGAATTATGGGAACTTGTGCTACAGGTGTCTTTTACTTATGTCGTGAAGATATCCCACAAGCAAATATAGACCCTACCTCTGCAGATTTTTGCATTGTTTCCATTAGGATGTATGGATTTTATACACTAGCAGAAGTAAGGTAGACCCTCTGGTAACATAAACTCTTGTGGAGTCTTAAGAAGGAAAGAGTGTTGGTAATGGTAGGTCTAAAGAGACATGGGTTTAGATATTATCTTCATTGCATGAGTGAGGTGCTTAAACACATTCTGCATTCTCTGACCTTCATTTAAGTAACTGGGGTCATGGTTTATCCTCAGTTTTCAGAAACCAGAATAAAGTTTATGGAAGAAATGCTTTCTTTTTCCCCTTAAGATTTTTATTTTCTTTGTAATACTTTCTAAGTATTCCTTCACTGGTTTGTTTTAGATTCATTTGCCATGGGCTTGTCACTGGTGAGAAGTACATTTTCAGAGTCAGAGCTGTTAATGCAGCAGGACTCAGTGAATTTTCACAGGATTCGGAGCCTATAGAAGTGCAAGCAGCCATTGGTAAGCTATTTTCCATTGCTCTTTTCAGTGGTAAATATGGGTTTTTTTAATTGAGTAAAGATGTTTTCAGCAACTATTTGTAACTAATTGTTTTGTTTTACAATGCTGTCCACAAATAATAATTTATCCATAGATCCTATGGTCTCACAGCTGTAGTTTCACAGTCACTGCACTCTTGTAGACTGTTCACCTTCACCATCCAGTCTTCTTCAGGTGTTTCTTGTGAACCACTGTAAGAAAGCACTGCCAAGTTCACTTCATAGGTATCCTGGAAAATGGAATGTCATTCTGATTCTGTAATGTGGTATTTATCACCTCTAATGCACACCATCCTATATACAGTCAGTTCCTAAGAAATTTGTTTCCATACCTAAACCTAATAATCAGTGCAATGTGTCTTTTGTAAACCTTCTATAACCCTGTGTGTTCTCCCTTTGTTGATGAATTATTTCTGTTTGCCACTGCCTGAACTAATCCATAAAGATTAATGAGATAATTGGGCTAGAATAAATTGTATGTCTGCATCATCCTCACTCTCATTTGTATCAAAACTGCATACCTCGCAACCTTAGAGCAGAGAGATGTGGCCTAGGGCAATTTTTTTGAGATCATCTTGAAAGGATCAGAAATATTACTTGGAAGATCTAATACTAAAATATAATTGTAGCAAATGAAGATTACTATTAACTTTCCGCATTTCTTCTGCTCTGAAAAGTACACATTATTAAAAGAGCATTACTTGTGAGCAGGTTGAGAGGTATTCTATGCATTTCAAATTTTTGTGAATTCAAGCTTAACATTTTGTGTGTAAAACCTGTGATTTGTCGTACTTTGGCTGTATTGTTCACTGTAAGCATTTCTTCATTCTGTTGACTAAAAAAGAATGTATTGTAATTCAAAATGTCTTTGCTGTTTTCTGGCAATTATAGGGGGAGGATTGCTTCATGGTGTGTGTCCTGAACTGAGTGGTAAAGCTGGTGGACTAACAGACCGCACTACCAGCTGGGAAGGCATGCATGAGTCCTCCCAGCCTATCTTTGACACAGATGCTTTGCTAAAATGCAATGCTAAATTTAATAAAGACACGCTACCCAGTAGCTCTGACAAACTGGGGAGCACAGGAGACAATAACATGAGAGAAATGGTTAAGGATGCTGTCACATCTGCACCACAAAATGTTGCTGCTAAGCAGGCAAGTAAGTCTCGACCCAGGGACCTTTTGACACTGGAAAAAGTGACAAAGAAGAAAGATACAGGTGAGAGCTAAGAAAATAAATAGATTTCACTGCTTTGGTACATCCACTTTGAATAGTTGTAACCTCTGCTCGTCTGCACCACAAGTGAATGTGCTCTCCAGTGATGCATCTTCCATCAGACCCATTAATTACGTGCTCAACTCTCTGTTAAGATCATTATGCATGTAATGGTATCGGAGACCACATTACAAACGTAGTGGCTACTGAAAGTGAAACATATAAGTCCATTTACTAATTTAATAGCTTGTTTGACTACATATTAGTGTATCCAAAATACTGTATTATTTCTAAATCACTTTGGTAGTTTGTTAGGAGTCTTCTCACCTAGTCTCTGTGCTATGTATGTGTGAAGGAAACAAAATCTGATTATGATGGTAAGCATGAAAATCTGTGTTGTGTTAGGATATATGAAGATCCTTTGTGGATTTATGCCTAAGCTACAGCTTATCCTCTGAGACACAGTGCTAATGAATATTGTGTTGTACCTCTGACTGACAGCAATATGTAATGAAGAAAACCTACCAAGTTGAAGGCACATGCACAAAATCACATTTTATGTTGTCAACACCTAAACACCCATTGTGCCTGAGAAATGTGGGGCTTGAATTTCATTTAAGTCCTGGTACCTGGCCAGTGAACTGAATTCCTCCCCAGGCCTCTGAAGTGAGACTCCAAAGGCTTGTGCAAAGTGTTGAACAGAAAATGAAGTAGAGGCACCTGGGGCTAGCTGACACTGATATGAAACATTAAAGACAAAAGGAAGCATGTATGATGTAGGATTTCCATCAAAAGTAGGTCTTCAGGGTCACAAGTGGGGCTCTTCACTGGCACACGACATATTGGGTGTAGGCAAGCATTTCCCCACTAGATACAGAAAAGGTTTTATAAGAAAATGGGTTGGGATGAAGTTAATGATTTCTGTATTGTTAAAAAAAATTTAAAAAGAGGATTATGAAGCAAATTTTTTAATGTAAGTTCCAGTAACAGACATGTTCCATTTCTGGTCAGTCTACAGTGCCTATGATCACGCTTCCTTCCATTAAGGTAAGATCATGTGATGGGTGCAATGATAAAATTTTTACAGTGTATAAATTTGAAAAAAAAAAAAAGAATGAACAGATAAACTCCATTCTTGGAATGAAAGAATGTGGGCCTATTTAAAAAAAGGAACTACAGTGAATATTTTATGTGTGAAAAAGTGTTTGCCTTCAGCAAAAGAAAACAAATCATTGCATCTCAAATTTTTTTTACTTTTCCTGTAAAGTTAGTTTTAGTTCCTCATTTTTCACAGTTTTAAAGTGAGTCCTGATCACTTACATCAGAGCTGCAATTGCAACACATTCTTTCACTAAGTATCAGCTTGCTTCTCAAAAAACAAATGATCCTGAAAACTAATTCCTATGCAGTTTGGACTTTTAATTTGGTTTATGGGAACTTTTATCCTGCATTTCTTATTCCAACTCCAGAAACTTCCCTTGACCACATAAATATTGTCATAATTAGGAAATGCAGGATGGGAGCCACCTGAATACGGTAACTGAATGCCACTCTGACTATTGAAATATTACTTCCTACTCATGCATTATTCACATTGAAACAGCTGCTCCATCTCCACCTTATGACATCGTGGTACTTGAGAGTGTTCGTGACTCGATGGTATTAGGATGGAAACAACCTAAAGCCACTGGTGGAACTGAAATTACCGGCTACTATGTGAACTATCGTGAAGTGGTTGATGGAGTTCCTGGGAAATGGATGGAGGCCAACATCAAGGCCATTAGTGAGAGGGCATACAGGGTAAGAGGTTAACTTCTGTTACTGCTGTGGATGCAGACAATATTTCCAAAACAGATCTCAAAGACAGATTGGGATGAATTGTGATTCAGTGTACAGATTGCTGTTCAGAGGGTTTTATATCCATGATGATAAATTTTTTTAGCTCTGTTAAACTTTTCTGCAAAATTATTTGTACACGTATCTGTTAGTCTGGCACCAACTATCATCTGTGAATGCACTATTCGAGACGTAGCCTGAATTTTTGTAAGTCAGGCCTCCACAACAAATGGCATTCCTACTGGGCTTGGTGGACCTACCCCAGTGCTTGCTGGTGCTGGAACAAGTTCTGCGCCTGCTGTGTTTTGTGATCAGTTCTTGACCCAATTTATAGATTGTGCTAGCTACAACCTCGTTGAGCTGCTTTACAAATGAAAAGCAATGCCAGGACTGAGTTTCACCCTGCTGTGAGGACAACTCTTGCCTTAAGTGAACTTGCTCTGTATCACAAGACAGATTAATATGATTGTTGAGTAATACCCTGCTAGTGTCTATCAATAGGAAAAGGGGTTTAAAATTTGAGCATGTTAAGACCATTCATGTATGCTCCACCACTGATTAGAGGAAAAGCCAGGATAGTTATCACCTTATGTATGATCTCAATAATGCTTTCATCTCTTCAGGCACTTAAAAGCATGCTCATGTGTCAAATAATTGTCATTGTGAACTTTCTGCTAAAGCCTTAATCCAAAGTTAATGAGCACCATCTTATCGATTCTGCAGATTCAAAACCTGAAGGAAAACATGGTGTACCAGTTCCAGGTGGCTGCTGCTAACCTGGCTGGAGTTGGGACACCCTCCCTACCCAGCCAGCCCTTCAAATGTGAAGAGTGGACCATTGCTGTACCTGGTAGGATCCTGAGTGGGGGGTGGAGGTTACTCACAGGCCAAGGGTGCCCTGTAGCTGATTATCTAAGTTCTCAATGACTTCAGTTTCCAGAGGAGATAACGGGCACTGAAGTTCATACCCAGGCTTGAATCTCCATCTCTTTGTTTTAGTACATTTGCACTCATGCATTAAATGATCCCCATTTAATCAGTAGCATTTTACAAGCAGCTTGTACTTTCTTTATCTTTCCTGCTTGGTTTCTGTACTGTGTGCACCACTTTGCTCCCTAGTTTAAATGATAGACATAAATACCTGCCTAAGGTACAAGGCAGCAAAGAATGAGGTCCCGTAACACTTGTCTAAATGTATCACTTCAAGGCCAGATTGCTGGCCTTTCAATACTTGTTGAAATGAATGAAAACAACCTCCATTGACTTCAGTGGACTTTAGAGCAGTCCTTGAAGCAGCACATTAGCTTAATAATTAACTGATTTCCCTGAGTTTGGAGATTATTTGTCATTTTTGTTTGTTCATGAATATTTGATCAAGATACCAAATCTCAACAAATTGGATTGTCTTTTGGGCTAGTCTTTTTAATAGACATAGGTTGTATTTATATAGGATCTAGATATGATACAGAGGAGCTGCATGTGTTACGTCAGCTCTGGGTGTACAGCATGGTGTCTGGTTTTGGTTTTTGAAATCTTGTGCATTAGCCCTTTTGGGATTTATTTTGATACCACAACTCCAACTTTTACCTTTCAGGGCCACCCCATGATGTCACATGCACAGAAGTTAGGAAGGACTCTTTGGTTTTACTATGGAAGAAACCAGTTTATACTGGTCGTAGTCCCATAGCTGGTTATTATGTTGATATGAAGGAAGCTAAAGCAAAGGAGGAACATTGGAGAAGTGTCAATGAGAAACCACTTCAAAAGAAATTCTTGAAGGTAAATAGCTTAAGATTCAAATACTGGTATAACAGTATAATCTTGAGGAAGTTAGCCTTTGACAGCATCATCCTGTGCTGATCATGATTCCATTTAAAGAAACACATAGTAGTTTATGTTGTGCTGAGGATACACATGTGTAATGCCTGTATAGTCAGACAAGACAGTAACTCAGAAGACAATCTGGTATGACAAGCCTAAAAATAAAAGAAAGCACTGCTAAAACCAAATACCATTCTTATAACACAGGAGGCAAACCTAGCAGTTTCTAGCTGAAAGGACAAGATAGGTATCACTACACAAAAACAGATGGTGCAAAAATAGACTCTGTGATAATGTGGCTGGCTTCTAATACAAAGTACCTTCTCCTCACATTTCACGGCAAGTTAAACCCAAGCTTTCTGCACTATTATGCTACAACATTTTGTGGAATGACTTCTAAATAAGGGATTGGCTGGATCTCCATTCTAGAGATACATCTTAAGTAGCTTTGCTATTTGTATGCTTTTCAGAATATTTGAAAGACAACTCACTTTTAAGTGTGATCCTTTCATATATGTTTTAAAGGAGTATTTGCAGGTGTTATAATGTCAGTATGATTCCTCAACTCACTGCAATTAAATCTGTACAATTAAACGCCCTCCTGTTTCTAAATAGGTGGGGCTGTCACTTATTACCCTAATAATTTCATTTTTAAAAGCCAGACTTTACCTGCAGTAAAAGACTATGCTGTTTCAGAGGTCAATGTACGTGAGTTAAAAACATCCCCTTCCAATAACAATGCTCCTTTTGCAAAGAAATCAATGACAGTAATGGTGCTGTCTAAACGTTAGCTATGCATACAAGGAAGGAACAAGCCAAACAGATCAGTCATGTCACTCTGGAATTGAAAAAAAAAAAAAAAAAACCACGAGGAAGAAATATTTGTCAACTGGAAAAGAAGCAAAACAAGAAAAAAGGAAATATAATTGTCAAGCATCCAGACTGGAATTGTAAGAAGTGTGAAATTAAAATCAGTGTTTTGTAACACACTATGTATGTATGTATATTTGCTTCCTCCAGATAGGTGGTCTAAAAGAAGGTATGAGCTATGTGTTTCGTGTGCGAGCAACAAACCAAGCTGGCGTTGGGAAACCATCAGATGTCACGGAACCTGTCGTAGCTGAAACACGACCAGGTTTGTTAGAAATACTTCCTCAAATATGAGAAAAAACCTTGTATTTAAACAGGTTCCTGTTTGTGCTATGTGTTTACACAGAGGCTCCATGTGAATAGACTGACCCTTCATAAGTCAAACTTTTTTACTAGGCAGAAAATGAGTTGAGGATCTTACTTTCTTGTCTGGTATATTTTGAGGTCAGATTTTCTTACTATAACTACAGGTTCAGGAATATAAAAATACAATAAAGTCGTAAGATCTGCATATATCTATAGATAAATGCATAAGCAGAGGACTCACTAAGATCAGCTCAACCAAAACATTCTACAGATGTAGATTTTGCCCTTCATATAGTAAACCAGTTGTTTATGTTTTATCTCTCTCCTTTCTTTAACTTATGTAATGTGCCTGAGGAAAGGGTAAAAGAAATTACTTTTTTCTCTTGACCTTAAGAACGTAATGAAGTCAGTTTGGAGATCACCTTCAGTAGGAGTTCAAGTGCAACTGTTTGCTAGGGTCATCCTTGAAGGCTGGCTCCAGTGTGTCTATAATACCAGCAAGAAACATGGGAACCAGTGCAGAGGCAGAATCTCCATACCTGGAACTTCAGAAAACCCCTGAATTTTGTTTAGCTCTACAGGTAACATAGGCGACTTTGATCAGAGTCATCACCTTTTTGTCACTAAGTCCCTAACAGAAAACACAAGCATGGGCTTGTGGCTTACTCATCTACAGACAGACTATTTTAGAAGCAGAGGGTCCTACAAGGTGGAAAAACAAATTCCCAGATATTTTGACCAAATCTAGTATAGAGTTAGTATGATGTAACAAGGTACAGGGCTACAACCCCGCCTGGATCCACCATACACCCTTCTTTCCTCTGACAAGTTCCCTTCCTCTGCCCGCAGACTCTTATATGTGATCCCATCTGGGAAGGTTTCTGAGCCCTAGAAGAGCAGGAATGAAGGCAGGCAGTGGGCAGGCAGAGGGCAGGCAGGGCAGCACAGGGGCCTGGGGTAGCAGGGCACAGGGAGCATGAGTAGAAGTGCAGGGGCATAGGCAAAGGCAGCAATTACCTGGGCAGGCAGCTGCCTACCCTGCCTGAGCCCAGGCAGTCAGATTGATATGTGCTCCTGCCTGGAGAAATAGTGAGCTGGAAGACAGGGATGGGGAGCAGAATGAAGCCCCCATCATCCAGGAGGAAGCAGTTAGCGACCTGCTACACCACCTAGACACTTACAAGTCTATGGGGCTGGGTGGGATCCACCCCAGAGTACTGAGGGAGCTGGTGGAGGAGATTAACAAGTCACTCTCCATCATCTATCAGCAGTCCTGGGTAACAGGGGAGGTCCCTGATGACTGGAGGCTTGCCAATGTGGCGCCCATCTACAAGAAGGGCTGGAAAGAGGATCCGGGGAACTACAGGCCTGTCAGCCTGACCTTGGTGCTGGGGAAGATTACGGAGCGGTTCATCTTGAGTATGCTCAACAGACATGTGCAGGTCAACCAGGGGATTGGGCCCAGCCAGCATGAGTTCATGAAAGACAGGTCCTGCTTGACCAACCTGATCTCTTTCTATGACCTGGGGACCCGCCTAGTGAGGGAAAGGCTGTGGATGTCATCTACCTGGACTTCAGTAAAGCCTTTGACACAGTCTCCCACAGCATTCTCCTAAGGAAGCTGGCAGCTCATGGCCTAGGCAGGTGTACTCTTTACTGGGTAAAAAACTGGCTGGATGGCCGAGCCGAGAGAGTTGTGGTGAATGGAGTTAAATCCACTTGGCAACCAGTCACAAGCGGTGTTCCCCAGGGCCCAGTTTTGGGGCCAGTCTTGTTTAATATCTTTATCAACAAACTGGATGAGGGGATTGAGTGCGCCCTCAGTAAGTTTCCAGATGACACCAAGTTGGGTGGGAGTGTTGATCTGCTCGAGGGTAGGAAAGCCCTGCAGAGGGATCTGGACATGCTGGATCAATGGGTTGAGGCCAACTTTATGAGGCTCAACAAGGCCAAGTGTTGGGTCCTGCACTTTGGGCACAACAACCCCATGCAACGCTACAGGCTTGGGGAAGAGTGGCTGGAAAGCTGCCTGGCCAAAAAGGACCTGGGGGTGTTGGTAGACAGCCAGCTGAACATGAGCCAGCAGTGTGCCCAGGTGGCCAAGAAGGCCAACAGCATCCTGGCTTGTATCAGGAATAGTGTGGCCAGCAGGAGCAGGGAGGTGATTGTGCCCCTGTACTCGGCACTGGTGAGGCCGCACCTGGAATACTGTGTCCAGTTTTGGGCCCCTCAATACAAGAAAGATATTGAGATACTGGAGCATGTCCAGAGAAGGGCAACGAAGCTGGTGAAGGGTCTAGAGCACAGGCCTTATGAGGAGCGGCTGAGGGAACTGGGGTTGTTTAGCCTGGAGAAGAGGAGGCTGAGGGGAGACCTTATCACTCTCTACAACTACCTGAAAGGAGGTTGTAGTGAGGTGGGTGTTGGTCTCTTCTCCCAAGTAGTTAGTGATAGGACGAGAGAAAATGGCCTCAAGTTGCATCAGGGGAAGTTTAGATTGGATATTAGGAAAAATTTCTTCACAGGAGTAGTCAAGCATTGGAACAGGCTGCCCAGAGAGGTGATGGAGTCACCATCCCTGGAAGTGTTCAAAAAACATGTAGGCATGGCACTTTGGGACATGGTTTAGTGGGCATAGTGGTGTTGGGTTGATGATTGGACTGATGATCTTAGAGGTCCTTTCCAACGTTAATGATTCCTAGTTTTTACTTTCATTAAAAAATAATCCAGCCACCAAACCAGGAAACATGAAATTATTACTCTACCCTTAATTGTTTTAGTGGTGGACTTGGTAGTGTTAGGTTAATGGTTGGACTGGATGATCTTAAAGGTCCTTTCCAACGTAAACAATTCTATGGTTCTATGATTTTATTTATTTGGCATGGTATCAACTGTGAGGTGTTGAGCAGATGCCACCGGTGAGAATCAGTTCCCATTCCCACCCCGGCTGCCTCAGGAGCATTACCCCAGGATCCTTTCCCTGTTTCTGACTCCCAGGTCCATTTTTACTTCTCCCATTCCTGCAGCAGCACTGGCCCAGCTCCCATAAATTCCTGGTCCTTATGCCCAGGACGGTAAAAATCCTAAGAAGCCTTGAGTTACCTTTCAGTGAGGCTGTAAGTCAAGAAAGTCTGAAAAAGGAGGTCTGAGGCTGGGGGTGTAAAAGAACTGGAAAACTCACAGTGGGGAGACTGGGGTGACTGCTAGTGAGGCTGGAATAGGAAGGGACTGGAAGATGGTAAGTGGAGAGAGTGTAAGATTGGGATATGAGGACAAAAAAGGGTGAGTGTGTGAGTAAGAAGGGCTTGGGACAGGTTATTTCAAAAATGCAGTAGCCATAATTTCAGATCTACAAGCCGCTAAAGCACTAGGGCTATTTCCATCACCTGCAAGTGGAACAAAGCAAAACTTATAAACTTATTCTTGAAAATAGCTTATATATGGCAATCACTTCTAAAAAGAGATTCAAACCAGTATTAGTACTAAACTTTTGGCTTTACTAATCTATTTGCTTTGAGGGTTAATATCTATCTGTCAGACTTTTGATAATTCGTACAGTTTTTCAATGTTCACTCAAGTGAGCTGTGTGCCCTGCCCCACCTGGCAATATGAGCTTGAGCAGAACATTTGGTTTACAGACCTCACCATTAGAGAAGGAGGTACATCTCAGGATCATGGCCCTTTTGCAAGTGAGGCTCAGGTTCAGAGGTGTAATGTCTGAGGGATCACAGGAAAGTCAGGATTTGGCCCAATGAAATCTGAGGGAAGCTGAAAATTATTTACTTGTACAGATCTGTTTGACCCATATTTTGAGCTGAGATCTGCAGAATGGCATCCACCAAACTAAGCTTCTTAAAAGTATTAAGAAAGGACAAAGGCTTATTAAAAAAGTATTTCAGAAAGCAGACTCTTGAGCAGGCTTCCACTTTTCTCACTCAAACCACACAAATCTCAAGAAAAACCATACCATTTTTTTAAAATTACCACAAATCTTTTGGCCTTGACCAATGAATGCTGCCTTTATTAACACCTTGGATGAAGACAAAATATTGTCAGGTCTCTCTAAACAACTCCTACCGGAATGTTGCTTTTGGCAAATGTGTAAAATTCCCAGATGACTGAGCTTTCTAAGCAAAGAATGTAGGTAAATAATATCCTGAATGAAAACATTTGCTTTAATATGAGAGGCACTAATTTTCTTTATCGGGTGACATGTAGATATAATGATGCGATACTTTCCATCCACCTTCTCTTATTTGAAAACTATATCTAATTTTTACAGTTATCTTAAAATTAAATTAAAAACCCACTCACATAAACAAATACCAAATTAGGCTACTTTTGAGCTGTAACTTTGTCTTTTAACAAAAGCACTTTGGTGTGTGGGGATCTCAGAAGAAGCAGGGGAAATCCAAGAGCAGACTGCAACTCTTCCCCATTGCTCCCTTTAGTCCTTGTGCATCTCGGTGCAAAGCAGAATCAGATTCTGATCCTGCATCAGTCACTTGAAAAGGGCTTGAACCTCAGAAATGAATGAAACCCTATCCCATTCAACTTTTCTGACTAGCTGTATTCAAGATCATGCCATTAACTCTAGTGTTTTGAAGCTGTCTGCTTTATCTTCATGTTATCGCTTTCCTTTCAATGCAATAAAACGCTCAGATAAATGGAGATTTGGTATGACATCTAAGTATTTTATTTCTTGTGATGACTTTAAGAGAAGCTCCGGGTAACATGTTGAAACCACCAAGCTATCTAGACAAGGCAAATTAAGACTGCTACTATTATGGCAGCATCTTTGCTTCCACTGTGTAGGACAGATGGAGACCTCTGGTCAGTAATTTAAAAAGATTATTTTTTTTTTACTCATTGTCATGGTTTAGCCCCAGCCAGCAACTAAGCACCACGCAGCCGCTCGCTCACTCCCCCTACCCTGATGGGATGGGGGAGAGAATCGGAGGAGTAAGATTGAGAAACACTCATGGCTTGAGATAAGAACAGTTTAATAATTGAAATAAAGTAAAATAGTAATGATAATAATAACAATATAATAATGATAATAATAATAACAATATACAAAGCAAGTGATGCACAATGCAATTGCTCACCACCCACCGACCGATACCCAGACAGTTCCCGAGCAGCGATCGCTGCTCCCCGGCCAACCCCCCGCAGTTTCTATGCTGAGCATGACGTCATATGGTATGGAATAGCCCTTTGGGTCAGTTTGGATCAACTATTCTGTCTGTGCCCCCCTCCCAGTTTCTTGTGCACCTGGCAGAGCATGGGAAGCTGAAAAGTCCTTGCCTAGCATAAGCAGTACTCAGCAACAACTAAAAACATCAGCGTGTTATCAACATTCTTCTCCTACTAAATCCAAACCACAGCACTATGCCTGCTACTAGGAAGAAAATTAACTCTATCCCAGCCGAAACCAGGACAATCATATAAATATTAGAGGTAAATGCCATCATCACTTCTGGAAAAAAATGCTATCCATTGTTATCATAATGACGATGCCTTAAAACAAATATAAAAGATTCTGTCCTAAGATTCTGTCCTTCAAATGGACCTTCTGGCTGTGATTCTTTGCACATAAGCTGCCATCAAAAGATCCATGTGCTAATGATCTACAGGAAACTAAACACTAATGAAATTTCACATGATGAATTTGCATGTAATAAATCAAATTATAAAAAATTTGCAAATAAGCTGCTGCCTAATAAAATATTTGTAGACCTTAGACTTCATTCATCATATATTGGTACTTAACGTGCTTCATTACTGCAAGGGCTGGTAAATTACAGTACCAAAATGGGAACATGAATCTCATCTTTCATTAAATGGTTATGGCAAATTATAAAGACTAAGCAAGCTGCATGTACACAAATTGTCATTCCAGGAGCTACTCACAGTCCTGGAGAGGACATGTATAGTATTAGGATGATGAAATACAGAAATCTCCTTGTATGCTTGAGGCTCATTAAGAATTATGCTGAAAATAAAGCATTTAATCTCAATGTCAGGAATAAGGCTCTTGTCTTTGAGGTACAGTACTTTGTGGAGAAAGTGTGTCATTAGCATTCTGGGCAGCCCGGAATTGTCTTAAGCTAAGTAATATAACAGGAGTGCCCTATTCAGATGCGAGATCCAGCTCCAAGCTGTTTGGAAAAGGAGGCTGGATGTTCTCCAGCACCTCTCAGTGCAAACGCTCTCACTGACATTCTCAGACAAGCTGTTGAAATGAAAGTTAACGCCACAGATGACGAGCTCGCTGACCCGCCTGAATCCCAGATGAAATTCCCCCAGCTTCACCAGGGTGCGAAGGGGTAGGATAGAGGTGCCTTCGGGTTTCTGATCTGGGATTCACCCCCAGGTCCTTTTAAAGGACAAACTGGGTCAACCTTATCCAGCTCAAGGACTGTAGGTACTGGCAAAACAGGGTGGGCAACTTAAGCAGCCAATTACAAATATTCACTCCCTTTGTGGGCCCCGGGATTAATGCTGCAGACGGACGGCAGGGCCGGATGCCAAGCACAGCAATTAAACCAACCTCCCGGAGTGAAGCCAGAGTCACTGAAAATGTGCCTCAGTTGCACAATTGAGTCCTGATGGGACAACTCGATTGTTTCCTCTTCTGCCTCCTGCACCTCTTCAAATGCCCACATTTGCACGTGGTATTCCCTTTAGAGCTCTTATCTTATTAGGGAATAAGAAATTCATGCTGCATAATGAAAACTCTGACTACCCCTTACCATGGAAGATATTGCTATTTAATATTTCAAACACTGTGGATTTAGAGGCTTGCCTTTTTTTTTTTCCCCTTCATGTTTTTCCAGAGCAAATATCATAACTCATGTGTGCTTAGGCTTGCTCAGATAAATCAGTTGATTTATGATGCTCTTTAATCTATTTCTTATTTTTATGGATTAGAATAAGAACTGTTCTTGTGAATCAAAGACTGAGGATGCCAATGTTTGCAGCAATTTATGTGCTGGCTGAGAAAATGGCAAGGATCTGCTTAATCTACCCTATGAATGATAACGATATAAATTTGTTTGCTGGCTTCTCTGAGAAAGTAGAATCGCCTTGTTCTGGTCTTTCAGGAACCAAGGAAATGGTGGTTGATGTAGATGACAACGGAGTCATTTCCTTGAACTTTGAATGTGATCAGATGTCTCCAAACTCTAAGTTTGTTTGGTCCAAGAATTATGAACCAATTGAGGATGACTCTCGACTGAACATCGATACCAAAGGCGGAAAGTAAGAACCCTCGGGGGTAGCAATACTCTCATGTTTTAGAGATCTAGGCTGGTCGCAGAAATCTGTCCTTTTCAATGTACAACCTCAGTAAGAGTTATATCTGCCTCTGTTACTGGAAAGCTACTTTATGAGTATGCTGTTCTCCAGCAAGCCCATACGCAGACCGTTTGGAAATTCTAGCTCACACAAGAATGAGTCAGGCCTCCTGTTTAGGCAACTGAGTTATGTTTGGGCATAGGGAGAGAAAATCTGTGCTCTGTCATCTTGTAGCCTGTCAATCAAGGCAAATTATTATTATTCCTTTTGTTATTATTTTAAATCTCCAAAGGATAAAATTACCTGGCTGCTTGCAAAATGCTTTTACTGTGTAATACTGTTGCAATCTTCAGAGGTGCTAGAGTAAGCAGGACTCTTCTAGTGTCACCACAGCCTGATTTGGTAACTTCTATAATGCTCTACAAGCCTACTCTGTTTCTTCAGGCTTTTAATAGAGAGGAAGAAATGGCAAATGTACAGGTTCAACCTATGAAGTACCTGTGTGCTCTTCTAGTTATAGAAACCACACAGAAAGAAACAGTGGCTCACCACACTCTTGATATTGCATGTGTAAAATGAATCACCCTGTACTTACCATATCCTTTCACGCTCATCAAAGACTTGACACCATGTTTTTAAGCATGCTTGAGCTAGGTTAAACTAGCTATCTCCAGTGCTTTTGGAACTGAGTTGTGCCATCTCCATTTGTACCACACATGGTAGGATCTACTCTGGTTTATACTGGCCAGAGCCCCACATTTGCCTGTTCAGTCAGAGCAAAAGCTAATACAAGACTATTTTTATCTAGTCTTATAGACATAAAGGAGGGGTTTGGTTCAGACTGATCTCACCTTTTCATCAAAATGCTTTTTTTTCCCCCTAAAGGTCAAAAGCTACCTTTAAGGATCTTGGAGAAGATGATTTGGGAGTTTACTCTTGTGCTGTTACAGACACTGATGGAGTTTCTTCAAGCCACACAATTGATGAGGAAGGTAGACACAATGTCTATTAAGCATGCCCATTTTGCTTTCACATCTGTTTTTCCCTGCTGCTGTGTCTCTCAGATCCATAAGGCATTCACACCTTATATTATTTCTTTTATATCTTTTGCAGAAATGAAACGCCTACTTGCTCTGAGCCACGAACGCAAATTCCCAAGTGAGTGAATCAAACATGTCTGTGGGGGAGAGTTTTGCATGCAGTGGGGTATCATGAAGCTCCTGCCACCATCATGTAGGAAGTCATTATAGTAATTTCAAGTGAAAGTGGTTTTGAATTGAAAATCTAAGATTCTTTCTTTTTTTTTCTCTTTCTTTCCGTACATTTGTGTATTACTGATGTTCTTCCTGATCTGTTGCAGGCTACTGGTCTAGGCTTATAATAAGTCTATATAACAGTTGGAAAATAAGTATCCCATGGGCTTTGTTTCTTCTGCAGAACAGCCTTTTATACTTACTCAGCATACCTAACCTGAATTAAAAACCTCAATTTGAAAAATTCTCTAACTTTACTCCAACTGAAGTTAGCATACGGTTAACAAAGCAGGCAACTGTAGTAAATTCAGCTGTGATGATCTATATATACAGATTTTCCTGCTGAAATTCATTCCCTCCCTCTTTCCGGTAACACTTGACAGTATGAACATCCTTCCTTCTGCTTGGGATGGTATTTTTGTCAACTCCACAGACCTCCCATACCTTTGTGATATCCTGGTAGTAGCACAACTTGGTTATTTTCATTGGAATGTAACTTCAATAACTGAAAAAAATAGTAAATTGGATTGTATAATGAATCCTATTACACACAACAAGATGAGACCTAAACCTTGTCTCATCTTCTCCCACTACATTCTCTTCTTCTTTGTTCCAGGCACTAAAATGCTTGCCTGTGTTGTAAAATCTCCAGCTTTGTGCATGCACTGCTGGCACCTCTGCCAACTCAGCCCACATTGTGCCTCCCAGCCCAGTCAAAGTTTGGCTGCAGAAATGGCCTGTCTTTTTGCCCACATCATCTCTCTCTCTCATTTCCTTCTGTGTCTTTTCCATATCAGCTCTACCCTTCTTAACATATTGTATCACCTTTTGACAGCTTAACAACAGCCCAAGCATCCCCTTGATTACTCCCGCTCCTCCCAGTTGTTTCCTCCTAATTAGATCTTCATGCTGAAAGTTAGTCATCACAAAGCCTTAGTGTTGTTGCACATCCTTACTTGCACTGACCCTTCTCTTCTGGGTGCTCTTCCATGCTCTGTGTTCATAACTGATGTCACAAAATAAGCTCCTCAGTACACACAGTGTCTTCTTTTTTGCATGGTGTTAGGTAACAGTACACTTCTGGCTGTGCATGAGGTTTCAGGAGGCACAGGCAAAAAGGGAGATCACTGCAGAACATATCTTAATGTTGCAAGGAGGAAACTGTCTTACTTGCTTTGGCTACTCAAGTAAGGCTATGAGGCTAGAAGAATAATAATGAGCTCCTATGGATCAACATGAAACTTTAGTCATACCTCCGGATAATCTGTTTGAGAATTGCCTAAATTCTCTACAAAAAAAATTAGTTGCTAGGCATTTCTGATTCAACATGAGCTCTTGCACGTTGCTTTGTTTGTACTTCTGAACTGCATTTAATTGTAGTTTCTGCTTAGAAACATTTGCAGCCAGTAACTCCATGTGAAAATGGGTTGCTTGAATAATGCAACCTTACAGAACGCAACTACGTATGGGCGCGGTAGTGTTTTCGTGCTAGGTAAAAATAAATTGTTCCAACTCTTCAATTTAGCAACTGCTGGAGGATTCCCTGTCAAGTGCTCGTGGTAATTTGTGATGTTATACAAATAGGATATAAAACCTTGTAAGCATGATGGCTGGAAAATGGCTAAAGTAGCTGTCAGTTGGTGTTTATGGAAATATTTTAAAATAAGACTTTTGCTCGTGGAGGACTGTAATGCAGATTTGTCCAGTTGCTTTGGGCTGAGGAGTGAACAGCCTTTTCCCAAAAAAAGAATCCTTATGCATCCTTTCAGCCCTTTATTTAACAGCTTCTAAGATACTTTCCTCTCTTCCATGTTAGACTAAGATATTCATACTTAATTGCATGCAAATCAAGTGGGGGTTTAAAATTGCTGTAGAGCTGACAGAGACAAAAGCAGTACAGCCTGATGTCTATTCACACCCTTTCCCTCTTGCTTCTGCTGGCTCCTGTAGCATTTGAGTCGCTTTGTTTTGAGCAATGATGCAAGACATGAGATTCCATTTGTTTCTTATGAGCACAGTGATGGCACTGGGAGAGGAGGCTTCACCTGCTGGGGCACACTCCTATGGGGTTGCCCTGCTCCCTCATGGTAATGCTGTCCTTCCAGGCTCCTTTTTAACTATTTTCCTCTCTTTGTTGAAGCCTGTGCCTTTTTCATAATTCTCTTATTTTCCTGTGACTATTGCCTCACCTCCCAGGAGCCTTATTTTCACGAGGCACAAGTCCTGTGCTACGCAGGCACCAAGAGCATACATGCGAGTGTGGGTGGGTGTAGGAGCGGGGAAGAGGTGAGCATAGGAAAGGAGGACACGGGGGGGTCCTCACCCCCCAACGTTGTTTGGCAGTGGGGTGGGATGGCAGCTTTGCTCCAGAAGGCACCCCAGTCATTTAGGACGATGCAAATAGATGAGAGACATTAGACACTACCTCAGCCACCAGTCCTCTCCTGCTGTAGCTGGGCCTTTGCATACACAAAGTTGAATAGAACAGAACAGAACAGAATAGAATAGAACAGAATAGATTAGATTTTCAGTTGGAAGGGAAAAACAACCATGTCGTAGGATTTGTCTGGGAGGCGGTGTATCTTTACACTATCACCAAACTACATCATCAAGCATTTTGCAATGTGTTTGTACACTGTCCTCAGCTGTTCCATGTTACACCCTTGCAATGCAGACTTTACACTGCTGTGAAAGTGGAGATTGGGGTAGAGTTCACATACAGCATACGTACTCCCTAGAGTATGATTTTGTTGAAAATTTGAGCATCCACTAAGACAGTTAAAAATTATGGAAACCAATAAAATGAGCAATATGTCCCAATATCAGAGTCTAAATGCTCATGTTTAATGTTGCTGATTAAGATAACTTAAAAAAAAAAGTTAAAGTGAAAGCAAGCTGAGGACTTTTACTAAAAATAGCAAGGAAAAATACATAAATAAAAAGACTAAAATTACCTGCGGTACTCTCTACATGATTTTTTTTCCCGTTAACACAAGGAATTGGTCTATATGTGGGGGATCTCCATTATTCATAGGTAAACAAAATGTACTGGAGAGACTGAGGGTGTGTTGTGATACTTGGTGAATTCTGGGAGATGGATAATCCATGCAGCAAAGGATCAGAGTGCTTACAAAAATCTTCCAACCTGCAGCTCAGCAGCTGACTTTCTGATCTGGCTTTGTGCTTGGGTGTTTTTTGGTGTTTTTTTTCCACTGAGTCAATTCACTGTCTTACAGTAACATTGTTAAGCAACTCATTAAACATGGGTCTGCACCATACAGACTCACATCATGCTGCAGAGATACTTGCAATTTACATTTGAAATAGATTTAGCCTTGTATTAGAATGGAGGGGCACTGGCATAACTCAAATCCTGAACACTTCCAGTCTGTACAGACCTAGTGATTGAAGGAGTAAGAGATTAAATCTTGTCTGTCATCCTGTATATATGTGGGTGGAGAGGCATTCTGTCTATATGAAGAGCTATCAGAAGCCAGATACCTTGCATACAGTATCCAAGTGTGAAAGGAAGAAGTGGCTTTCTGATTACAGAAGAAAATAGTTGTTGGGGCACAGGCAAAGCATATGCTTCATTCTTTTCTTTCTTATTTGTAGCTGTCCCACTTGTCTCTGAGTTGGCAGTGGAAATTTTGGAAAAAGGAGAAGTGAGATTCTGGCTGCAAGCTGAAAAGCTCTCTGGCAATGCAAAGGCCAACTTTGTATTTAATGATAAAGAGATTTTCAATGGAGAGGTAAGCCTTTCATTCCTTACAGGTGTTTGCATTTTTATGAGTATTAATGTCTCTGTCTCCAGTATACTTCCAACTAGCGTTCCACACTAATGCATTTTCATGAGAAATAACGTATTTCATTGAATACATCACTAGAAAGATTTTGTCTGTAGTTCTGAGCTCCAGCTGAATTCTACTGGATGCAGTTTATAAAGTGGAGTTACATGACTTCCTGCCACCTTTTTGAGTACGACGTATTCTGTTAACTAGTGGGGATCATAGGAGTTCCTGCAATAAGGTAGTCCCAGGGAAGCAGCTCCCGTGCTCTTCAGGGAGTCACTGCAGTAGCGCAGATTCATCCTATCTCCGTCATCTGTGGCCCTAGCCTACCCTTGTGCTCGGTTCTCACCTCTCTTTGCTGTTTGGAGGAATTTGTTACACCAAGGGAAAATTCCCAAGTGGTCTTTCCAGCAGCAGAACTTGTTACTCCCAAAGACATGACATGGCATGCTTTTGTTGCAACACTGATATCAATTAGAAGGCAGAGACGGAGCATTCTACACAAAAATGTACTGTCATTGTCTCAAAGAAATTGTTATTCTGAAGAGATGCAAATCTAAACCTTTCTAATGAAAAAGAATATGATACTCACCATAGAACAGGAATGTCATGTGCTTGTATAGCATTAGTAAATAGGCTTCACCTTTAACAGATGTCTTATTTATTTGGTTACATGCTTAGAGCTAGAGCTAGAGATAGTGTCAATCTGAGTAAGTGGAAATCTGAATAAAGAAGACAGAATTTCACCTAAAGATACCATATAACATTTGGCAAATAATTTCTGACTCTGATATCCATTAATTGCTGCTTTACTTTCCATTCCTGAAGAAATATAAAATGAAGGTGGACCAGAAGACTGGCCTTGTTGAAATGATCATGAATAAACTTGAGGACAAGGATGAAGGGACTTATACTTTCCAACTGCAGGATGGAAAAGCAACCAATCAATCCAGCCTTGTCCTCATTGGTGATGGTGAGCTAATCTATATTGCACAGTAGGCTGGAAAAATTATACCAAGGTTATCTCAGTTGTCATCTTCACTTTCCACTGTTTTCAATACCAATAGATATTCCGGTGGTTTTTCATGTCACAGTGCTTGCCTGCCTCATATAGGACAGGGCATGTGTGTGAACTGAAATTTTTAAAGTGCCGGGAGGAAGGGGAATTGTTACAGAAATGTAAAATGCTGCAGCCTGTCATAGTTTGCTTTTCTATGGGTGGAATGAAAATTTCCTATGTAAAAAGCCCATTCAGGCAGGAACAAGTAGCTGCACCTCTTAGAGCTTGAGCGGCTTGCTGACTCTGCTGCCGCTCGTTTGCCTTCCTACCAAGAGGAGAATGTAGCTGTATGATTGGGGATTACACTTCATCAGATATGACACATTAAACTCCTGATGACTGCAAGCAGCTAGGGAAGTCAGGTTAGCCGTAATCAGCTTCTGACACTTTGAAACATTCAGTGAAAACCTGACCCTATGGCAGGATCCTCATGGACCTCCAAGGGACAGAGCTGCACCTAACTGTTATAGTGACATTCAGTACCGTACACATGGCACATGATGTTTAACTTTATATTTCTTGCTGATTTTAATTTCTAGTATTCAAGAAGCTGCAGGATGAAGCAGATTTCCAGAGAAAAGAGTGGCAGAGAAAACAAGGTGATAATATGGATATTTATAAGAATCGCTTAACTGTTAGTCTGTTAAGAGTTTGTTTATATTTATATATGAAGGAGAAATAGGAAAAATAAAACCACATTAAAATATAACAGTATTCTTGTCAAGAAGAATACATTTGTCTTTGCTTTTGTATCATGAATACCATTGATGTGACCTTTAAAAATATATCTGTGATTTTAAACAGGTCCTCATTTTGTGGATAAACTGGGATGGGAAGTTACCGATGACTGTAATGTGATGTTGAAATGTAAGGTAAGGGGCAAGGAAAACATTGAGTACAAGGTTCAAAGCACTTTGACCTACCACTACTTAGACAGTGAGGGTGGGAAGGGACTAAAGACATGCCCTTTGCTTATGTACTCCCAACTGCATATTAGATAGCAACAGAGCCTCTGAAGGCTAATCATGCTGGGGTGACTGCTTATTGTAACAAAAAACCTTGGAAAATAGCTTGAACTTTTTGCTTCAGGTCTGTCAGGTACCCACCCAGGAAAAGGCACTTGAATAGGAATGACAGGTCTTTGTAAATCCTGGGACTTTCTCATTTTTGGCTGGTTTATGTGTGTAGAAATCCCCAGGGCAGGATCCACTGGTTTCCTGGGCTCCTTGAAGCTGTTGGCAGTTCTTTTCTCTCTCTTTTCATCCCTGCTGTTTTCCCTCTTGTATCCCTCATTTTAAAATGGAGGCCCGCAATAACTCACTGCAATCAAGCTGTAAAGCTTGCTGTTCTTTTATGAGAGACTTGAACAGGCTAACCCATGCGACACTAAGTTCCCCTGCTCAAATGAAGAGAATAATTACGATGTGGTTTTCATCCATCTTAGGTGGCTAATATTAAGAAGGAAACACACATCGTATGGTACAAAGATGACAGGGAGATAATGGTAGATGAAGAACACGACTTTAAAGATGGCGTGTGTACTCTGCTGATATCAGAGGTGAGTGACTGTCCGTGTTAGCCCTCAGCTGAAGTTAGTGCTACAAATTCAGTTGAACAACACGATCTAATCTGATATTTCAGCAGAACAATCAAAAAAGGATGTGGGTTTTAAAAATGGAAAAACTCGCGAGGCATCTGTGTTTTAGCTAAAGCAAATATCTATCTATAACTGCGCTTTCAGATTTTCAGGAAATGATGACAGAAGAGATAAGAAGCTTGTCACTTCCTTTGCATGTCAGTTTAACAACAGAATGAGACCACATTTACGTTTTGAATGGCATTTGGAGAGCGCTTGTCACTCAGAGGTCTGGTCCGTACCCAGCCTTGCTGCAGGCTGGGGGTGCGACCCACATTCACCACTTCATCTCTTCGCTCTCGGTTCCTTGGCTGAGGAAGGGAAGAAGTGTCAGGGCCCCTGGGGCTGGGGGCTCCCCCATGGCTGCAGGCCAGGACCCCCCAGCCACAGCCCGTCCCACCGCCCCAGCCAGGTGCAGGGCAGCCGGGGGGGCACGGGGGCAGCCCCAGCCCCGGGCATCGGGCACCTCCCTGGGGACGGGGGCGGGACATCAGCTGGGTTCAGGAGTAAAATCTAGATTTTTTTTCTACAGTAACTGTTCTGAAAACTGGTTTTACTGTTACAATATTGCAGTTTTCTAAGAAAGATGCTGGCACTTATGAAGTCATACTGAAGGACGACAGAGGAAAGGACTCCAGTGAGCTGAAGCTGAAGGACACAGGTCAGACCCACTTTCTGCATGCTGTCAGCCACACCAGCTGACAGCCTGACTGTTCGCCTGCAAGCGGGGTCCTATGGCTTTTATTCCTCCTGTGTATAAGATCATATCATTAGAAAAACTGAGATTTTTTTCAATTCAAATAATATCCGAATACAGCTTATTGCATCTGGATTCTGTATAATTTTGGGAGAGTACGATGACTAACGCTAAGCAAAATGATAACAGGTTTCCCCCGGGGGGGGAAGTATAGAAAGAAATTACAGAACTAGATAGTTTTAAAAGATTTCATATTTTTATTACGTTTTCCCATTCATTTATTTAGGGGCCTTTTCGATCATTGTGATTACTATATTTTTAAAATGTCACTTATGTTTCCAAGCAAGTGGAGAAAAACGTATCCATTAGAATGTATATAGATGTGTTAGCATTCCAACTGAATAGTGTCATTTATGAAAAAAAGAAAAACCCAACAAAAACCAGTTTTGTTCAGCTGCAGCAGTATTCATCAAGGCTGCTGTTAAATAAAGTCTGGAAATCATGTAACAGGCTATATTTCTACATTACTTAGATTTCTAATATGCTTTATAAGGTAGGTCAAATTTCTTTTTCAAACCTACTGGGGAGAATATTTCAGAGCCAGTACTTGTCCTATTATTGACTGTGCTTGAGCTGCAGACACAGAGTCTTAGTCTCTGGATTTTATTTCCACAGCTTTTGCAGACCTGATGAATGAAGTATGCAGAAGGATTGGTAAGCACTTAATTCTCTTTTCGGATGAATGACTCATTGTGACACTCAGTGAATAGCTGCATGGCTGCATAAAACCATGTGCTCTTCCTTCAGCTTTATCTGCGACAGACCTGAAAATCCAGAGCACAGCTGAGGGTATCAGACTGTACTCCTATGTTACGTATTATGTGGAAGATCTGAGAGTAGGCTGGGTGCACAAGTAAGTATGCAAAATCTTTGCAAAAGTCAGTCTGATTTTGTTTTTATAGACTCAGAAGGAACCTGGATATATGAGAGACAAGGCCCAGGTTTCTTCTCATCTCTCATGAGTCCTTCTCTCATAGGAGTTAGTTTCAGTGAATTACACCCATGTGAAACCAGTACGAGAGTCAGGTGTTGATGGTGCAGGGCCCTCCTGTCGTTTCCCTCGTGAGACAGGTAGTCTCATGCCATGGGATGCTGTTGGGGCCATACTGCTTCAGAGCGCTTCCCACCTTCCGGGTGGGAGCTGCATCTTTCCCTGAATCAGTTTTAAGGAGTGATGCAAATATAACCTGAGACACTGACAACCACGGGTTCACAGATAGCTAGCCTGGAGGTCTGCTTGTCTAGAAGCTGCAATTCACAGGAACTGGGACAAGCGGGCATGTCCTCTTAACGCATGGGTTCATCTTTAGGAGGCAAAGCAAGATTTAGTATATGCCTGGGGCAGTACAATCCAGACAGCTCCTCCTGTGAGAGCTACAAACCTAACCAAGACAAACAGAAGAACTGAGATTTTTTAAAAGAATTTGAATGCCCAGCTCCCCATAAAATTAATGGGGCTTGCATATCCAACTCCCCGAGACAGCTTTGAATTCTCAGCCAGTGCAAACAGCAGGCACTGGAAAACCCAGAGAAGTAAACAACTTAGATTTGATTTAATAGTAATAACATATTTGAATCGCCTCAAATCTGTTATTACTATTCCTGCTGCTTCACTTCCTGTGGACATGGTAGTAGTTAGTCTTTAGGATGGAATCTGAATTACTGATCTCTCAATAAAACTCATGTAAATGAGACACAAGATACCCAGGATGTGCTGTAGCAGTCTGGCTGTAATTATTGACACTGATGCTAACCAGCAACGCTGTCACAGAAATGAAAGCAGTTTGAGGTTTTCCTCTTTCTTGGCACCCATTTTGACCTGGTATCACCAGGAATCCTAAGCATTTCAAAACTGGAAGTGAATATGAAGTATTCTGGATTTCTCTTTCTCTCTTAACTCTCCTGCCACTCCCCCTATTTAATTTTTAGAAACTAATTTAATCTTGAAGCACATCAAATTAATCTAGTAAAAATGTTCTTTGACACTTTAGTATATTCAAAGTTATCAGTTTAAAGATAAAAAGAAAATTAGTAGCTTATTTGACTAATATCTTTTGCCTTATCCAGGGCAATTAACTGCTCAGCTAGGAAGCTGAGAAACTTATATTTTTTGGGAAGAAGATCTATTATGTCAAAGTATGTTTAATTGTAAATGCCAAAACATAGCAGAGCATCAGAAAACATTCCAACTAGGCAAACACGACCTGTGATAGAAGTGGGGGGTTTTGTAGGTGCAGCCCTATATAGTTTTGTTTTGCCCAAGCAGAAATAAAGCTATGCTAAGAAGTCAACATGAACATTTGAGGACGCATGGATTACGTTTCAGAGATCTGGGTTTTAAATTTGTGTAAGTCTTCTATGGCTTAGGTCATAGACTAAGATGCCTAACCTTGCTACAAGCTTTGAGGAGAGCTAGACCTTGAACAGGGAAAGACTGTCATGTCAATTCTGTCCCGTTGGCCCACAGCTTTAGTAAGAATTCGACTTAAAAAGTTTCAAAATATGATGGCATACCATAGCACCTTGGAAATCATTTAGTAACTGCAGATGTACTCAGTGACTCATCATGAGAAAATCCCATTTATGCTCCAGCAAAACAAAAGGATAACATTGTTGCGTATTTTTCAGCGATACCCAGATTAGGTTTACAGACCGAGTGAAGACTGGTGTCACCGGGGAACAGATCTGGTTGCAGATCAATGAACCAACTCCACAGGACAAAGGCAAATACACAATGGAACTCTTTGATGGTAAAACAGGACACAAAAAGACAGTGGATCTTTCTGGACAAGGTAGGCCATTCCCTCCACTAACACCTCCTGCATGTAGGAATTACACCGTGGTAGGGTAGGAGCATCTACAGCAGGATCTTGCTACAGACCTGTTACCCTTGGGGTTGTAGGGTCTGTGTGTGTACCCAGCAGCCTGGCAGTGTTTGTGGGGACAGTGCAATTTGTTTTCCCCAACCTGTGCTCTCGGGTCATAAGTTACGAACAGCTTTTTCCTATTCCGAATACCACTTACAGTTTGCCTACTGAGACGTCAGCCCAGTTTCTGAGCTGTCTTACAAAACTCCTTGTGTTGTTGGCATTGATTGGCAGTTTTAAATACAAGTTGTAGCACTGAATGCCTTCTGTATCTCTCCCTTCCAAGTAATATTTGGAGGAGGAAGTGAGGGACAAGTTTGTTCTGTTACTTTCCTGCTGCATTTCTTTGATGGATATAATAGGCCTCCTTATTCTTCAGAGATGTCAAGACTGGTCCCTTTCATCAGCACGATGAAGGAATGTTAGGGGAATAGCTAAAATTATATTTGGATTGACTTTTGGAAGCTTTTACTCTGAGAGACCTCTCAGATCCTAGGGAACAGATGAACTCCTCCTGAATTGCTGAGTTTCCATCCGCTGCCTTTCCCATCCCTAAAGTTTCACTTTGGGTGTGCAAGCTCTGCGTAAGGGCAATACCTTATAATCATCTACATGTTGCTCCTTCCTATCCCCACTTTCTGAGAAAAGAGATTTCTTCTTCCCTTTCAAAGTGCAGAAGTTAACCTCCCACATGACGGTAGCTTAGCCTGGATTTACGAAGGAGACAGCAGTTTGCTGTCTGGTTTGTTCATGGCCATCAGTGTGATGCTTCAGAGCAGATGTGAAAAGCACTTGGAAAAAACAGATCTCTTGTATTCCATAAGCCAGTGGTCTCCAAAGTGGGGTGTGTGCAAGATGATCTACTGCAGTGTGGGAGGAAAATATGAGAACTTCAGTAGTACATCTATAGAGTTTATAAAAAAATAAATGTACATATATTGGGGTTGCATGGTCAAAAGATTTTTACCTATAGGGGTGCACGATCAAAAAAGTTTGGAAGACCACTGCCATAAGCTATCATTTAGGTGGTGTATTGTGGGTTTCTTCCTCTGTTTTGTGAGATAATTTCAGCCTACTGGTCTCCCGCTATCTCTTTGTCTTAAAACCTGACTTTTAGAAGAAAAAATAGTGTGTTTATGAATTCATATGTATATATAATAGCTGCCATATACAAGATGGCCTTTATTAGTTAAACCATCCAGCATCCATACATTAATATTTCTTTAACAATGTCTACATTTTTAATTTAGTTCTACATTCCAAATTTAAACTTGTGATAATTTTTCTCTGAACCTACCTTTAAAATCAACTTTTCTCTTTACAAAGCATTTGATGAAGCCTTTGCTGAGTTCCAGAGATTAAAGTAAGTATTATACCATCTAAATACAGTAATGGCAGCCATAAAATAATACGAGTATTTGTTTGTTTTGTGCTGGAGCTAAATATATCCTGTGAAACAAATCCTAGTCCTAGAGAAGTCTGTAGGAGTTTTGCATGTGACTTCTTTGGTGCAATTCTTATATAACAGTTAGGTAACGAAGAATAAGCAGTATTGCCAAATGATGAGAGACGTTTTCCTTAACGGATTAAAGGCAATTAAAAAGATAAGCTATTTTTCAACCCCTTTAAGTAAACCTAACTGAAATTGGACTTTCTTTTTGTTTCTTTCAACTCCAGGCAAGCTGCGATTGCAGAGAAAAGTAAGTGGGCCTTCTTTAACAGTAGTTGCAATAAACAGTTTATGAAGGTTTTCTTCCTCTCCAGGAAGGTTGTGTGTTGGGAGAAAGAGGGCATGTATACATGTGTATGTGCATGTGCTCATCCTAAGATGAATTTGTCTTTGCACCAAGGGGAAGCAAGGAGAGTGACCTTTTAGTGATTTCACATTGGTGCACATTGCAGCTAATACCACTGTAATTATGGGTTATGTTGATTTTTCCAGTCTAAGCTCCTGTTCTCATTACCAGCTAGCCTTCTCTAAAAATTATCTTTATTGCTGAGATCTCTCATGCATATTCTCTGCACAAAAGTCACTTTGTTTTCAAAGATGGAGGAAATCACTTGGCTAATTTTGAACTATCTAAAATGTCAAATGGCTCTGCATTGCATACAGAGATGGGTAAGAAAGCAACAGGAGCTTTTGCATTGCTTAAAGACTGATCCCTGAACCTCCTGATACTTTTATGTGTGTGTCAATTCCAACATAGCAGCTAAAACAAAAGTATGTAATAATTACTTAGGGACTAAGTCATTAGAATGCAACTTGAATTAATAAGCTCAATATTCTCCCTATTTACAGAAAAATGCATGGAAAAAATGTAACACATCAAAAAGTTCTCCCACTGCAGATCACTTTCAGACCTGTGTAAAAACAAGGGCAGAACTGGCATTTGAAAAGTTATTGGAGAAAAATATGTAGAGAGATCTGAGCTAACTCCTTCTGGACATACACTCCAAATAGAGTGGGGTTTGGAAGTGTACAGTGATCCCTACGAGTCCCAGCTGTGATGGCACAAAGGGATCAGTAATAGCGCTGCCCTGGGCATTTCATTTCTAACCCTGGACCATTCATAAAGGGCTGGCATGTTAACTGACATAACACAGTCCCGTTCCTGGTCTCATAAGGTTGTTACCTCTGTGCTCCAGAACACATCTTTTAGAGACTACATTAGAGGGGAACATTCTGCACAGTCATTTCCTTCTTCTGCCAGGCTCCACCGAGACTTATAACAAACCAAATCCATACTCCAGAAGAAGCGCACCAAAGTCTGCATGTGATCAGCATATTTGTATTTATGTAAGACTCCTATGGGACTTTGAGCTTAAAACTAGATCAAATATTGATCTCATTTACACCCAGATACATACAAAGTGGTGGAATTTCAGTGCTATCACTGAGACTGTCTTTGTATTTAGATCAAAACCTAATTAGTTTTAAACTGAAGAAGAATAGATTTAGGCTAGATATAAGGAAGAAATTTTTTACAGTGAGGGTGGTGAAGCACTGGAACAGGTTGCCCAGAGAGGTGGTAGAGGCCCCATCCCTGGCAACATTCAAGGTGAGGTTGGCTGGGGCTCTGAGCACCCTGCTCGAGTTAAAGCTGTCCTTGCTCACAGCAGGGGGGTTGGGCTAGATGACCTCTAAAGGTCCCTTCCAACCCAAAGCATTCTGTGGTTCTATGATTCTAATCTCCGCCACTTTATTAGCTTTCATTAATTTCCTTTTGGAAACACAACATCTTTAGGGTACAACACTAAAAGTTTAGAGCACCAGATCTCAAAAATTCAGATTTTTTTTTGTGCACTTAGAAGTAACACTGAATTGATGACAAAATCTGCAGGACACAGCACATGTACTTTAATTCCCCTCTGTGATTGCCACCAGCTATTAACACATCTTTTGCTGTGAATTCAAGGTTCTTTAAAGTCCAAATGGTGTGCTAAGAATGCCAAATAGTTCTCTGCTAGCACAGATATCAGAGACAAGTTGTACATAAATAAGATAGCATGAAAGAACTAGGGGGGAAACAGAATCTGGGACACAGTTGATTTTGAGACAGTAAAGAAAATTACGCTTATTTATTTCCAGATCGTGCACGGGTACTTGGAGGTTTGCCCGATGTTGTCACCATCCAGGAGGGCAAGGTACAGTAAATTAACTGATGCTTTACACAACAGCCCAACAGCTTGAATGCCTTTCAATCATGGGAAAATATTCACCTTTTTGTTAAAGATTCCATCTTTAAAATCTGCTACACTGTTTATTCATCCCCTGCCTTCTGTACATAATTCAACAGTCTTGCACAGATGGGTTTATGTATTCAGGGCAGTGCCTTTTCATAAGCATTAGATAAAAGTGAGATGACAATGTGAGCTGAGACTAAAACTCCTTATATAACCAGCTCCTTAAAAATTCATGCACAGGTTTCTCAGATTTTTTTGTAACAGGCTATCAGAGAAGTTTAATTCCTTATTTACAAGATAGCTAGTCATTCTATGTCTTACGCAGTTAACTTCCTCGCAATGTGGCAAGACAGTCACCCCTGTCAAGGCTGGCTTTTAAATGGTGTAAAACTAGTAAACCATTCTAACTCAATTCTCTCCCAGACAAAAGGAGTTAGTTTTCTCTATTTCCTCAGGGTAAATGGGAAGGAAGTCAAATGAAGTCACTGGTGTTACACTGGATTATTTTAGCAGAGCTTAGCTGGAAGATTATTGTAAGGCAATCCCAGAACATGGCTACATCGATGCTTGAGCACAGAGCAGAAGACCCAGAAAGTCATTTCTCAATCTTGCAACCTTTTCCCAGCATGCTGCTTCTACAAGTTGCTGCATAATAGTTCTGAGACCAAGAAGTGCCTACTCTCCACTTCCCACTGGTCTGCCACTAGCCGGTTCCTCTTCACAGTGTGGGTGAATATTGAAATAGGGCATGTGAATGTCATTGGAAACCTGTAACTTGACAACTACAGCAAAGCAACTTCCTGGTAGTTCTGGCTTTATCTGGCAGTAGGTCAGCTGAGTTAAAAGTATTTGATTATAAGCTGAGCAGAACTGCTAAGAATCTAAAACCTTGGTCTGAATCGCTTAACAATGCGTGATATAGCATAGCCAAGAGATAGTAGACTGCAGCACTTCTGGCAAAATTAAGAACGCTGGCATTACAAAATGAGCTAACATTTGATTAAACCTGTCATTAAAGGATTTAGCAGTTTGGGAAATGCTGTAAGATGCACTCATATGAGCATTGTGACTGTAGGTAGAAGACACAAAGAAACAATGAATTTGCAGATTCTCAGCTAATATTGCTTGTGGTTGGAGATGAGATTCTGCCAAAAGAGAGTTGATATGAAGTTGAGTATGAGCTCACTGAAGCAAAATATGTAGAGTTTATAAAAAGGGAGTTTGTAAAAAATGAGTTGCAAAAGCTTACCCAGACACACGTTGTCCTTGACAGCAAGGACTTTTGTCATGTTTGAATAAGTGACTGAAAAACTCCCAGAACTCGAGACAAATATCCTTGACCTTATGTTTCTGGATTCAGTAGATGATCGTTTTGAGAAACAGAGTAGGACAGAGAGTGATCAGGGAAAACAGTGCTTGTTTGGGTGGTGTTGGCTCATCTGTCTATTGTTTGCATATATGCCAGAGAGAAGGGAATGTGGTTCTCTGTTGTGTAATTCACGCAAATTGCACAATCATCAAGGATTTTGAAAAACAGTAAATGATGTAGCAGAGGACGGGCAATTGCAAGCTTTGATTTTGAATACAAGTGCAGCCATAACTAGAGAGTTATATGAACAGATTGGTATCCCTAGGTTGAACTTCCAAGCATATGCATGTCTTAAACTAAAACTTAATACCATGACTGTGATACTATTTATTAGCTTTTTACATGTGAGCTGAAGGATATGTGTGAGAACGAATGAACCAGTGTTTACCCAGTGTTAATCAAACAGCATTCCAGATGGCCTAAGAGGCTTCCACTGATAGACAGAAATGCTCTTCAGCAGTGTGATATAATTGGAAAAGGCTGTCAGTTCATATTAGGGAGGAATTTGACCTGACAGAGAATACTAGCATAAGTTTTGTGTACAGCCAGCCAAATTAACCTAAGTGGTTGTTTTAATGAAGGCCTGTAAGTGAGTAAGGGGTTTTATTTTTAAAAGGAGAGGCTTAGGATTCTGACAGGCAGGCACTTTCAGACCTAGAAGCAACATGTTGCATCCTTCTGCCCACCAACTCCCCATTCTACCCTTCTGCCAGGGGCAGGTGCCCTCATGGGTAGGCTGGAAGAAGGGAGCAGGTCGCCTTGATTGAGCAGCTTCAATTCCCTGTCATCTTAGCCCAAACCACTCATGAATGTGAGTTTGTGCTAATATACAAGAGGAATGGCAATACTTGAAATACAATGACACATTTCCCTCTGCCACCTGTACTACCCTACTGATGATAATCTGCAGTGAAAGGCTCCAAGTGGACATGCCTCTGTGCCCCAGGTCCAGACTTGTTACGGGAACTTCTGTGTGGGCCTCTGAAATACTGAGATCCAGCTCAAAGAGATGGGGTGTACTCACCCAGATAGATCAGGTTTCCTGATAGATTTCATTCACTCACCACAACATCTAAACAGCTTTACAGTCCTTTTCCCCACCCCCCTGCCCCAGACAATCATCAGAGTCAGACAACTAATGGAAAAGGGGGATTAGCTTGAAGATAAAAGGTGCCTCTTCCCCACAGGAGTACAGGACACACTTTTTTACCAGGATAAGGGTTTCAGGTTGAATACAGCGTTATAGTCAGGGGTTTTGGTAAGTAATAAAGATATACATGAGCAAAGACAATCTCCTGCCCAAAGAACAGAAAATCTGAAACAGCAGGTGCAGTTACAGTGGGCAGTCACTCCTCCTTGATTCAGGCTCCATAATTATGGAATTACGTTCCAGAAAACCAAAGATCTCACCATCTACATAGTGAATGATAAGATACGTCTCTGCACATTAGTAGCTGGAAAATAAATAATAAGAGTTGGGAACATCAAGAGGAGCACCAATGTCAAACAGGAGCTAGTGATGCAAGGTTAAGCAAAATACAGCTATTTTAATGAATAATTTAGAAGAAGAATAGTCATCACTGCTGCTTGAATTTTTTTTTAATTAAGGAGTACTGATACCACTTCAAACACCCAAGGTTTGAATGATGCCACTAATAGAGCTATCTGGACATGGACATCAGCTCAACAGCATCTTGGAGTGGCAGCTGGGGCTACTCGGTGGTGATCTCCTGCTTGCTAGAGAATCAGAAGACAATAAAGAAATACCGAGCACCGGAAGGCACCCATATGCAATGCCTTGCCAAGGCTGAGGCTGAGGGAATGTTTGTAGTGAGAGTGATAAGGTTGCGGGGGAAATGTAAAACCTCTCGTTTTCCCCTTGTTTTTCAAAAAGATGGACTGATATGGCAATCAATACCACAATTGCATTCACACCAGTGGGCTACGAGAGAAGGCAGTAAACAGCCCCACGCAGTCACCAGCTGTAGGTGCTGCAGGAAATCAGATAGAGACCACTTCCACCATGCCGTAACCACCTCTCACCTGGAATCTGCCTTTCATTCCGTACCAAGAATTATGTGTTGTTGATGGAGGAAAGACTTCCCCCTCCCCTTTGTTCTCATTTTGTTCCTTAGGTGATGTAGAATTTACTGGATTTTTATTTTGTTGTCAGAGGTACAAAAACCTTTCATTTGTATAGAGGTATCCATTTTTTCTAGCTGCTCATTTCAACAGCCTTCTGGGTGTCTCTCTTCTGTCCCATCTTCCACCATCACAGTACCAGATAAGAAGCAGAGAGGTGAAGGGAAGGTAGCCTGTTAAATAGATTTCTTACAGTAGATTTTTATCATGACAGCCTATAGGGCCAACAATGCGAGTGCTCTTCAGTTGTCTATTTTTGACGTATTTTTATCAAGAGCCTTTAAAAAAAATATTAGAGAAACTTGATTCCAGTCAAGTGGAAGCTTGTCCATTCCTTATGTATCACTTAGTCCATTCCTAATGAACCACTGAATCTCTGCATTAAAAATTCTTCAATTTCCATTTAAAAAAAAAAAAAATCTATTTTGAATAACTTTTTAAGTTTGGACCAATGTACTATTTAATACTTAGACATAAATGGATTCCTTCCTAAATAAAGGTCCAAAGAAAGGCCTATGTATCACTGAAGTTTCATATGAACGTTTTTCACATTTGACTCTCTATGTGATGTGTGTTTTTGCAAATTATTTTGAGAAGATTGCTATGGCACTGTGACCAGAGTAGGGGATCATTTATTTGTATTGGTATCTCCCAAACATCAATTTCTCAGCTGACAACAAAAAAGGGAGGCTTGAACATTGTGTGCACAATAGACTCGCCAGCCTACAGAAAGTATCCAACTGCCAGTGATCTCTCCAACAGCTGACTCTCTGACAATGAAGACACTTCCTTCAATCTGATGGGACTGAATTCAGCCCTTAGGAACATTACTAACATCAAAGGGAAATACTTATACGAACACCAAAGAAAGGGTAAAGCCTGTATTGATTTCAGTTAAAAATAGTTATATAGGAGGGCATAAAACAATTCAAGTCTGTTTGAAGACCTGTCAGGGCATAGCTGAAAAAGATCCTAAATTAAACAAAATATTCCAGGAACACTTTGTTCTTAGTTATTTAAAAAGGCAGCACTCTTTCTTTACTTCTGTGGTAAATATATAGTGAGCTTAACGTGAACAAATCCACTGATGATTCCTCAAATTCTCATTTTAGGTCTAACACACAAATGCAGATAATATCTGATTTTATATTAAACAATATGCATGGAGAAAGCTCTACTAATGCTTATGAGAGTAGAGAAGAAGGTCCATAAAATATTGAAAGGTTTTAATGGAGTTTTTGAATTAACTGCATTCCTTCTTTTCCTTTATGATGCAGAAGACTGACAAAAATTATTGATCACTGATGATGGTATGCATCCATTTACTAAAAGCAGGAAGCTAAATGCAGAATGGAACATTTGGAGAGTCAGGCATCAAAAAATACAGCAAATATGTATTGACTCTTACTTATAATCCTTTTGTACTTTTTCTATAGGCACTCAATCTTTCTTGCACTGTCTGGGGAGATCCTACCCCAGAGGTCTCATGGCTGAAGAATGAAAAAACATTTGTATCAGATGCTAATTGCATCCTGAAATATGAATCTGGAAAAAACGTCAGCTTTTCCATTTCTACTGTGTCCACACTCGACTCTGGGAAATACAGCATTGTGGTGAAGAACAAGTACGGCACAGAGACCAGCGATGTCACTGTAAGTGTGTTCATACCTGAGGAAGAGTCTGAGCAAGAGAAAAAGAAAGAAGATAAGAAAGCGAAAGCGTGAATTTAAGACTAGGAAACAGAAGTATGGGGGAGATTTTGGATGATAGGCTGACATAATCTGTGTGTGTAAATGGCTTTCTGCTTTAGCAGGCAGCCTTGGATTTTTCCATTTACTTCACTTTTGCTTCTAATAATACACTTAATTGTGCCAGGGAAAACAGGGCCTTTCCTAAATATTTTCTTACTGCTAACTTGGCAGAACCTCGTTGTAGCATCTTCAGCCAGGCCAAATGCATGCTGGCTGTAAACACAGGTCCACCATTTGACCCTCTTCCCAGAGCATTTGACCATACAACAAAAATGGAAAGTGTGACGAATCATTTCAGTGGAGGCAACTGATGAGGTAGATGGAAAGATAAAAAATGATGGAAGCATTTTTGAGCAGCAGTTTAGATTTGTTCCAACTTTGGTAAAGTAGCATAGATGGAATGCGTTAGAGAATTAAGTCATGGAGAAATTAGTGCTGTTTTTTGTCTACATTAAGGCCCCTTTGTATTGCTGTGTTAATTTAGAGAGGCCTTAATATGGGTGTCATTTGCATCCATAAATATTGTTTAATCTGCCCAATTGGGGTAAAAGTACTGTAACATAAATGAAAATTAGGCTTGGGAGGCCAGAATACTAATGTGTGTGTGTGTGTGTCTGCAAAAATGTATGAACTCTCTTCTATGTTCACAAATAAACTGAATTCACATATTTCCTTCCATCACAAGCTTGTTTCACTGTCTCTTGTTTTACTAGTCACGGCTCTGGTAGTTGTGCACAGTATCTTAGTGTCTTAATGCCTTCACCACTGTAATTACCTCTAGCTTTCCTTTAGATCTCGGTTAATCTTCACTTTACTGTTCACAACAAAACCCACAATGGCATCTCTTCACACCTTTCTGTCCAGACCTTCACTACTTCACATCTCAACTCAACAAGGTATTCTTGCAAATTCAGGCACAGGAGTGGTCTCATGCGATTCAATGGACTTGCTCATGAGTTTTGATTTAAGGGTGTTAGGTAAGTATTTTGTTAGGCTGAGACCTCGGTTAATTTAATCCAAACTTAATACTGGAGATCAGAAATAACATATTTTGTCACAAACTTTTAAAGCTACAAAAAGAATCTTCACTGGAACATAGAAAAAAATGTGGGGTTTTTTTCAGATAAAAATGTTTCAGACAAAAAACATTTGTCCAGATCTTTGAACACACTAATATAGATTAAATACTCTGTGTTAGCTATTTTACAACAATGCCACTGATTATTATTAGCTGAGGAAGAGCAACAGAATGTATGTATATGTCCATCCTGCTGGACATATATATGATATATACATGTGATACAATATAAATCATATATATATATATGATCAGAAGCATTTATCAGCCCGATTGATAACTGGGAGAGCAATGTGCCAGATTAATAATTCTTTTCATTACTAGTCTCACAACAGCACAATTCTTCACATCAAAATCTAAAGAACTAACCTATGTATTTTCAGTATAAGCATGATCTGTGTGCACCTTTCCCATACTTTCTTGTGTCGTTTTTAGCTACTCCGGCTGCAGAAATAGTGCTGTTTCCCAGGCACTTATTTTGCTGCAGTATTGGCATTTCTGTGAGGGTGGCAGTAGTAAGTGCTGTACAGTTAATGCTCACTTAAATCCTTGCCATCAGAGGTTTACCATCAGCTAAGGGTAAAGGTGAAGTGGAAGCATGAGGGAATTCTTAATGGCTCAGGTAACAATAGATTCAACACAGTTATCAATGGTGAAAGTGGTGATTTTTGCAATTTTTTAATAGTTTTTTTAATCAGTTTCTATAAAGGGCTAGTGATTATAATCTTAATCATTTAAAAAAAAAATCCAGATTTAGATCAGATTTATGGCCTACCAAAACACGTTAGCATGTGCTTAACTTTATGTATGAATAGTACCACCAGTTTCAAGGAACATGTTAAGTTTATCTGGTATAAATCTTTTTTCTTCCAGAATAGGTTTCATGTCACAGGGATTTTTAACACGAAATTATGTAAAACTAATGGGTTTTCAGCATTTCACATATACAGTGTATGTGTTCACATAGCCTTATCTCCTAAAATAGTTAAAACTCAAGTATCAAACTTGATGACATTATTGCAATTTTAAGGTTTAAGTGTGTAATTATGTACATTAATGAATCAATATGTTATAAAAAAAGTTCAGACTATTTAGTCACAACAGCTGCGTATCAGACAGTAAAACAGCTTAATTTTTAAATTTCAAAATATAATCATATGAATATCTGTAATTTGAGATACAGCAAGTTTTCTGAGTTTAAAGAACTAATGTCAAATTATTTGATAATTTTGTTTAGTAAGACAATTCAAGGATGATAAGCAGGTCACTCCATCTTGGTCCCAGGACTTACACCTTAAAAGCACCAGTGTCACATCGCTCTTCCATCCTCCAGAGTGCAATCAAGAATATGACTTGCTCTTCACAGTACCTGATAACTGATGTTTATTACTTAGCATTAGTATATTTTTAATAATGATTGCATCCTGGCAGCAGTTTATTTCTACTACTTTATCTTCAAAAATCTGTCCTCCTGCCTCCCTCCTTTTGGCAGAACTTCGAGGAAATACAATTGGGCCATCTCACACATAACAGGCTGGATTCCACTTCTCTGCTTCAGAAGATGTATATGTCCCTGAAAGTTAGAGTAATGGCTGCTTCTAAACATTGCTGCCAGGGACTCAGTTATGGTGGTTTCAAACAGAATTTGTGATGCATCTACAATTCTCGCTTGTGCACTTTTTGTTCTTGCTTTGCTTCAGGTGATCGTGATTTCTGTGTCAGGACAGACTGACACAGTCCAAGGACATGATCAAAAAAATATAACTGTATCTAAAAAGAAAAAAACAATGACAGCAAGCAAACGGAAGGAAGGGGAAAAGAAAGGTAAGAGCACTTTCACCTTTATGGTCTTCTACTCTAATGGAAAAATGTTAAACATTATGCAGTTAATAGTCTGTGCCAATCCATATTTCTCAGGTCCCAAACAATCAAGTTGACAGTATGTATGCTCTTAATCAACAAAAAATGCAAAGTATGAATTGCCAGGTTCAACCTCAGTGAAAGAGATTTAAATCAGCACTTTAAATCCCCTTTCCACTGGGCTGTGAGTTCTCATCTTGGCTCACCTGGCTGATGGAAGTTTTTTAAGCCATAATAAACTTTCAAATTTCTGAATGCAGAGGAAAGACCTCCTAAGCATGTACATATACACAGATGGTGTTATTTTCCAAAGCGAGACTCATTTCAGCAGCCAGATGTTTGACACTTAACAAAAAACCCCACTTGCTAATTAAGGGACCCTAAATGCCAAAGTGTTTTAGAAAACCCTGCTCATATAGCCACTATTTGAGATTAATCAATTATTCTTTCTTAGCTGTATGTCCGTATTGAATAGTAAAGTTGGAAGTAGAGGTGACCATTTTTTTGTCCAATTTAGAGAAAGGGTGGAAAATGAAAAGCTCTCTGGTGATTCAGCATTCTTCTATATTGCAGATTTTTACTGTTCTTTTAGACTCTTACTGTATAATTGTTACTTGGACGTTGATTTATTCTTCAGAAGTGCAACTCCCTCATGTAGCGCATTTTAGCTCCAAATAAGGCTTAAATTCCAACATTATCAGAACATCTGTTTTACATATTTTTGCCTAAGTATTTTTTCTTTGTATACTGGGTGTATACATGTTATATCATTGCTGACAGAACATTTTATCCTTACTCCTCTCCCCGTTCTCCTCCTCAGGCAAGAACAAATATTTAACTGCACTTCTTTCCTCTCTTGCCTTACTGGTATGGGTAACCTAGACATTTTTGAGCAGTCCTGTAAATGAAGTGACTTATGTGAGAAACAATTATTTACATCTGTAAGTGTTTTGCAGGTTCTACCCCTTAATCTTTTTAATTAGAGACCTTAAAGACTTGGGCTTGCTTTTGGCTCTGTAAAACATAGTAACAACATTTGTGATACTGAATCTCTTTATATGGGTATGGGAAGAGGAAAAGAACATAATAAGGTCATAACCAATGTGAAAGCAAAGTCTTACTCTACGTACCTCTGTGTTGCTGAGCATAGTAAATTACTTCTCCTAAATCAGATTCTATTAAACCACACGTAGAAGAAATTACTGCTACAGAAGAGACACCTGATCCAAATGAAATCCCCCCTGTGGAAACAGAAAAGGATGCAAAAAGCAACCAGCGATCAGCAAAGAAGACTGATGAAAAGGCAGCAGTAGCAGAAATGGTTCCTCAGCCCACAGAAAGCTTGGATAGGCAGGGAAAGAAACTACTGGAAAAAAAGCCTTGAGCAAACCCCGCTGTTCTTGGATGAAGAATGTGATCTTGTTATGACCTGGATAGTAAGTTCAAGCTGAGATTTCATGGGTGGTAGACTAGCCATGATATTTTAACACAAAAGTTTATTAGTGTTTTTTTATAACATTTGTCATACTTCATAACTTTAAATGCATAGTAGATGGGCACTTATTATTTGCACTGTGGTCATTTCTAAGTATCTTAATAATGATCCATGTACTGACAAGGTGATTTTAATTACTAAAAAATGTCCATGATAAGCAGAGGTTATTAGAGCAAATCCTGTCAGGAGCTGACATATTTACTACTCTATAAAAGAATGTTGGTATCGGTTATGTGGCTCTGTTAATTGATATTTGTAGGCCATCACAACTTGAGGCAGACCTCGCTTGCTTTCTCAAGGAAACCATACATACAGTCCTCTTCATGCCATGTGGGCTGTACTCTTCACCATGACCAACGTGGCCACAGGGGAAGATCTCCAGAAACAAAACCATCTCCTATGGATGCAGGGGGGGCCATAAGTAGGTTTTCTTTTGATCTAAGTTTTTCATGCATACCTCTTTCATTGGGTGGATCAGGATGACATCTGGACATTTCTTATCACTGAGGCTCACGACTGCTCTTCAGTCCTCCCCACTTCATTAATTCCATCTTGGCCTTGGTGAGGTACCATGTATATAACATTAACCCATAAAGTATCAGCTGCCCCACATGCTCATTTCTCTCCACCCTTTTTGCTACAGCAAAATCATGTTTCTGCTTCCAAGACCTTCTAAACCCACTGTCCTCCTTCCCCTCAGTGACTCAGCCCAACACTTCCCCTTCTTCCCCTCACTAGGATCAGACCCACACGTTTCTTACAAGAGAGTGTAGCTTCATGGTCCATGTAAGTGAGGAATAAACATAAGCCAAGAATGTCTGCTTTAAATCATTACTGTGCTCATTCACATTCATTACTGTGTTCATTCACATGTTTATTACTGAGGATATAAGAAAACATGACTTGCTTGTGGATGCTTAGATACCTTGGAAGAAGCAGAGTTCAAGCTGAAAAAACAAACCAACAAAAAGAAAGGTCAGAATTTATTTTGTTAACATGCAAGCTAAGTTCAACTTTTAAGTGACTGGAATTTATTAAATACAAGAAATAAAAATAAGATATTTTAATTACTAGGAAAATATTTTTATTGATTTCAACTCTTAGAAGGCCCAACCATATTATATTGGGTTTTTTCCAGGTGGATTATTGGTGAAAGATTACTGAACTTTGCTGATATTTCTAGGGTGTTAGATCTATGACAAATGCAGAAATACTGAAAACACAAGAAATACCAGTTTCTGATTAGAAACTGATCCTTATGGAATTGTCAGCATGAGAAAAAAAAGAATCGTAATAGCATGTAAATGTGTAACACCTGAGACACTGGTCCTTCTGATGGAGAGAAATCCATTTCCTTCCAGAAGAATTCCATGAGGGTTCTATTCAACTCTTTTTAAAACCAACAGAAAGATTCCTGCTGGATGAAATACTAGTTAGAGACCTTATATGGAGGCAATTAGAGTAATAACATTTCTGTAAACAAAGTAAAGGATGTGAAGGATTTAAATAATTTGGATGGTCCATTCTGAGTGACAGAAAGGTATTGGATGCAATAAAGAAAAAAATTATGCAAATTAAAACATTGACTGCTACACAAAAAAGCGGTGAGGGGAAACACAAAATACAGACTAAACTACAGCTAAAAATCCTCTAGGCTTAGGTACTGTTTGACACATAGAGCTTGATTCAGTTCTACATTACCTCTTGTATTACAGTTTAAATTAGTAGAAAAGTGGAGTAGCCCAGCAGCAAACAATGAAAGCACAGGTCCCATACAGAAATGCAGTAAGGAGCATTTCCATGGTAGGAGACTTTTTAAACGAGAACCTTCATGCATGTAGGTTCTCGGGCAACTGTTGCAGAAAATTATAAATACTTACAGATGTGTGATTACATCACTCTGCCAGAGAGTTACAGAGTCTGGCCTTTCAAAAGGTTACAAAGCTGCAGTTTGTTTCACACAACTCTTAACTGCTCTTTGCCATGGCAATTATTTCAACCTGCCTCACCTCTCTAAAAATCCATCACTTCTTACAGCTCCTTCAGGTTGGGACTCTATCTCCCACAAACATCAATGGCAGCGTGTAAGTTATATATAGAACAGATTATACCACTGAGAGCCTGATCCAATTCCTGCAAAATGCCACAGGGGTATTTTCATTAATTTTAATAGAAAACAAGCTGGATCTCAGAAGAATGTTCTAAAAATGTCCCAAATCTCAGATTACAAAGCCCATTTTGCTCACCGTGAAGCCAGTGGCAGATTTCTCTTTTGTGTCATTGTAGCAGAATCAGGTCTGAGCTTTTTGCTGAAAGAAAAAATCATTATTTTCCTGATATCTCAATTAAAACCTACTGGAAATACTTTTACAATTTTAAACTAAAATGCAGTAGGTGGTTTTTTTTTTTTTTTGGTTTGTTTTTTTGGTTGAATTTGGATATTTCCTCCAAAAGCTGGAAATGCAGTCATATCAGTATTGTTGTACTGGAAACTATTTGCTATCCAGAAGCACAGTGTTGTTATGCATGGTAAATGAAATAGACAAATAAACATATCAAAGATTAAAAAAAACCTTAGTTTTATTTCATGTTGATTATTTAAGCTGCAGTTGTTCACAAATTTGTAACAAAATGTTCGAAATTAACAGAATTGTTGAGGATATTAAAGTTTATTATGTTACCATGGTTGAATAATTTTTTTCTTGCAATCTAAATGTATCATTTACATTCTGTTCTCCGTGAAAAATATGAAAAATTGTTTCAGTCTCTGTCCATAACAACATGATAGAGTGCAAATTACTTCTGAAACAACAGAATCTCCCATCA